>NW_027526203.1:396018435-396193435 GCF_048455015.1 Haemaphysalis longicornis
ACTAGGAGCGAAGGTCGACGCGTTACCTTTCTCGGTTGCCTCGTTCTATAAACGAGCAACGCCGAAGAGCCCGGAGTTACGGGCTCACAGCGCGGCGCGTCGCTAGTTGATTGCGGGCAACGACGACTCGAGCCGCAGTCCGCCCTATCGGACCTCTCCTCCTCGCCTACCGTCTAAGCTATCTTTCCGCTCTCAGTTCTCGGCACGGGTGGATGTTTACGCCCCCGCAGAGTGCTCGACTGTAGGCGGACGCGCGCTGGCAGGAAGCAAGGCTCTCCCTTGCACTTTCGCGCTTTAAATGAGCTTGCAGAGTTTCCGTTTAGTCTCACTCTTCGCTCCAGCCCGCTAATTCAGGGAATACTGGTCAGCTTCGTGCACTCATTGTTTCCCAGAGGGCACGCTAATGAAACGGTTTTGCCGCTACTGTCAATGGTATTTGCTTTTTTCCGCTCGTGTCGTGCAATGATAGTGGCACATGCGCACTTTTCTTGATTTTTATGAATGCCGGTGCGTAACCCAGCCTCGTCTATGAAACAGAAATTAAAATACACACAGTTTTAAACATTGTTGATCCATCCTGTTCTGAATGTTATAATACACTACATTGCAGAACTTGAACGGCGGCCAAAAAGGGATTAATTTAGAACATTAGTTGTTTAAGCGTCGTAGTATCCTTCTGCTGGAAACTTCGTTTTCCCGAGCGGTATTCCTATGGGAATTTCCTGTGTGGGACCCGATCCAGGACAGGTCGATTGATAAGCTGGAAAAAATTGAGAACAGAGCTGCGCGGTTTGTTTTAGGGCGGTACAAGCGGACAGACAGCTGTACTGCTATGAAAGCTGAAATGGGTTGGGAATCGCTTTCTTTGCGCAGAAAAAGGAACTGCGTTTGAATATTTTCTTTTCTGTGTTTCACGGGCACTCCGGATTTGTCCGTGACTATTTCAGTGAACCCAGTTACATATCCGGTCGTAATGACCACTGACACAAAGTGAAAGAGTACCGTGCAAGGACAACCATGTTTTACAATTCCTTTTTTGTGATGACCGCTAGAGATTGGAACCGGCTGCGGGAAACGCAAGTGTGCTGTGTGAAGGAAGAATTGTTTTATTCCAGTCTGTAACCCCCCTGCTGTGGCGCCTTTTTGGCAAAACGGGAGGGGGGGGGGGGGGGGGGGCACTCACTGAATAAAAAGTAAAGAATAAAAAAAAATGATCTCGTGCGCATCCTTCCGTTTCTTTCCAGAAAAAGTTCACAGTAGGCATATCACCACGGCCTTTTTTATATTTATTTTTTCTTCATGAAACATTTGATGATTGCGTCATGCAAACGCTATGCACATTTTTTGCACGTGGGGAATTGTTTGAGGAGAAATTATGGTCAACCTTCATCATGCCGAATGGGGTTCATGAAATGTCATGCCTTCTTTTTTTTAATTTTTGGTGGATACACCAGTAGAGCCGGTTCTGCGACGAATATAAACTCGCTTCATAATCCGAGCTTTAAAAAGTTGTACATCTAAAACAAACTCTCGAGTGTACACCAACAGCCAAATCAAGTTCGAAAGCAGGTATCTTAATTACTCCGGAAAATGTAAGGTTAGTGTGGTGCCGACACACACAACACCGTGATCGAGTCAAGTATAGTATAGTATAGTATAGTATAGTATAGTATAGTATAGTATAGTATAGTATAGTACAGTACAGTACAGTACAGTATAGTATAGTATAGTATAGTATAGCATAGTATAGTATAGTATGCTACAGTCAAACCCGGTTATAGCGAAATGCAATATGCGGCACGATTAGTTCGATATATCCAATAGTTCGATATAGCCGAACCCGCCTATAACGAGTTTATTGTTACAAGATCGCAATACGCGGGAATCCCCTTGCCATCCCCGCATGCAGAACAAAATAAAGTATGTCATTACTATACACAAAACAATCGACTTATTGCAAATAATAAAGCTACTTTCCGTCTTAATGCCTTCATGGCCTACTCCCCCCCCCCCCCCCCCCCCAAAAAAAAAAAAGCGGTGATTTTTGTTTTCCCTTTCGTTTTGGCAGCGCCAACGAGCACAGCATTCTTTACACGAGTTTGCACTAGTTCGAGTCCGTGTTCGTCAATATCGAAGAAATATTGGAGGAGGACGTCAACTGCCGAAAGCACTTCATTAAGCGTCGGACGGCTTTCACTCACGTCGTCCTCTGCCTCCTCGGTGCTTTTCATCAGCATTACGACGGTGCTGCTGACGGTGCCCGCGTCCGAGGGGCTTACAGTGACGGCAACGTCGCCGTCGACACTCAGGAAATCTTCGGAAGACCCTCCTTTCGGCACAGCATCGGGCAGGTTGGCGAGCTGCCGTCTTGGTACGGACTCACTGACTGGGCGGGTTCCGTCGTGAGTTCCGCGCGTCGGAAACAGTTACGGAAAGTGCCGGGCGTCATGTCACTCCATACGAGGCGCAAAGTCTCAGTCGCGGCCTTTGCTCAGTGGTCGCGGCCAATAAACATCTCAACGCCGCTCCGAGACCATGCATTTTGGCGGCCATTCTAGGCACGCCGAGTTCGATATATCAGATGTGAAGTTCGTTATAAGGAATATGTTTCGCGTGTATTTCCGTAACTGATTTATTTTTGTTTGATATATAGCATAATTCGCTCTATCCGGGTTCGTTATAGCAAGGTTTGAGTGTATACAGTCGAGTCCACTTATAACGATACCGTTTATAACAATATATCGGACATAACGATGAATAGCTATGGCACCGTCAACTTTTGTTCTTTCTATGGTAAAATAAACCGCTTATTACAATGCTCCAGTGCCACGATATCGGATATAACGATTGAATCCGGTTATATTGTGCACCAAAGTGCACCAGTGACGACTCTAATGACGCGGTTGCGCAGCCTAGCTACTCAGGTAGTGTCTGGCCCAATGCGTGACACAGTCCCTCAGGGACTTTGTTTCCGCCAAGGACATTTACCTCAGCTAGGTGAAGCACCTGTAGATGCTCTTGGAAAAGATTTGCGCTAGCTTCACACGCGGCAAACAAAGGTGACCGATTGTGGCTGCTTTTCCGCAAATTAGTAGTCGTACGACCTTGCTGGCATGCGAACAAAATGTTTTGCGCTCTGTTCCGTCTTTTTATTTCGCAACCCGCTTATAACAATTATCGGTTATAACAATGGAATTTCCTTGGCACTTGGACATTGTTATAAGTGGACTAGACAGTAGTACAGTTCAAATATAGTGGCCCACCCGGGCATCGCCGGGTACCACTAGCGGTGGTACCCCACGATGCTCGGGTGGGCCACTATACGAATGGCACTAATAGGTATAACACGTGTTGAGTTATTTCTTACTCGCCATAATTAGTTCGCTCACCGTGGAGTTGTACACAATTAGGAACTCCCGTCTTCTGCCAATACATGGGCTCCGATAGCCGTGTGGTTGGCTGCGGTGCAAGGGCCATGGTACAACACAAAGTGTGGGCTTGTGCACAAGACCCATTTTCTGCTTTTTCCCCTGACCAGTGAGTGGATGGAGGCGTTGGGCCGCTCGAACCCCAGCTTCATGGAAGGAGCTCACTCGAGCGGCTGAAGTCGTCGCGATCTCAGGGCGGCGCCCACCGCGCCCCAATTCTTCCTATTAATTAATAAACGTTACTTCCCTCTTTCTACCCACGAAAAGTTTTATCTCAGTAGGTGTGATGGATAACCATCACTCCTAGTTTTATAATAAATAACATGGGCTCCCACGGGAGGCATGCTGTTACGGAAAGACCCAGGAGATGGCTCGCGCTATGCGAACGCGCTAAATTCAACTGTATTTCTATCCTCGGGGGTGCAGTTTAAAATATCCCGCTCGTCAGTTTATATGATTGTCAGGACAAAATCGTGGGACCGTTTTTTGGAGATTTCAAGGGGAAGCATTTGTAAGCAAAAACTAATTAAATATATGACCGGGCTGAATAGTTATTGAGACTTCTGTAAAACCGCGAAATTTTCCCTAAATCCTTATTCTCCCTATCAGGTGACTGTTATGGAAAAATCTAGTGAAACAGTCTTTAGATATTTGTGTGGGTTACGTATATCAACAACGGGCCTGCGATATCAACGAACCTGCGATAAAAAGAAAAACTTGTGGAAAAATTTGTTGGGGCTTTTTACGCTCTCAGCGGGGTCATTTTTTTTTAAATATTCCGCCGTGTTGAGCTCCTACACACTAATAGGGATGTAATCCTGAAATTTTAAGCATCTAGAACCAGCAGTTTGGCTGGGCGTTTACATCACCTGTTAGGCCTTTCCGGCCAGTCGGGGTTGTAGTTTCAAAAAATCCTTTGCGGCCCTTTTAGCGGCATCGCAGCTAGGGCGAAATCCTTAAAATTTGTTTTGTGCACTTGTACGAGTACCATTTATAAGCAAAAACCATTTGTATGTACAAAGCATTGGAACATATATCAGCTAAAAGCACTTCAAAATTTATTTATTTATTTATTTATTTATTTATTATGCCTCATATTATGCCTCATAATGGGCATAATTAAAAACAGACAAAACAGTCTTGAATTCATGTGGGTCGGAGTGGTGCACGGCAAATGCAGGCAAGTTGTTCCAGTCCCGTGCGGTTGCAACAAAAAAAGAGCGAAGATGAGCAGAAGTTTGTGCTGGCGGTGGATAAACGGCTCGGTGATGGTTTGTACGGCTAGACAATCGATGAACAGGCAAGATAGCTAGAACGTTAAAAGGAGCGTGATAAAATTTGCGAAAAATACTGAGTCTAGATATAGGACCACGTGACCACGAGCTTTAAGTTCGGAAACTCTGGAATGATAAGAGTAGATGAACAGGACCGCACGATTTTGTACAGATTCGAGTAAGTTCGATAGATTAGATTGATGACGGTCCCAAACCGAGCATGCGTACTCTAATTTAGGGCACGGCCGGGCTCGACTCTTCTCCTCCCGCGCTCCCCTTACGGCCTTCGCAAAACCGGCTCGGCGCATGGGATTTTTTCTGACGCGTAGTTGGGGCAGCTGACCGCACGAGGGCAGCACCACCTCACCGAAAGGTCCGCGTCGCCGCGTCTCCGCGCAAGGGAAGAGCAAGGCAGCTTGAGCGTCGACAACATAAACAGTCAGCTTTCGCGGTGGCATTTCCGCGTGAAACGGGGCAGTTGGTGTAACTGATATGGCCCAGATTTTTTTTGTTCTGGTATAAAAACGATATACACGGAAGGCACTTGTCTACGCAATAAAAACAAAGCGAAAGTTGTTCGCGTATATACTATATTTGCTTGCAACATTATTCCTGACTTGAGGCGCACCGTGACACATAAAGTTTTATTTTATGCCCAGCTTTATACAATTTTGGGAAAAAAGTATATCCCGTATGACTATACCTGAATAAAAAAAGCAACACTCCTCACAAGAACTGCCTAATGTAGACGTGTAAAACGCAAAAAATAACACCAAGGACGAAAAAGGACGACAGGCACAAGCGCTACTTCCGACTATATTCGTACCGCAGGGATGCGGGTTCAAATCCCGGCCACGGCGTCTGCTTTTCTGGTGGAAGCAAAAAGCGAAAACGCCTGTGCGTTTGAGATTTCGAAGGACGTTTAAGATACACAGATGGTCAAAATTAATCCGGAGCTTTCCTCTACGGTGCGCCTAATCGCCTGTGTAGCGTCGGCGCATTTAACCCCATAATCAATCAAACAGCATTTATTCATAAAAACGCTCATATATTACACAAAAAATGCGCACATCAGCGAACAATTAGATTCCACAGCGTATGTAACCATCTGTCAGGCGACAAAATGGCAATATGTTCTGACACAGCTCGTGAGTACAGATGACTAGGCAACAACCGACCACTGTGTGACACCCGGTACCACACATAAAAAAGGAAAAAAAAAAAAAAAAAAAGGCATATAAAGCAAGGTGCGGCCGTTTGGAACTATTCAGGTGCAAGATACCCAATTTATTTGAATGATAAACCGAATGACGGCATACGTATGGGAGTGTGACCAAGGCGAGTCATCTACAACGCCAAATGCTTGTTTTTCTGCTTTGCTATCCCTACAGTCTCATTAAAGAGAGGCGTGCATTCGCATTTCCGGCAATGTGCACTAAGTTGCAGTGTATATATAAAAATATATATTCCTTGTGAGCTGTAGTGTTCCTACCCCATGGTGCGAGTTTTTCCGGTTGATTCCTCGGAAAAATTGGCGAGTCCTGCATATTTATATACAGCTTGGCAATCCTCCTTGACAAATCGTAAATCCGATTGTTGAGTGTATAGCAGTTCGGCGATGATGCTTCAACTGACGAAATAATGCTAGCTTGTTTGAAGGCAACAGCACTACAATACAGCAGCCACTATGTTAATGTAGCGATTTTAAGTCCTTCAATTGAACCTGCAGAACACGAAGCCATTTCTCCACATTGCGGTCGATCTTCACGACATCTTTTCATGGCGCCACCAATATTGTTCGCCGCTATGGGTGTAGGCCAGCGTTAGTAGGTAAAATGCTAGCAGCTTACTCGGCAAAAGAACTAAGGTAGCGCCAACTGCTCCCTCCTTCTCCGCTGCCCTCCTCTTTTTTCTCTCCCCTCACCCGCGGCGCCGCCGTCCCTTTAACTCCGCGGCGGGGCCGCCATATTTGTTGGCCACTTGAGAGCAGACGCCCCTCGCTACGCTTCAGGGCGCTCGCTGCAGTTTGCTCTTGTTTTCGCGCCGGAATCGCTCTTTGGTAGCATTTATAGGATTTCTAGAGCCCCGTTAATTTCTAGAGGATTTCTAGAGCCCCGTCTAGAGTTAATTAATCATGCAATACGTTTTTTCACCGAGCGCGGTCGTTTACAGCCGTTATTAATGGAGGCGCCTGGACAGAATTGTTTTGTGCTGGGATATATTCTGGCAGATTTGCACATTGCACTAACACAGGGATACACCCGAAAGAAATTCGAAAGAGGACCAAAGTCACGATGATTATCAAGAGAAAACAATAAATCACAAAAATGAATTGGTGCCAGCAAATAGATATTTTATTGGAACAAACGTCCGTAATGACGTCGTGCAGGTGGCTTGTGCTGCTGACGTGGCTTCCCGTGAGAAAAAAATGTTGGGAGTGGCATTTGGGTTTAGTTTTTTTTAACGCCAAGCTTCTCCAATATCCGTTGCTCAAATTGATCCGTGAAATAATCCTATTGAGAAGGGAAAAAAAATGTCGCCACCGAGTTTGAGATGCGCCACAAACACTCCGCAAATATAGGCAATAATGCATTGCAGAAGGGAGTTAGTGACTGTTCTACCGTAGCATGGTCAAATTCGTGTTCGCGCATCTGCTCAGTGCCGCGTCCGCTCAACTCGCTACACTAAACCCGTTTAGCAAGCGCTTTGCTGGACAAAAATACGTCTGCTGAAAATAATATAGTCGCCCAGTGTGTTTTGGTTCAAATCGCAATGACTGAATACGCTGCGCCATTGACTACTAAGATGAAGTAAGCGCGCACACTGCAAATGTACGGCATCGCGTGTAATGCAAACGTAAGTCGTAATTAACGTTCCTCTGTGCATACACGGAAGAAAGGGCGTACAGCCGTTACGGTGCGAATATGCATTTGAAGTGCTCATTCAAACGTGCGCGAATTTAATAAAGCGATAACAGAAATTGCGCATCAAACGTACGTCAACGGCGCGGTTGACCTTAGCTGACCTTAAATTGTTTTACCTAGCCGCAATTTTTTTTTCTCGCAACAGCCTCAATTTGCGCCGCACCGACCAAGCCCATATTACGCAGCAAATCACTCCGATGTCATAACAACGGGATTATAATACCACCCGGGTAGCTAACACACAAAACATGACTTCACGCCAAAAAGAGCGTACACGCACTCGGAACGCACACGATACATGGTCAGACGCAAGCTGCCGTCGGCCAAAACAAGCATGAATTCAGGTGAACAATTCTCGCGTCACGAAAACCTTACGACAACTGACTGAACATGCTACGCCGCTGATATTGATGCTGGAAGTTAAGGCCTCTTATCCAAACCAAAGCTTACGACGGGACGAACTCGGCGCTGCGCGCAATGCCTAGTTGCCTACTCAGAACAAAGCGTGGACGACGGTCGCGAAGGGAATACGCATTTCTTCGTAAGTGACCGCTCAAGCTCGCGCAGAATTTAACAGAGCAAGAACATGCATTCAGAAACTTACCTCGCAAAAGAGTGATGGTAGCGTCGGCCTGAAGTATGCCCGTTCAAATCTATGCAACCAAACTTTTCTCCTTTCTGCGTCGCGTTTCCCGGACGGAATAACGAAGTCTTGTGCCCTGCCTGACGATATTCGCGCTGCCTAAGGCACAACACATCGACACCGAGAAGCAACCTAAAACGACACCGGTGCGACATTTTTTCGAAACGAGCAGCTAATTCTTACTTTGCTATTAGCTGGCGCCTACGATAAAGCCGGTACTGAAGCACGGTGGCGACGGTGGCTCGGAAGCCAGCAATGGCGTCGCAGCGGCGGCGTTGCGCAATGTCCCAGCCGGCGAGGCATCGGCGAGGCGACCCGGCGGCGGAGCAAAAAAACAAAACCACGTGACTGTTCCCTTGGCCAATGGCGCGCGGCGTTCGCCGGCGAAAAAGAAAATGGCAAAAAACGAAGTAAGAGAGGAGCGCGGGCGAGAGCGAAAGGCGGCGAGATCTAAAGATGGCGCTACCTTAGTAATTTTAGGGACCTTAACTGTTGATAAGGTCCCTATCAACAGTGAGCTAGCAGCGCCACCCCAACTTGCGGCGGCAGGCAGCAAGGCGCCTCAATGCGAAGGCCGTAAGGGGAGCGCGGGAGGAGGAGAGTCGAGTCCGGCCGTGTTTAGGGCCACGGTGTAAGATATATTATTAGGTGAGGACACAGCTTACAAAACGAACGTGGGCTCTTCGTTTTGATAAAGTCGCCAAACTGGCGCCGCTGAGACCGTTGATTGCAGCGCCCTCCAGCGGCAGAGAAAAGAAGCTGCCCGAGCGCCGCCCACTCGGAGGTGTTCGGATCTCTTCGGCTCCTCGTCGGGCCTTCTCGGCAGCTTCCGTAACCGGTCGTCTGCTCGATTTCTGCTCGCCGCAGCTTGGCTGGTTCCGCCGACCGGGGGTGCAGACGATAATTTGAAGAAAGCCGTACGAAAGCCTTTGCGCTCGCCCCAGTGTTTCAACGTGTTCTAAGCAGGTGTTTTGAGTCGGTAACAATCAAAAGAAGTTATAAAACACTAAACAGAAGGGAATGTGTGCCGCGATAGCCGTTGAGCGCTCGCACAAATGAAATTTTATGCTGCGCGTTTTATGCTTGCGCAAAGAAAAAATGGGGTGCAAATGTTTTATTGACTACGTACTGCAACGGATGACAAGGAAACGTGACAGTAATTACCGTTACCTGCAATCCTAAACGAATAAATGCGTGCTCTGAAGCCATCGCCAGCAGAAAATGATGCTACTTGCGGTCAACATTTTTTTGATAGTGTGGTTGCGCGAAAGGTTCTTTTTTTGAGGGGATGTACTACTGAATGTCGAAGAGGTGCGCGCTCGCAAACGATGCAGTGCCGTCGACTTACCGTTGGCTACAGCCCCCCAAGCTACTCCGTACAAGCAGCGGCAAAAGAAAGCGTCCGCTGCCGGAACAACGCCCCGACATACAAGGAAAGTAGGCAGTTTGTGAAATGGATTAAACTGGCGGCGACTACGCTGATGTTTCTTCGTCGTAAATGACGTCGCACAACTGGGCTAAGTCCATACACGAAGCAGCGGAGACAAATCGATGTTGTCGAACTCACTGCCGGTGTCCAATGTTCTGAGGAGCTGCGCGCGCGTGTTATTGAACTTAGGACGCCTGAAATCTCACAGCTGTTTAAACAATGCAATAAATTACGCGTTAAGGTCGCGTTGTATGAGCTCACACGGTGAACTCAAACAATGTTGTTTTACACGCATGCCGCTGGTGCCTGCTAACCACCTGGCTTCGGACAGTCGTTGTTCAATTCACTTGAAGCATCTGTCGCTTCGAAGCTTAGTTAAGAGTTCTGCCACCAGATGTCCTTTTAATCAAAGGTCCACGCGCGGCGCCACCAACTCTATTTGACAGATTTTTGGGCTGCTGTGTCCACACCTAAAAGTATATCTTACACCGTGTTTAGGGCTAACAAATGTGGTATAAGCTAACAACTTCACTGCCGAGGGAGCAAGTTTTAAATTCATATGAAGTAAATCCAGCACACGATTAGCGGAGGATGCTGCGTTGTTCACGTGAGTCGACGATCGAGGTGAGGTTGCTTGAGAATGTTACGCCGAGGTATTTATAGGATTCTGCAGTTAAAATTACGGAGCCGGAAATGGTGCAAGTCGCTCGCTGATAATGTTACCTAAGATGGAAAGATATTAACAATGTTTATTTACGTTTAAAGACATTAGCCAATCGCTACACCAGGATTCGATGAGGTTAATTCGTTTTGAAGGGGTGTATCACGATTTCCCCGCGCGCGCAAGTCTCGTCGCCAAAGCCCTGCGACGTTAGCCCCGTGTTTCAAATGCCCCGCGAGCAGTAGCCCCGCGTCATGCATAATCCCCTCGTGCGAAAAGTCCCGATGCAGTATCCCCGAACCATTCTCCCGGGGCGATATTATGGCGCGTCGTTTTCTTTACAGTGCCTTTTTTTTAGATGCAAAGCATCTCTTCGTCCGGCGTCCGCACGTCTCCCCCTACACTATAAAAAAAAAGAAATAGTTAGCGGCGCCCGGTTCCGATCCCACGACTCTCTGGCCGCAACGGGAGGTACGTGGGGCTCTTCCCACTGCGCTACAAAACCGAGACAGGAGCAATTGCTACGAACGCGCCTTATGTCCTTGGCTCATTCAAACTACGTCAAGAAGCTACTGATACAACGAAGGCACGCGAAGCTGAACGTCAACGGAAACGACGAACTGAAAACTTTAGAGGAGGATGTTGAATTTCTCGTGGCAAAGCTGTGGCGGGAAGCGCCACGCGCCTTGCAGCTCAACCAGAGAAGAGGACGGAGAGGGCGGGCAGCGGGGTAGGAGCGTGAGCACGCAATAAAGAAAGACGAGAACCAGGAGGTGTTCGATCAGGTAACGCCGGTGTCGGTCTCTTCGCTGTCTCTACATTTCTCTGACTCTACATGGGGGTTCACACTACGTTCCCATTCGTGCTCCGATAAATGAAACAACATAACGGCAACACAATGGAACCTACACAGAACCCCTATGATGCTTCGCATCCTCCTCATGGTTCCTCACGGGAAGATGGTGTAATTTTTTTAAATTACAGTAAAGTAACGTTTGACGATCTTCTCAAGAAAATGATTTCGTCTGCCGCTTTTCTGAAGTAGCACTGGGACGTTATGCCTTCTTCCTTTGACTGCGCTAAGTTAGATGCGTGTTCGAAGTACGATGGCGGTGACCGCCCCCCCCCCCCTCCCCATTCGCTCCACCCCGTTGCTTAAAGGAGTACTGACACGAAATTTCAAAGCTGAGATAACTATGTAAAACGCTTCCTTTTTATCAGGAGATATCCCCCAGCAAGTTTCAACAGCAACCGTTCAGCGAAACATATTTAAAATCCATTTTAATCTTCGCCCGCACGAGAAAGCCCAGAGCGGGCCGACGTGACATCATCTGCTACGTGCCCCAAACTGTCGACGTCGGGGCTCCCGTGACGAAGCCGACGCGCTGGCTGTGGTTGGCGCGCGCTGCTCGGGCGTGTGTACACGTCATGGTTTTGCGACTGACGTCATGCTGCCCGGGCCTGTGGGGACGGCGAAAACCTCGGCCGGTCTGGGCGCGCGCGTGCGCTCGCTCGCGCGCGCTTCCAGAGAGGCAGCGATACGGCAAGAATGGTGACGTCATGTTATACATGCTGTCATGGCGGCCGCTGGGCGTTTTTCAGTCGAAACCGAAACTGGCACGAATAAACGACGCCGTAAATGAATGTTTACTCGGCGCTCGACCGTCTAATCTGTCATTCTATGATTAGTGGGCTGGTAGGCACGCATAGCAGCGAAAAAAACGTAACATAAAAAATTCGTGTCAGTACTCCTTTAAGTGGTGACCGTGCAGTGCCTACCTGAACATACGAATCATCGCCGTGGTTTCTGAGGGTGGCATGTCGGCGGGGCCACAGCGGGTTTAATTATTCAATATAATTAATTAATTCATTAATTAAATTATTATTTGCAAGACACGGACTCGGAGGACGAAAGCATTCACCACCAGATGAGCCAGATACTTCGGTCAACGTTCTCCCGTCTTTACGTCTCCTTTCATTGGCCACACAGAAAAATTACCAAGAAAAAAACATACGTAGAATAGCGTGGGCTTAGATTATGACTCAGGAGCTTAAAGAAGCGGTTTTTTAGGCGCGGGGCAATCGGCACGGGGCAAATGAGACGGGACAAATGATAGGGGTCAAATGAGACTGGGCAAAAGAGGCGGGAAAAATGTGTATGGGGCTAATGAACACGGGGGAAAACGGGGCAAAATCCACGGGGCTTCCGGCGCGGGGCAAATGAGACGGGGCTTTTGAAATCGTGGGCTTTCGTGCACCACCCGTTTTGAAGTACACCGATATCAGTGGTGTATTTATTGGACGGTACACGATTCAGTCATCTGCGAACAGGCGAATATTTGATGAAATATTAGCTGGAACGTCGTTTATATAATCTGAACGGGTGGATCAGATAATCGCGAATTCAGGAAAAAATAGTTTCCCCCTTTTTCTCTGTTAGGGGCACAATTTCCGAAAATCCCGCCTTAGTGAGCCCCTACGTCATACTCCGAAAGTTTCAAGTCTCTAGGTCCACCAGTTTCGGCTGGGCGTTGATGAATCAGTCAGTCAGTCAGTCAGTCAGTCTGTCCATCCATCCATCCATCCGTCCGTCCGTCCGCCCATCAGTTAGTTAGTTGGGCACTTCAGTTTATAGGTATTCGCAACTGGCGTAGACTGTGTCGCCGCAAGGTGGCAGGAGAGAAAAACACTCTATGGAGGATCGGCGAGCGACAGACACGTCGGAGAACGCACTCCTGCCCATTAGCCGGTGGCGTTCGCCTGTAGTATTTTGACGCCGTCTTCATGCTATGACAAGTACAACATTAACCAAATGTGTTACGTTCTAAAGGCTCTCTTGCTTGATACACCACGTGCAAAAACTTCAACGCGCTGCACAAAGACGAGGAAACGAAACACGAACCGAACACAATGCGCATGATGTATATTTTGATGTTTTAGTTCCTCGTCTTTGTGCAATGTTTTTAAATAATTACAAGTATGTACCAGCTACGACCACTCTGCTGTTACATGGCGGATGCCTTTAATTTAATGCATATATCACAGGTTCCAGGTCGCAGATGTCCGTCGTCTTAATTTTGAAGGAACGGTAACAACGTTGCTACAGTTATGTTTTTCTCATGTTCACCTACTTTCAAAACAGCAGGGGTGTGAGGGTGCAGACATAAAATATTTCATTAATGAGACCTTCCGCTGAACCGTAACGTGTTTTCAAAACCTACCGCTTCTGATGACCGTTTCTCGGCTTTGCGTCGTGCGTTGTGTGGACGCGTTTTCAGATGCCAAATATGGGCCCATATTAGCAAAACTGTTTACGCGTACGACACCGCGATGGCAATTTGTGATTTGGGGACTACGGGCGACCGGTCACGCCCAGGCGCGTCCGTGTACGATCAGCAATCACAATTATTGTTTTACGTGAGAAAAACTTCGTGAATTTCTTCCTTCCGTTTCCTTGTTTTTCTGAAGTTGTTTCAGGGTGCCACTGCTAGCAATGCAGAAAACGTTAGGCGATATAAGAAAGTAGCTAAGCTGGTAAGCAGGTTAACGTTACGCATAGAAGTTTCAAGCGTTTAATGAGCTTCAATAAGGAGCCACAGAATGGTTTTGGCTGGTTTGCTGCGACCACACTTGGTGACTAATTTATATGACAATGTGAGGTACAAATTTCATTCAAATAATGCTACGCGCGTATAATGCGGTGTTTAAATTTTCTCGAAGGAACAGCAATTTTAGTCAATAGAATCCTTGAGATTGTGGAATAGAAACACAGGACCTGGAATGTATAAAATTATTTCCCGCTTTACGTGTACACAAGCGATAAAAAACAGCGATGAGTATTGTTCTTCTAAAAAAAGTGTTCACACCTTTTTTTTTTGCTTTATGAGCAGCATCGACCGCTGTACTAATAGTGCGTATTATCAATGATGATTATGATTGTAGGGTTTAACGCGCCGACGTGACGCAGGCGATGAGGCACGCTGTAGTGGAGGTATCCGGATTAATTTTGACTACCTGGGGATCATTAACGTGCGCCGAAATCTCGTACACACGGGCGTTTTTGCTTTTTGCCTCCATCAGAAAAGCGTCCGCCGCAGCTGGGCATCGAACCCGCAACCTCGTGCTCAGCAGCACAACGCCTCAGCCACGTGTGTATTATAAAAAGATGGTTTTAATGGGGAGCAATGCGACTGCCAGGGCGTCGATCACTCAGTATTGTTGTTTTAAACGAGAAACAAACAAACAAACGTCTCACCAAAGACAGTGTCAACCATCAAGCAACCACGCATATGTTGTTTGATTGGGCAAGCGGTTATATAGTTCCCTTATATTATTTGAAAATAACAATCAGGAGCCACTCCAACATTTGCCGTCGCTGTAAACAGCAAATGCACGTACGTATAAATCTTTATTAGATGCGACGCTGAGAGGAGCATCTCTTGCCGGCGGCCCTGTCCTGCGTCCGTCGTCGTCGGCGTCTGCGTCCGCACAGCTGCGTCTCTCCTCCGCTCACCCCCTCTCCTCTCTCCGATAGCGAACACTCTCGCCCAACATCTGCGGGCGCGTGGCGCAGCGCACTCTCACTCCGCCGGTGGGCGGCGCTGCACGCGGCGCAAGCGCGCTGTGCGCATGTGCAGCGCCCTCTCTCTCCGCGGTATCCTCTCCTTCAGGCGCGCTGCTAAGGTGCATATAAGCGGAGTGCCGCGCTCCGGCAGGTCTCTCAGTCGACGGTCGTCCGCGCTACGCTTGCTCTCTCCCTCTCTCTCTCTCTCTCTCTCTCGCATTACCCGACGATTGCTCACGCAATTCGAGTAATCGACCCAACGGAAACGCACAATGGAACCCCCTTCAGCGTCGCATCACACCAGGGTTCCCGCGAGGGGAGGTGGGAGTAATTTTTGGCCAAAAAAGGTGGCCAGTGGCCTAAGAAAGGAGGGTTGTTTGGGAGGAGGTGCAGGGCTCCTCTAGGCCCTAGAGTAAGGTATCCTTGGCATGAGCAGGGTTCGTGGGCGTCGTCCACTTTTCGTATAGGATGGCACTTGTCGGGCGTGTCGGTTCCGGAGTTGGTGGAGGCTCCCACAGTCCCACAGGGGGTGTCGAATGTCCTGCGTGACTGCGAACAAATAAAAATTGGTGAAGCGGACGGACGTGAGCTCCTGGCGGCGGCTGTCATTGTCACTGGCCAATCCACTCTAACGGGTATGCTGGGCTTTGAGACAAGTGAAGAATTAAGATAAGTCCAATGTAACAGCTGACAGCCAGGAACACCACGAATCCGTGTTGCATGGTAACGAGAAACATGCTTTCAGCACTTTCTGCAAACACCGAGGAAGAGGAGGCGGATGAAGACGAGAGAGGCGAAGAAGTGGTGCCGCTTTATGTCTTTCCCTATGTGACTCTTCCTTCATGGTAACATGGGTATTGTTGAATCGGCCGTTAGCTTCTGACAGCTGCTGTCATCGTCCCTGGCCAATCCACCTGGCTTGGTATGTTGTTAATCCGACAAAAGCCAATGGGAATTTTGATTAGGGGTTTCGGGCTATACGGAGCCAGTGTGAATTTCGCTGGGACCCGCCTACGTGGATCTGTAAACAGTGCTTCAAGTGCGCCAAGTAATACGCGAGCTATGCTCACGCTTTATTAAGCAGTGGAACGGGATAACTTGAATTTGGAATTATGCAAACAAATTAAACAATTACATTAATACCTGCTATTGAGGGGTCTGTTATGAACATGGAAGAAGAACAGCGTGCCTGTGAAATAATTTTGGTCACAGAAATCAATGTACACGCTGCCTTATAATTGCGAGTTGTGTATTCAAGTTTTGTGGCGCCTTTTTTACCCTAGAAGGCAGAAGTGGAATTCTTCATGGCTTTCGTAGTTCATTCCACAAGCTACGTGCAGCACTGTGGAGGCTATTGCTGTCAACAGTCCGTGCACTGAGGGCGCTAGCTCACCGTGAAGGAAGCGACAAAAGGCGCCGGGATTTTGAGGTTCCACCTGCCGAGAGGGGAGAAGGAAATGTCCTTTCGAGGCCCCCTTCACGGTGCGGTAGGCGTGCTCAGTGGGCGGATTGTTGACAACAATGCAGCCTCCACAGTGCTGCACGTAGCTTGTGGAATGAACTATAAATTCGTCATGGCTTTCGGAACAGGCGCTTCTCTTTTTTTTTTTAATTGCGAGAGATTGTCCTACGGCATAACGAAGTTTTAAAGTACAACATCGCACCAGTTTCACGCAAAAGTACCGGCGCTTCTGCTACTAAAGGTACGTCCTCACTTGCGGCGCAGCGCGCGCGCAGGGCCGCGCGCGCAAAAACGCCGCCGCTTTTTGGAGACCACACTACTGGGAGCGCGCGCGCGCAAAGGCGGCGGCGGCGGTGGCCTTACTCAAACCGGTCCTCGCCCTCTACGACGGTGTAGCAGGGAAGAACGTTTCTGCGCGCTCGCCGGCTGTCCGCGCCGGCCCAGCTCCCCGAGGAGAGCACTGACCTCGCTCACGTGACCTCGCTCACGGGACCCGGGCGCTGATTGGTTCGTTGAGTTTGCCGCAAAGCGCCTTGCCGCGAAAGATGGGTCCCGGCGCTATTTTTTTGCGGCAGAGGAATCTTGCCGCGAACGGGTATTTGCGGCGCCGCTTTTTGCGCGCGCGGCGCTGCGCGCGCGCGGCGCCGCAAGTGAGGACGTACCTTAAGAAACTGAAACACGTGCTAGCACGCAGCTCGAAACAAATGTGGTTGATCCTTCTTTCATAGGAATCGGTAAAACACGAAAGTGAAATGTGCCTTCACAGGAGCATTTGAATGTTTATTGTGCATCGATTTGAACTTGCACATCACTATTTATATTTCGTCGGTATGGCACCGTTAGACGCACCAACATTAGACACTGGATTACACGAGCCAGAGCATTTCGTAAATGCGATTGAAACCCCAGGCGCTCGCAAACCGTGCGAACGAAACCGAACGGGTTGTCAGCGAATCGTTTGGTGAAGTCACGGTCCGCTACAGCGAAAGGAGCATGATTTGCGGGTCGGCAGCAGTCTTGCGGTTGTGCTTGGCGAGCGACGTCCTGCCGGCGGGTGGCTTAGGCAAAGGTGCGACCACAATGGTCCTGATCCGTGGCGTGTGCGCCACACGCTTGCGTTGCGACAAGCTCAGCTTGTAGAATGCGGCGGCGGCGTTCCACAAGCTGAGCGGCGTTCCACATAGGCAGCGGACGGGTAAACAAAGCAGCTTCCGCTGCTACACGCTGCCCTTTCTTGGCGCCAACTATCGGTGCTCATTAGCGTCATGACACATTACTTCGCTTCACCTCTCCTATACGGCAGCACCATCTAAATGGACAAGTTAGAGGGAAGGACATAAGGCGCGTTCGTACAGATACCCGGGCATGACTTCATGGCTCAGTCGGTAGAGCGTTTCACACCTCCCGTTGCGGCCAGTTTTCGTGGGCTCGAAACCTAGCGCCGCCACGCCAATGAAACGTTTTCTGGTGATGTCATTTCCGTGACGGATATGACGTCGGTGAGGTTTGTGTACCCCGGCATGAAACACTTTCGTGTTAAAACAAAGAAACAACACCATCGTCAGCGTCATTAACACGAGCGTAATATATCGTGACGACCGTCGTCACCATGGGGTTCAATCATGCTTTCATTTTATGGCCTCTGTCTTTCCAGAAATAAACTAGTATTTTGAGGGCCTTATGAATTACAGTACGGTATTTAGGCCTGGCCAATCCCCCCTTGTGGATACGTGCCAAAACCTCTGAGGGCATCATCATCATCATCATCACCACCAAAAGACGCAGAGGAAGAAAAGGAACACGCACGCATGCTGCGTTGTTAGGATTCACCATGGAATTCGATGACTTGCCAACGGAGATGGTTCTCATGATATTTTCATACCTACCTCAGGAAATCCTTGAAGAAATCGTCCGGGTTTCCCAGCGATGGATGCAGCTGGCTTTGGACCCGTCCTTGTTCACCCTGGTTTGCATCGACCCATGGCTCACTGCCCACCCACAGCGAGTAAGGAAATCTCTCGAGCACGCCACCATGCTGCACAGCCTGCACATCCCCACGGAAGTCATCGACTGGGACATTATAGCTTCGGCGTCAACTGGATTTCGGGTCTTGAGGTGTCTTGTGATACCCGGCAGAGGGCTTTCGCATCCGGCCATGCCGACCATTCTTGAGCATTGTGAGTCCCTCACAACCGTCGTGCTCTGGGGCCGGTACAGGCTGGCCGCGATCGACGTCCGCAGGCTGGAAACGCTTCGTCCTCTCAAGAGGCTCGTCACCTCGGATCACCTGCAGATTCACGACGATGCTCTGTACCAGATATGTTGTAGCTGCCCTCAACTTGAGCGTCTCGAGCTTAACCTGCAACAGATCTCTCGCAGCAAAAGCTGGACCTGTATTAAGGGGCTGGTCCACCTTCGTCATTTATCGGTGAGTGTGATCTCCACCGCCGGATTGATTCAAGTGTCAACGAGCTGCCCGGGCCTCGCAACGCTCGAAATTGGGTCGGTGTGGAACGAAAGCGACGTCAGCATGGCCCAGGCTCTTCAGGGCTTCCTGCAACTCAAGTCGCTGCGCGTGATCTATGGTTGTGAAGAATGGTTGCTAAACCGGCAAATCCGCACGCCACCGTTACTCGAGCGTTTGGAACTTCCCGGTATGGCCATGGACACGCAGCTCTTCTATCAGCTGATGTTGAGCTTCAGGAAGACACTGCGTCGCGTCGACATTGAAGTAAGCAAGCTTCCGGACGAATCGCTTGGCGCACTCCGAGCCTGCAATAAGCTCGAACGCTTGCGCGTGCGGGGCCTGACAGGAAACACCATTGTTTTCTCGATCCTACGCCACCTCCCCAAACTACTCAGTGCCTCTCTCCACATCGACGCCGACCCCGCCGAAGCTGTGTGCCAGCTGAGGTCAATTGTGGACGCTCAGGACAGATCCCCGCGAGGAAAGACCCGGCTGGTGTTGAACATACTCTGCGCATCTCATGACACGCATGTCAAGATGAGGCGTGCAGCGAACGCATTCGTAGACTGCCTTATTCTCAATACCTTCATGACCACGCGGCATATCTTGGAGTTTGAACGACAGTTTTCGACTGGCGGCGAGCTGTCTTATCTGCCCTGGAAGCTGGAGACATCATTTCCGGCTGTGATCCCAACTCTGAACTACTTCACCCTAACGTTGGACGGCGTGTGATCAACATCCCCTACCGCGCACTACCAGTCTTCTAGCGAATAAAAAATGGCGCGGCTCACATTCTGTGTAGGGAAAGGCGTTTGTTTACTTCATAAAAGGGTGTCTCCACCCTGTACGGCGGCGCTCGCATCGAGGCACCCTATATCGAGGCGCCAACTATCGGCGCTCATTAGCGTCATGACGCACTACTTTGCTTCACCTCTCCTAGACGGCAGCCCCATCTAAATGGACAAGTTAGAGAGAAGGACATCAGGCGCGTTCGTATGAAGTCGTGCCCATGAAGGGCATGACTTCATGGCTCAGTCGGTAGAGCGTTTCACACCTCCCGTTGCGGCCAGAGTGATCGTGGACTCGAAACCTAGCGCCGCCACGCCAATGGAACTTTTTCTGGTGATGTCATTTCCGTGACGGATATGGCGTCGGTGAGGTTTGTGTACCCCGGCTTAAAACACTTTCGGGGTCAAAAACAAAATGCAAGAAAATACCGCCTCTTTTTCTCTCTTCCGTCCAAACTGTTAATTTGACGCAGTTCGTACTCTCGGTGAGTCGTCATTCATTCGCCCGGGAGGAAGCGTTTTCGCCGACCGTTTTTATTCGCAGTGGACTGTCAACACGGCACATAACCTTAACTTGAAGTAGTGCATGCATGAGCGCACCAAAAATGTGATTGCCCCTCCCAACAGCACTTTTGCACATGTGCTGGCTGTCCTCCAACCTCCATTTCATTGGGAAAAAACTTTCATCTGGATCAAAATACAATATAGTATAGGCGGAGAATTTTCATTTTCCCGGGGGGGGGGGGGGGAGTAGTGGCTCGGCCCTCCAGACCTGCAGCCCATAATGACTGACGATGATGATAAAATGTACCCACCAGCATCACGTATACATACATACATACATACATGCGTGCGTGCATGCGTGCGTGCGTACGTACATACATACATACATACATACATACATACATACATACATACATACATACATACATACATACATACATACATACATACATACATACATACATACATTGATTGTCGAGGGTTTAACGCGCCGACGCAACGCAGGCGATGAGGCGCGCCGTAGTGGAGGGCTCCGGATTAATTTTGACCACCTGGGAATCTTTAATGTGCGCCGAAATCTCATACACACGGGCGTTTTTTGCTTTTGGCCTCCATTAGAAAAAGCGGCCGCCGCGGCCCGGAATCGAACCCGCGACTGCGTGCTCAGCACCGCAACGCCTTAGCCACTGAACTACCGCGGCGGGTATACATCCATCCATCCACCATCCATCCATCCATTCGTCCATCCATCCATTCCATCCATCCATCCATCCATCCATCCATCCATCCATCCATCCATCCATCCATCCATCCATCCATCCATCCATCCATCCATCCATCCATCCATCCATCCATCCATACATACATACATACATACATACATACATACATACATACATACATACATACATACATACATACATACATATACTAGACTCCAGTTAAGACGAACTCAGTGAAGACGAACTCCATGGTTAAGAGGAACGAAACTTTTGCTGTGTTGTAACGACCACAATGCACAAAACCTTTGCTTAAGACGAATTCCTGAGAGTACAAATTTTCACGGTCCCTTCAAGTTCGTCTTAACCGGAGTCTTAACCGTGCGTTCATCTTAACCGTACATGCACACACATACGTGCGTACATACATACACACGTACAGTCATGGAAAAATGAAACACGAGCTCAAAAACAAACCGGAACAGACAAATAGCGTGAAATCTTTCCGCGCAAGTCAAAATGACGCGTGGCATTCCTTCAAAGACACAACACCGAGCTTGTAGCCCAAATAAAATTTTAAGTGAAAAGGTGAGGCAACTCTGAAGAAGCGTCAACTCGCAATGGCACTGGTAATGGCACTTTGGGGAGTGGGGGGAGGGGGCGGGAGGCTGTACCCCCCGGAAAACACCGGAGGAAGCTCGGACCCCCGAGCGCCCCTTCTACTTTGGTGGCTTTGGCGGCTTCTTCTACCACTATCTGGATGCCTTTCTGGAGGATTTCTTCTATATGCGCGTCACTGCCTTGGTTTGCCCAGAGCGTAATATCATCTGCGTATAGGCTGTGGCACAGTGCTGGGATTTGGTTGAGTTTTTGTGGTATTGTAAGGATGGATAGATTAAACAGAAGCGGAGATATGACTGCTCCCTGGGGCGTGCCGCGGCCACCTACGTCTATCGAGGGGGTGTGGAGGCCACCTACGTGAAGGGTGGCCATTCTGTCGGTTAGGAAGTCTTTAACATAGTTATACATTCGTTCTCCTGAATTCACTGATTGTAGGCCTGCGAGAACTGCGCCATGGGTGACATTGTCGAATGCTTTGCTTAAGTCCAGAGTAAGAATTGCAGCGGAGTCATGACTGTTTGTTCTTGGTTCTATGATGTGATGGTAAAGCCTGAGCATGACGTCTTGTGTGGACATGTTTGGCCGGAAGCCCACCATGGTGAGTGGAAACTGATTGGTGTCAGTAATATAATGTATGAGTCGTGCGTGGATGACATGCTGCATGAGCTTACCAAGGCATGACGTCAGAGAAATAGGGCGGGGGTGTTCCAATTCTAGTGGTTTGTTTGGCTTAGGAATCAGTAGCTTCCACGATTTGCCGGTTCGCCAGCATTCGTTAAAGTACTCAGCGAGTAATGTGATTGACTTATCGTCCAGGTTGCGTAGTGCTTTATTTGTGATTTGGTCTGGGCCAGGGGCTGAGTTGGATCGGAGTTTTGCTAGTGCTGCTCTGACTTCCGTCTCTGTAATATCTCGGTCCAGCTCAATGTTGGGAAGGCCTGTGTATGGTGGTAGTTGTGATCTTGGGTGGGGGGAAGGTAGATGTCGCGGAGCGCATCTAGGAGTTCCGAATCCGATCCTTGGTGTTTCTGTATGATCTGAGTGAGGCGGCTACTTTGTTCCGTCTTACTGAGACTGGTATCAATCAAGTGCCTGAGAAGTTGCCACGTTTTCTTTGGGTGTAGGTTGCCCTGCAGACGGTCGCATATCTCGTCCCACTGGTTTTGAGCAAGTTGCAAAGCGTGTTTTAAATGCAGAGCATTTCAGTAACTCACGATGTCACCCGCGTTGGCGTCCGTAGTCCGCACCACACCCCTCCCTACTATATAAAAAAAAAAACAAATGCTATCTGGCGCCAGGTTTTCATCCCTCGACCCTGCGGGCGCAACGCTACGTATCTGTTGCTCTAACCACTGCGCCACAAAGCCTACATAGAATGTGAGGCTACGGACGCGCCTTATATGATTGACTCATTCAAATTACTGCTGACGAGCGCTCTCTCGTCAGCAGTTGCCACAAGTGCAACAACATTAACGTAACGCAAACTACTTAACGTCGTGCGCCCCCGGAAATGCTCTGCATTTGATCGTGCCCCTCGCGAGGGGGATGTTTCAATGCGTCTTCCTACTGGCCAGTACACTCGTCGCCATCTGTCGGATGTTGTGCGAACCCTTTGCGGCTGATGGCGCGCGATTTGAAACGACATTTGCATATGATCAAACTGGAAGGCTCTCCAAGAAAAACAAATACCAGGGCCAGAGTTTTAAATGCAGAGAATTTCAGTAACTCACGATATCACCCGCGTTGGCGTCCGTAGTCCGCACCACACCCCTCCCTACTATATATAAAAAAAAAAATTTGCTTAACAGATGGCAACACGTACCGCCCTCAAAAAGCTGCGTCAGGTAGCAGCAATCTAGCAGTGTAAAAACAACCAGGACACCGAAGCATATAATAATAGTAAAATTAATAAGATCACAGTCTCTAATGAGTTACCCCCCAAATAATAACATCGTTCGTAACTACAATCTAGGCCTGTGGAATAGCAGGCACTACCGTTCCGGCAAAAATACGCTTTACTTCTTTTTCAGCGATGCATCTAAAACGTTCACTGCAGTGTCTTGTGCGGCGCATGGGCCGAATTTTGAAGCATATAGAACAATGAATGTAAAGACAAGTATTTTTTCAATTTCCGACTCCAGTGCGACCATTCGTAGTTTAAGATTTCGGTTGAATTTATTAGATGCGACGCATCTCTTGCTCTCGGGCTTGTCCCTCCTGCGTCGTCGTCGCGGCGTCCGTCCACATCCCTCCTCCGTTCTTCTCTCCCACAGCTGTGTGCAACACTCTCACTCCGGCTCATTAGCATACCACAGCTGGCGCGCTTGTTTGGCGCGCGCTTCGCTGCGTTAACAACTGCTCCGGTGCGCGCAAGTGCGCGCAGGCGCGACTCTCCTCCGTTGTCTCCTCTCCTTCAATCGCTGTGAATATAAAGCGGGTATCGCGCCGCGGCGGTTCAGTCAAGCGCTCGCTCTCGCACTGACGTGACCTTGCTTTGACTACTTCGTTGAACCCCCCGATGCGTCGAATCACACCAGGGTTCCCTCGCTGGAACATGGGCGTAATTTTTCCTTCTCCAGCGTCTTTGGATACTTTTAAAGGCTTCCCAGAGATGGGCGAGCCTGGAGTCCACGGTTAACGAGGGAATATCTGTATCGATTTGTTTTGTTACAGTTTTGATGTCGGATAGAAGTTGCGCGGTCCAGTACTCAATGTCTGTAATTTGGGAATCTTCTACTTTGCTTCCTCGTAGCGTGCGGAAGTCATCCCACTCAGTTAGTGTTTGTTGCCGGGCGCTATAAGTGTGCGCTATAATGGTTTTTATAATGTAGTGATCACTACCTAATGTCTTGTGTTGTTCCAGTTCTCTTCCTTGGTGTGTAAAGTGAAGGTAAGGTCGGGGCTGGTGTCTGCTTGTGCACTATTGCCGACTCTGGTGACTGTGTTTGCGTCGTTAAGGATGTTAAGATGGTGTTGTTGTGCCTGATCCCAGGGGTCTGTGTCTTTAACACTGCTTTTCTTATATCCCCATGCCGCGTGTAGGGCGTTAAAGTCTCCCACAATTATGAGCGCATGTGGTCCGGCCTCCTTACGAGTTAGCGAGAAGAGGCTGTTGAATCTGTCCTTGCGGTGTTTTGGAGAGCTGTATACGTTCAATATGAAGATTTTTGGGTCACTCCGTTTTTTGGGGTATACTGTTATTAGATCGTGGGGAATATCAACACTATCAAACTGTTGACGGGCTGCTGTGAGGTTGCGGTTGACCAATACCGCCGTTTTCGAATAATGTTAATTTTGAAAAGCCTTGTAGCCCGTTAACCTCGCGTGCGTATTTGTTTTTTGCAGCGCAATTATGTCCGGCGAGTTACCTTGAGATTGAACCAGTAATTGTAAGGCGAGTCGTTTACGTTTATATCCCTGGCAGTTCCACTGCCAGACTTTAACGGTACGGTTTGTTCCTTCCGCGTTCAACGTGAGGTGTTGGGGACTGTTGAGGGGTGTCTGTTGATATACCTGAAGGTGCTGTGGTGATTCGATGCCTTTCATAATGTTGTTTAGGAGCTCCATGATGTTGTGGAGTTTCGTGTCGATGTCATGAAATTTACTTTCAAGGGTTTGTTCTAACCTGTTGAGCCTATTGTTGATGGCGTCGAGTTTTTCATCGTGGTCAGTGAGTTTACTAGTTACATCTTTAGTGACGGGAGTCTCTACAACCCGTTTTTTAATAGGGGGAGAGTTCGTCTCTGCTTCTCTGTCCGTCTCTGTTGCCTGTGATAGGCTGTTGCGCAGTGCCTGGTTCTCTTTGTGTAAGGCCAAGTTGTTTTTCAGTTTTAACATGCTTTGTTTGAGCGCTTCGATTTCCGCTCGCATGCTAGCTAATTCGTGCGCATGTGCAGTGGAAAGATTGGGTGTTTGGTGTTGACTCTCAGGAGGGTGGGAGCCCGCGCTGCCCCAGCTCACCTGCGTATTGTTGGGCTGGGTCGGCGGACGTGGCGGTTGAGTTTCTTCTTCCTCTTTGCTTATTGAGCGACCCTTTTCGTTGGCCGATGAATTGGAGCGGCTTCTTTCCCCGCGCTCCGGGAGACCAGTCCAGTCTTGTGGGCAGCCGGGTACAGGTGGCGGCGGTGGTGGTGCATGGTGGGTGTTGCCAGGGTAGGTGCTGCTGTTTGTTCAAGGGTGGTGGTCTTCGTCTTGGCTGGAACCTGGATCGGCATTCCGCAGAGCCGGTGATGTGAGTGCCTTGGAACACTACGCATTTGGGCTGGCACGGGTGTTCTGGGTTTGAATTGAGGAGTCCACACTTTTGACAGCGCACTTGGGAGATTGGGCATGCGTCAGGTCCATGTCCTGTGCGCCAGCAGGTGGTGCAGGCTACTGTTTTCCGTCGGAACGGTTGACATTGGTAGGTAGCTCCTCGATATGAGATGTGGTACGGTATAATAATGCCGTCGAACAGTATTTGGACCGCGTTGGAGTTGCCCATTCTTCTGGCGTTTAGAATACTGCATGTCGGATTGAATCTTACGAGGCTCTCAGTAATGACCTCAGGTGTGTCGTCAATGGGAACGTTGAATATTATCCCGGTAGAGTGCAAGATGGGGCGGCGACATTTGTGGCAACCTCGAAAGTCTGGCCTCTGATGTTGATATGTTGGATCAAGGCGATCACACTGCATCTCTCCTCTGAAGGGGTGTTGAACATGAACATGAAATAGTTCGAAGTCACGTTCATTCTTAGCTGCTCAGCTTGCAGGTATGACAGTCCCGCTGCTTTATAAACGGCGTCCAGTATGTCGGCTTGGCTTGTTGTGCGGACATTGAGTCCACCATGAGGTCGGAAGACGATTTTGAAGTCTTCTTCAGGGAGCTTCTCCGGCGGTGGAACGCGACGCCTCGGGCGCGGACGATGCTGCTTCGTCGCATGGTCGGCCCCAGCGGTTGGGTTGGGCATTTCGGCGATCTTCTTCTTGGCGGCGGCGTTCTCACGATTTACATGGTGGACGTGCTTCCAACCGTCCTTTTGTAGTTCGTCAGGGGGGATGTCTCCTCCTTCCACGGCGACTTCCATGCCGCCGCTGGTCGTCGGAGTGGAAGCTAGGCCTAACGAGGTAAGCCTAGTTCCAGCGTGGTCTCCTTTCGTGGTAACGATCTCGGAGATCTGGGTCCAGGGCCCGGAAAGCTTGCCAGGGTCGAACACTTACACGGTAAGAGTCCTGTTCGCCAAAACACGCGGTGCAAAAGTGTGGTGTTCCGCTCAAACGCCGAAAACCGACGGAGCCGAAGTGAGGCACGTCTTTTCGCAGCGGCGACTAGAGCGCTCCCCCCCACCGCAACGAAAAAATATCTGCCCGGGTGCAAGGAAAGTTGCGTCGCGCATAGGCCTCCTGCGCTGCCCAGGGGGCGCTGCGCAAGCGGTTTCCGGGCAGTACTTCCGGGTAGTACAAAGCTGCGCGGGTCCCATAGGATCCCGTGTTGACAGAAGCAAAATGAGCTCGACGCTCCCGATTATTTTGCGACGTGGTCACCAGTCCATCCCCGACGCGTCCGATCTATTTCAGTGATCAACTTGGCATTAGGGGGAGAAGCTTTGCAGCGCTTAACACGTTTACAGCGCCGACGAAAGTGCCGGGACCGTGACGGCGTCTGCTACTCGCAGGTTCACCGATCGATGGTCGTACGAAGTGAAATTTTAAGTGAAATTTCTAGTTTAAACTTATACTCTAGGTGACAGAGACTTCTCAAAAACAGCCAAGAAGAGTGACGCAATCGGTGATGATCGCGCTTTAAAAAGCCAGCGAGTCCGGCGGACCGCAGGCTCGCCTGCTGCGGTGCGCCGCTCTTTTGCGTACCTGCACACTATGCGTGCACTTTCATTAAACAGTGCTCGTTTGCGTCGCCGTTACGAATACACAGTGCAGCGTTAGCTTGCCGTTTTGTTGCGTGTCTCAGTGACAAATTGCCGGGACCGTCAGAAGCGTGAAATCTGTTTTGCGATTCCGAAATTATAGTGGCCGTAAAACAAAGTGGTCGGGCGAACTAAGAGGCCGCTCGCTTTCCTTGTTTGCTCTCGCTCTTGCAGTATACATTCCCAGTTCTCACTTAATAGCCTATAGAATGAGGGTCAGCAACGGCCGAGTTCCATGCAGCCGACACGGCGGAGGGCTGGACGGCAAATCGGAAGGGGGGGGGGGGGGGGGGAGGAGGGGGGCTTTGAATGCAAAGAGAAAAAATTCAGCGAATTTCTAATAATATTTGGCAATAATCTGGCGAAGTGTGAAGATGGGGGTACAATTCAACTGGAGGACGCCAATTCTCTGTTCTTGCCTCGCTGTCTAACTCCATTTGAAGTCAAAACTGGCGTGTCGGCGTTTAGATTCGACGACCCCTGCACTAGGAAACCAACACAGTCAGTGATGATCGTATGTAAATATTCGGGGCCCCGCGCCATGTATGCGGCTGTGTTATGTTATGCTGTGTTACGTGGTGTTATAGAAGTACACATCTCTGCAGGCAGCGGGCGTGTGATTTGGTGCATGTTTTACGTCCTTTAATAGCGCTTAATTTGTTTATTTGGCGCTATTGCCCCACCTACTCGCTAGTATACATGTACCCTCCCGTTCGTAAATCGTGCGGCGTAAAACGTTACGCAAGAATCATTTAGTTTGCGAAAATACGAAACAAAATTTCCACTCGTTTCAAAGGCGGTGCCAGGCCAGCAGTGTCAGCTGAGTCGGCTGCGCAATTCTTGCGTTCGCTTGCATGCTCCCGCTGAAGCAACCTTTTGCAGTTACCTCAGGATATAGGATGAGCAGCGTTCCTTGTTTATACTACTCGTAAACTTTCCTTTGTCGACCGCACGCAAGAAGAAAAAACTGTAACTGTCGTGAAACAGTTAAACCACCCGACCTGGCGATACTGTCCCACGCCGCGACCATCGCGAAAGCTCGCTAAAAGAAAGCCGACAAATCGGCTTCTTTTAGCGGATATTATTTTGTTTAGCCTCTGCAACTACTTTAAGGGCTATTTCATACAATATGCAGTCATTTAAACTCGCCACAAAGCGCCACAACCAACTTTCACTCTGGCTTGTAATTGAAAACACATGGAGGGCGGCGGGGGTCGTCTGCTTTTGTACTACCCAGAGGCGTTGGCCGCTAGGGGCGCTGCATGTCGCCAAAACTCCAGCGCAGGAGGCCTATAGAGTTTCATAGCGTCGCGAACATGCATGCGTCGGCCATCTTGGTTGTTCTGCACATTGTTGCCAGGCTACGGCGCGAAGTTGGAGTTGCGATGCCCTAACCGTGACGATTTGCGTCGCGGGCGTATGAAGTTCGACGATAAGCACCGGCACAGCGCCAAGAACGAGGTCAGCGCGGCGCAGCGGTCTAGGCAGCTCCCTAAGTGACAAATGAACTGAACAAGTCATACGTTTAACGGAGTTTCAATGTCGCAGTCACTAGCATTGTTGAATTCGACAAGTTGCGCCACTGCAACCAGGGAAATGGCTGGAAATCTTGTATACCCTCTTCAGCCCCAAGAATGCACAAACTCAAAAATCTTTTGTAACACACTTTTATTCGGTTCATTATCCATAGAAATAAGCGCAAAAAATTACAATAGCAAAAAAATTACGCCCACCTCCCCTCGCGGGAACCCTGGTGTGATGCGACGCTGAGGGGGGTTCAAGCGCAAGCGGAGAGCAACCGTCGACCGAAAGGCCGCCGGAGAGCGGCACACTGGTTATATGCTCAGCGCGCCCGAAGGAGAGGAGACCGCGGAGAGAGAGAGAGTACTGCACATGCGCAGCACCGCGCGCAGCGCCGCCCACCGGCGGAGTGAGAGCGCGCGCCGCACACCCGCAGATGTTGAGAGAGTGTTCGCTCTCACCTGGGCACGCGCCGGCGCCAGTGCGTCTGCCGCGGCTATGACGCAACACAATCCAACACAATCCACTTTAATCCAATCCAAGCGAAGCCAAGCCAAGCCAATCGAATCCAATCCAATGCCCCTCGCGAGAGAGTGTTCGCTATCGGAGAGGAGAGGGGGTGAGCGGAGGAGAGTGCGGACGACGACGCCGACGACGACGACGGACGCACGCAGGAAGGACAGGGCCGCCGACAAGAGATGCTCTCAGCGTCGCATCTAAAAAGCAAACGAAAGTAATAGAATTTGATGTTACCCATTTCAGTTCTCCGGGTTTCAGCGCATGTGGAATGAAGGACAAATATTTTCAAAAGTGCTACAATGCTTCAAAAATGCTACAGAAACGCTACAACACGCTTTTATTCGGTTCATTATCCATAGAAATAAACGCAAAAAAAATTAGAATACCAAAAAAGCAAACGAAAGTAATGAAATTTGATGGTACCCATTTGGGCTTACCCTGTGGGCGCATCCGAGCGCTCGCGCCGTTGAAAGCCATTATTGCCGCCTGGCTCTTCAGAAATGCCTGGACACATCGCGCCACCTGGGGGGAGGGCTTAGTGAAAGCAATGCATGCTTTATGCGGGGAAACAACTTTTGACGGGCGAATTTCGAACGAGGGAAAGCTTTTGCCTTTATGGTTGTGGTACCCATTTGGGTACCTCGGGACAGCGGAGGATACACGTACCGGCGCAGCCACTGTTAGAGTGACGTTATAGGGGGGCCTTAGGTAGAGGTTACATGGAGCGACACGACAGGCGCCGAGGGAATCTTGCGGCACATGCCACGGCCTCCGCAATCGGCTGCCGGCAGCGCGCCGTTGCGCCGCCGGCAGCCGATCGCGGAGGCCATGTACATGCGCAGTCAGTAGTGCCAGAGTCCTTCAATGCTTTACTGGTCACGAAACTTCGGCGCTCGTTTCATATAGGGACCGCGCGCGCCACTACAGGCGCCACCGCCGCACGAAGGTCGTCCAGCCGCCGCTTTCGCGGCGTATTGGCCTGCTCTTGGCGTGCAAACGCTCGCTGCTTTTGGTGTCTGCGCGCTGATTAAGTGTGTTTTTTTTTCGTAGTAGTTAGCGATGAATAGTCCAGTCATCACCTGCCTTCAATGGGGTTTTATTTTTCGTTTTAAATTACCGTAGACTTCGGCCGCGAATGGCAACGGCTTCTGCGTGCTCTGGTACAAGCGCTGCGCCGTCGTGTTTTCGGATTTTTAAATCTCTATTTCTTCTTTTCTTAAAACAAAAGTTGTAAATACCACACATACGGTAGCTGCGTAGTCACGGACTGCTGCGGGCCTATCGATAATACAATAAAAAAAACTGAAAGAAACCAAGTACGCGTCGTTCAGACTACGCTTAATGAATCCATTGATTGCTCTCGAATGCACAGAACACTAAAAGAGATAGCCCAATAGTATTGTCGTTTAAATGATTGGGTACATACTTGAGAACATCTAAAAACGGTGCAGAAACGCGAAGGATCAAAACACGAAGAGACATATGTTGCACCATGTGTCTTTCCGCTTCCACGCTGCAATCTTTGCAAAAACAGGAAGCGAAAAAAGAACAATAAAACTGATTTTATCACACGCAACAAAAATTCATTGTTACGAAGGGAGACAAAAGAGCGTGGTCCAGCGTACAAAAATTTATTTTTTCACGCTGCGATGTGGAGCACACGGAGGAAACAGAATATTGCCACGTAGCCAAGAACGACGCAAAGCTTTTCTGAACGCAGCGAGCTAGCGAGCTCCTGTTCTACAGAAGACTAGAATGAAACACAAACGTCGAAGAAGCAGTCCGCAGTGCGACGTGCACAGATGAACGTCAATAAAGTGAGTTGCGTGGCGTTTGCTATTCATGCATTACTCTCGGAAGGTTATTAATTTCAGATCCGTGGAAATGGGATCGAAAACATTGTCGAAGAAACAAAAAATCAAGTTGGCAACAAGGTGGCACCCTTTTCATATCAAACAATATTGCCCGACGGGACGTAAGACAAAAAGAGCAAACGGGCGCTCCGGTTGAAACGCCAGATAAGAAACCGGAATCGGCCACGCGTGGTTACAAAACAAACAAGACGAACCCTAAGGAATAATTCGCGGAAATATGAAAAGTAAAAGCACAAGGATGTCTCAAAGCTTTTTTAAACGCAAGCCTGAGTGCAAGGTAATACAAGTTTGCAAACAGGTAATGAAGCACCGCTACAACCTGACTGATATGACAAAAATCCGGCTTTAAGTTAGCCTTGTACAATTCTAGGTCCACGATGCTCTCAAAAGGGTACATTGCTTTTTCCATTCTCACACACAGTGCATTTCCACGCACTGTCACACACTTATAATCGAAGCTGCAATCTCCCGTTTCTTGCTTTGGAATGGCGCGCCTCCATTTCTCTCGCAGCTCCCTGTCGCTCGGTCAACAGAACAAGGAAACATTTTCTGTGGTATCGTTGTACAAGGAACGACATCCCGGGACGCAACACATGTTAGGCATCGTCGTTTCACTACTTAAGTCGCATCACAAGAGCGCGAGAAGCACGTTACATTTTTTTTCCCGCACAAAACCAACACAACTCGCCGCGGCTCCGCCGTTCGAGCCAGCGCAACGCCGCCCGAGGAGTGACCTCAGTGAGAGGGTGGCGCCACCGCGCGGCGGCCAAACGCAGCATATGAAGCTCTCCCATTGAGTTACGGAGCAGTTTCGTGACCAGTAAAGCATTGAAGGACTCTGGTAGTGCCAAAGGTGGAGATAGCTGCGCGTCGTCTGCTACGGTTCCTTCCACTTCGCCGCGCGTGCTCTTGTGCGAAAGCACTGCAGCCATATTTAAGCTGAGCTATCGAGGCACGCTTGCAAGATGCACCGAAAAATTTTAAATGCTTTAAAGCAAAGTTTTGCTTATCTCGTCGAACGGTTCCACCGTCGCGGAGGATTTGACCTTCCTTTGACCGCAGCTGCGCCGTTCCCTTGCAACGCATCACGTGACTCGCCGTGCGCATGCCAGCTTGGCCATGAATGAGAGCGAGGCGTGGCCGTCTTCTCTTGTCTGAGCGTTGCACAGTGGCTGGAAGCTTTGAGCCGTCGTCGGGAAGCGGCTTCTGACCACCCTCGGATTCGCCCGGCGAACTGCTTCACTGGAGAGGGTCCGGAATGCCAAGCGCGCGAAGCTAGCGTCACACAAAGCCCCTTCCCCGTAACATGACTCCGGGGAAGGACGATCGCAGGAGAGAGGCAAGAGCTCTAGCCATTTCCAAGCAACTAGACGGACACCCAGGAGTCCTCTACACCCACGCCTCACTACAGAAAGGCAGCGACCGCGCGGCAGTAGTCGTGACCGACAGGGAGCGGCTTGTTACCAGCGCCGCAATCAAGACCAAAGACCCAACGACGGCGGAGGAAGTGGCCATAGCCCTAGCACTCGTTCAACCGGGGGCAGAGGTAGTGGTCACCGACTCCAAAAGAGCGTACGGCAACTACCGGAGGGGGATGATCTCCTCAGTGGCGGCTGCAATCATCTCCAAGAAACGAGCACCGGGGAGAGCCATAGAGCTCACGTGGGTGCCCGCCCACTCAAAGGTAGCCGGCAACACCATCGCCGACTACCACGCCCGAGCAATGACCCTCCGGGCAGGGCACGACGCAGACACCCCAACTCCAGTGCTCACGTACAGAGATATAACAAGATCATATCGTGAAGAGCGGTGCACCCTCCCTGAGCCACACCGCTCTATAGGACCAGCAAACAATACTCAGGAGACTACAGGCGGGATCGCTCACGCACCCCGTCCTGTTACATACAATGTATCCCGAGAAAGAAGGGGACACGTGTCCATTCTGCAAGAACAACACTGGCACTCTTGCACACATAATCGCGAAGTGCACTAAACCCCAGACACCTCTACCCACCACCCTTCTCCCCAACCCCCCACCCCCACTCCACGAGCGATGGGAGACCTTGCTGGCCAGCCCCGCCCTGCCGACTCAACTCGTGCTAGCGGCCAGGGGCCAGGAGCTGTTGGCAGCATACGGGTCCCGTGAACAGGGAACCGCCCCGTCCGGCACTTAAAGGTGCCGCCGCCTTTTCGGGCTTCAATAAAGTTTTTACTACTACTGGGGAAGAGCGAGCCGTTCGGCTCGGAAAACACCGCAAGCGGGCCACAAACGTAGACAAAGGCAGACTTTGGACGAATAGTATAATAATTAGAGCTAAATCTAAGGTTAACTAAATGAAACCAAGGCTTAACCAGGCTAAGCCAAGCTTTCGCTTTCCTCCGAGAGGTCTCGAGAACATTCTGGTTCCGAGCGCGTCTATGACTCATCATTCGGCCGCCGGCTCACCGGAAAGTGAATAACGGAATAAAAATCCCGCCGCTTTGCGGCAACCGGACACTTCGAGCATATTTGCGAAGCCGGCATAGCTTTACCGGTGTCCAGCCGCACTGATACTTCAAGAAAGGGGAAGGACGCAAAAATGCAGCCCGACTGCGGCGCGCACGTTTTGTTTGTTGTTTTTCTTTTTCTGCGTTAGCGCGGGTATAAGAAGCCTGCCCGTGACGAGACCGAACAGTCTCGTTGGAATGCCGTGATGTCACGGTGGTTTTTGTCCGTGCGTGCATTGTCATTGGTGACCCGCGTCTTTGACGACTACACCGTGCTTCCGGGTTGCGGAGTCTCCGTGGTCGTCATCGGAAGGCCTGGCCTACGCCGAAGTAGCTCTTCGCAGGTAGCCAATTCGTGCCGAGACCGTGATGCACCATCGGCCCGGTCGGTGAATATCGTACGACTTTCGTGTCTTACATATACAACGAACTGTTAATGTTTTAGTTAGCTCCTATACTTTGTTACATTTATTGTTCCCTCTCCTCGTTTTTATCGTTTCCGTAAAGTTTGTCTCTCGCATTGTCTTGTCTTGGACGTTTATCTTGGGCGACGACGAAGTGAAGTGGTGTCTAGCGCATTCTGTGCTCTCCGGAGTTTATTTTGTGAACTGAAGGTTCCAGGCAGTTAAACGTGCATGATTATACTGCTGTGCACCTACGATCGCGATGCTGCCAGCGGGCACCGCGGAGCCGCCCGGCCTCCCCCGCCCGCCCGCAGCACCCGTTGACATGCAAGCTGGGTCCGCTCTTGGGGCGCCAGGCCTGCTCCTGGGCCTCCGGGAGGATTGCCATTTGCCAGCGCAGACCAACAAATGCGTCACCTGCAGGGACTGCATCGCAAGATGTAAGTGCGGCCACGTGCGCCAACAACAGCCAGGGTATCATGGACCATGATTGCCATGATGGCAGCTCGATCTCTTCTATCTCCTCTGAGTCCCTAAACACTGTGATTTACGAGTATGCCAGCAATGCCTCACCACCTTCATCCGAATGCAACAAATTTCAACGTGGTGTTCCATCCAAACGGCGGCGTCGAGCCTCCAAAATGTCTCCTGCTACTCCAGACAACACTGTGACTGCGACTCCCCCGAAACATGGGCTTGCCTTACTGTGATTCTGAAGCCCGTGGACTCCACTAAAATAATCACGCGCTTCAACCCTCTGGCATTAAAGGACAGCATAGGAGCGAAGGTACCAGATGGGGTTTTGCAGCTATATACGGCCAAATTATAGGCTAAACATATACTCGCTATCGATACACGAAACACTGCTGCTACGGAATACCTCCACACACACACACACACACACCCCTACAGAGTTTGACCTTGAACCACATTTTCAGGCTGGGCCGTTCGAAACAGTGAGCCCAAACGGGCCTGTGCCTCTCCCATGCGTAGTCACCCCCGAGAAAGCCTGGGCACCGAGGGCCGGGGGAACGCTTGTACCCGCTTTTACCGGTGGTTGTCCGGCGGTGGGTTTCGAACATGCCACCTGAAGATAACTGCCATCGGAGACATACCTGTGTGCACCTACGAGCCCCGCCCAGAGAACTGTGCTCGTGGGATCATCAGAGGAGTGCCACGGGACATTTATGATTCTGAACTTCATGACAACTTGCCGCAGCGAACACCAGTACGATCAGCGCGGCGCTTGGGAACCTCGGAGGTAGTGAAAATTGTATTTTGCTACTGACACGAGACCAGACTATGTCATCAATAGGGCTACACTCGATACCAAGTGCACGACTATTCGGAAAAACCGACACAGTGCACCCGCTGTCAGCGTTTTGGTTACATCGCAGCGACGTATGTACCCGCAATTGAGTTGCGTTGCGCGCGCTGTGGAGGAGATCATGATCTTGCGGCATGCAAGTCTGCTGAAAAGGCATGGCATAACTCACCAAGCCGATTTCGCTTACTGCCGAACGTACCAGCAAGTGAAATGCATCTATAGGTACAGGAGCGAGAGCAAGGTTGACTATACAAGGCTGCGAAAGCGGCGGTCTTATCTAAAAAACGGCTCTGGGAAGCGAAACGCGAGCAAGGTTCACACAAAGGAGCCAAGTCAGCCAGTGTCTGAGGACATGGACTTTGACATTATTGACTTTCCGCCGCTACAACCGATGTTGTCAGACCAAGTTCCTCAAAGTCCTGCTCGGCCCGCAGGCCCACAGCAGCCTGCCTAAAAACGCTCCAACCAAATGCGCATGAGTCGGTCCAACAGAGAGCCGTCGGCAAACTCAAGCTCCTCTCTTTCTACGCTCACTGAAGCTGTGCATTCAATCATAGCGCCTTTTCCGTCTCCTGTTGCTCAAGCCATGTTAACCCTCCTAAACACCATTACTCTGCTCTTACGGGAATGGCCGTAAACCACCTCGGGAGCACCGAATAAGTGCGCATGCAGACTCTACGAAATCGGGCAACTGTGTTTCCGTGGAATGCCTGTGGTCTGCACTCCCGCTTGTCTGACCTCCGGCAGCTAGTTAGCAAGCATGAATTCCCGGTCATTGCCATTTCATAATCCCGCCCGCGATCGCATATTCGTCTGTCGGGGTACACACTGCATCAGTCTTCGACGAGCTCCGACCAGGGCAGAGTGCTACTCGGAATTCGTCACGACTTGACCTTTGTGTTTCCCAATGTCGCACGGACGCATCCAACGAATACATTGCAGCAACAATAAAGCATGACCGTGCAACCTTCACCATATTAAAGGGACACTGAAGTGATATGTAAACATTGCGGGATTTCTTGCGCAAATTGTAGTCCGGGGTCCCCAGGCCATGTTACGACCACTCTGGGCGCGTTTACGCGCTTTTATTTAGTAGAAAACTTAATTCGAAAATGCTGTCCTCCTCTCTTTACGCTCGCCCATTTTCTGCGCCGTTTTCGTGTGACGTCGAGAGGAGCCGAGCTCGCAATTGGCTGCGCTATCTGCACGGCTCCCCGGCCTTCAGACAGAGTCAGTCGGCCCAGCGTTTCGTCCGCCGGACGCCGACGGGTCGTCGCAATTCGTTCGCTCAGCTGAAACGAAGCCAGGACACGTTTGTGAATGGAAGAATGGGCCTTTCTTTACTTGGTTAGTTTGTACACTGTATCTAGCTCCAAGTCAAGGTCGCTTCACACAAGCCCTGCACAAGCGCACATGCGACGCTTCGCTGACTGGTACGCCCGTAGGAAAATATAAGGCCTCTTGAAGGCGGGAGAAGAGTCAGCGAAGTCAATATAGGTACTAAGGAAATAAAATCAACTGATATTTTTACCGTACAGCGTAAAAATGGGGTGCGGGAAGCACTTTTTTGCGCTGGGCGAACAAGCACAGCAGTCAGCAGCACGACTACGCATCTGCGAACGCTTTTCCGTCTACGAAATGCAATTGCTAGACGTGAGCTATTCTGAAAACTCGGGGGACGCTTACTGAACGAGCACAATACAACAAATAGTCACCTAAGCTGCTTCAAATGCCAAAACTAAATAAAAATGTAAACTTGTTGTACAATATATACCTTATATTACCATGTCCGGCGCAGCCCGTCTCGTGGCCGAGTTGTCTAAAGCTGCAGGTATGTCACCGCCGAGTATTTTGCGAGTCACGAGTTCGAGTCCCCGCGGGTACGTGCTTTTTTTTTTTTTTTTTTTTTGTAAGTTAACTTTTATGTTTTCTGCCGATGTTTTCTACATTGAGTTCACCTTTGTTTGGGCCGCAACGTTCATGGCTCCACGAACTAGTTCACAGAACGCACGCAGGCTGGCACTGGCGCGCTAGCGAGTTCTCGTTGGCGTGCTGTCCATAAGCACCGACTGCTTGCGGGCAGTGGGCACAGGCCAGAATGAACAGACCCTTGGCCTGGTGCGAACACGCATTTTACGGTACAGGCATGAGTGAGGCAAGCTCCAAATAGGGGGGGGGAAAGCGCATGACATTTGTGCGTCTGCGGGTACGCGGAGGGCGTCCATGCACTGCGTAGGCCTCGGCTAGTGAATACTACGATTCCAAGCCGTCCTGGGAGGCTTATCTTTATGCATTTTTACAGCTGACAACATGGCAGAAACGCGGTACGATGATTACAGAGTTATTGAGAATGCCCATCCAACAACGCCACAGGTTGTGTTTTACAGAACCGAAACCGAAACCGAAACTTGTTTGGTTGCTCACCTTGGGCATCGTCCAATCACGGTCCCGCTCCTCCCAACGTCACAGCTTTAGTTGGTGCGGCCGCCGCAAACCGCGCATGGTAGTTTTTCTTCTTCGGCGCTTTGTAAAATAATTACCGATTTGTCAACCGGATAAACGATGAAAAGTGGGCTAATTTGAGCCAGTCTACGCAGTGCAAGCAAAAACGGGAGCTTGACAAATTCACTTCAGTGTCCCTTTAACCGGGTACATCCCACCGATGGCGAAATTCAACACGAAGCTCTTGGAATTTGGCCACTACATCTCCTTCGCACTTGGTCACAGGTGATTTTAACGGACACCATCCAGCTTGGGACAGCACAAAGACTACGTCAAGGGGAAGCAGTTTACTCCGTGTTGCCAGCGAAGCGGGCCTGGACGTGTTAAAACACTGGATGCCCCACATTTTTCCGCGGCAAAACCTCAAGCGTGTTGGATGTCACTATGGTCTCTGCTTCCCTGCTGCCGTCCGTGTCCTACCGTTCCGATATTGAAAGTTTTGGTAGCGACCACGTGCCCACATACACAATAATTGAAGGAATTTGTGAAAGACCTTCTAAGCGGAAGGCACACCGTGTGAACTGGATACCTCTATTAGAAGATAATGCTAGTGCCTTATCAACAAGCGAGGAGGTCGCAGTTGCCTTTGGTCGGGCAACCATATAGCTAACCTGGGGCAAACGTGTGAAGGCCAGCCCTCGATTGTGCTTAGCCATGAAGAATTCGAGCCTTTAGATTACAGATGATGTCTTGTTCCTGCCTGCCTTGTAGACGGTTGTCCATATCTTGTGCAGTGTCAATCCGACGGTTTCCCTACTCCTTTTACGGTGTTCTGTCATGCGAAGCTGGTGTATTGTGAGTATACGTTTCGTGTTTTCTTTCAATAAAACGCAGTTAAGATCAGCGCTCGTCCCGTCGCCTTCTTTGCATTTGTCTTTCGTCTGTGCGCGCTGTTAGTCAGCATGAATCAGTACCAACCCGCCCAATTGTCGGTTCTTCTGCCTCATTGTTGATTTGTTTTTGTACGTAGCAAAGCAGGATTCCCGTTTACCGGAGTGATGCTTTTACCGTGGAGTTGATTTAGACGAAGGCAATGGTTCTCAGAAGGGGGTCCGCGAAGCCCTTCTTGAAAATCACTCCCGACCCACCCTTTCTTCTCTTAGTGCCAAACCTTGTCATCAACGCAGACAGGGGCTTTTCTGCATGACGTTTGACTTCTCCGCGTTTCTTGCGCAACGCGCCAGCTGCGCGAAAAAGCTAGACGCACAAAAAGCAGCCCATAAGGGCTTGGGCGACTCTTAGCTGCAAGAGCAAATTGTTTTTAAATATGCCAGGAATCAATGTAGATCATCGTCCCCCACCACTTCTTCAGGCCCAAAAGGTGCCCCCGGCACACTCATGGTTGAGCTATGGTTCTGACTAAGGTTCTCACGGAAATTGCGTGCGTCGACAAAATTCAATCTTGCGGCAAAGCCAACTTTCCGGTGAATGCTCTGTAGGATCCCAATATAATGTAGGTATCTCGAAAAAAATCATACTGAAATTGACCACTAGGACGACTCAAGCAATACGCCGAGTTTCATTTGTAATGAGTTAGTTCACAACGAAGTTGCAAATGTTAGAGAATTGATTGATTGTAGGGTTTAACGCACCGACGCAACGCAGGCGATGAGGCGCGCCGTAGTGGAAGTCTCCGGATTAATTTTGACCACCTGGGGATCTTTAGAGGGGCACTGACACAAAAAATTTGCATCTTGTTTTTTTGTTGTTGTTGCGATAAGTAGCTAGTGACCTACTTATCACCTGTAGAAACCTCATTTGCTTCAGCGTGCGACGGTTGTTTAATTGGAGGCATTTTCATGCGGCCAGTCGCAGTTTCTGTTTCAGCGGGTGCCGCGAAACGATGGATTTTGTGTGAACAAAGCTGACCACGTGACCGTCGGAGGGATATACCACAGAGCAGAGCTGCCGTAGCACTGTCGAATCCGCGTCGCTGGCAGTTTCTGCGAATACCCCCACGTACTGATCTCGTGAGCCACTTAATCTTAATTAAAAAGCGACCGTGGACGTGACGCAGGTGCTGCGAGTGCAAATGCTGCCGCGGCTAGAGAACGATGCGCGACGCTCTAGACAGGGTGGGTGTCTCCGGCGCGTTTTCGCGTCCAATGTAAATAAAAGTAATAAAAATCGAGTGCCTGGAATCGCTGTAGAACTTTGGTCGCTGCCAGCTGCCCCTGCCCGATTAGCCGACGAAATCACGGCGCCTCCGCCGCCAACGAACGGGTCGTTCGTTCTCGAGAGCAGTAGCTCCGCCCTCCGATTGGAGCGGCGAGCCGGCGAAAAACGCCGGCAGTGCGGAAGCGGCAAACACAAACTCGTAACGTGTTTGGATGTTGTTTATTTACAGTTATTCAAAATATCCAGGGGATGTCGATTGCGCGAGGTCCTCTGCTGGCTGCTCGGTTGCATTTCACACACTTTAAAATTGATTTTAAATATGTTCTAGGCCGTATTCGCCGCTGATATTTTGCAGATGATGTATGTGTGTTTACACCAATCTATCTCCTAAGTTATCTCGCCTTCAAAATTTTTTGTCAGTACCCCTTTGACGTGCACCGAAATATCGCACGCACGGGCGTTTTCGCTTTTCGCCTCCACCGGAAAAGCGGCCGCCGCGTCCGGGAACTGAACCTGCGACCTCGTGCTCAGCAAACGTTTGAGAATTGCTGTCTGCTGTCAATACATGGTCGTCTACTGAGGGAGTGCGGTTAAGAAAACGGCTGTAACTCTTGTTTTATCAAAACTACCCCGAAACAATGACAACGCTAAGACGACTCTAACATTACGCTGAGTTTTATATACTGTTCATAATCACGTAGTTCACAGTGATTTTGTAAATATTGTGGAAGCGCCGTCCGCTGTCAATACATTGGCTTTTACGGGAGGGAAACAGATAGTTCCATGTTTGTCCGCTAGAATAAAACTCTAGCTATTCCAAGTTTCATTCAGCTAATTAACTAACAAGTATGCTCAATAGCAAATTACAGACAACGTGCTTGTTTCGTGCCCTTCTTGGACCCCAGTTACGCTGGTCATGCTCTAGGGCAGCAAATTTTTTGTCTTGGAGTTCCGATTGCTTAGTCGGGGAACATGTGTAACCAAGGCTCCAGCCCCAGACTGGCAAATGGCAATCTCGACAAATTAAACGAAAATATGAACGTCACCACACAAAAATGTCCGTCAAATTATCGCATGGCTAAGTTACAGTAATGAGGTATCGTAACAGAACTTCCTGGATGCGCCGCAACTGCGCCCATTTTGTCTTCAGTGGGCCATTTAATCTCAGACTTTGCGTGTCCCAGTTCATTATTTACAGCTAGCGTCCTATTTTTCAGTGGTTGTATATGTCTGGGCACACATGCACAAAGTCATGGTTTCTCTTTCGTCGCATACGGACCTATAAAGGGATTATTAAAATTCAAAATTCAAACTTGGCGTGTTTTACGCACCGAAGATATACACCTGGGCTGTGAGGCCTGCCGTAGTGGAAGGCTGTGGATACGACAAAACCCTTTGCACAACCCCCTTCGAGGACGGCGAGAACAGCGACTCGGACTATCTGCTGCTTCCCTACATCGACCTCATCCTTCCCGCCGCACAGCGCGCGTACACGCATGCGTGTTTCTACGCTGCCCTCAGATGACGACTGTCAAATGTTCAAATTGGCATTAATTATAATGACCTGCAGTTCCTGGAGTGTTATTGTTTATGTTCCGCATCATAAAACTTAAAAACTTGTTAAACGGGCCAAAATTCGATGTTTCAATGCTTCAAGCAATGCCCTCTTGTTGAAGAACTTGTCCTCCAAGCGGGGCGCTCAAATGATCGCCAGAAGTCATTTAAAATTGGCGCCAGCAGTGCCGATTGGTCCTTAGATATGTGCTTGACTTGTGGGCAGAGATGACTTTATTTGATATTTTTTCTCTAAATACCAATAAAAACATTATTTAACACACCAATAATAAAACAGTACTTTTTTATTATTTGTGCTGTCTTTTTTTCAACATGACGCTGGGAAATAGGGGCAAAATAGAGCGGGAAAAACAACCAAGAGAACAACTCCATAGGATTAACGTGTCAAAATTTGTTGAATCACCCACAGTGAAATAGGCTGTGTGCAACGCAATTAGCAGTAATGATAATGAAACGAAGCAAAGAAAAAGGTCATTGAGGCTTTAGGGGTCACAAGGCCACAGCGCAAAACACCAGCTGTGTTGGTGTGGCCAATAACCAGATGGGCAGCGCTCGTCTACGGTGCAGATTACCGTGCCTCCGGCGAAACGCACCCAACAAAAAGGAGAGAGAGAGAGAGAGAGAGAGAGAGAGAGAGAGAGAGAGAGAGAGAGAGAGAGAGAGAGAGAGAGAGAGAGAGAGAGAGAGAGAGAGAGAGAGAGAGAGAGAGAGAGAAACACTTCTATTGAGTCCTGTGGTTTAGCGATGCCTGGTGACCGCCCGTTGGTCTGGCGGCAGCGGTGGCAGCTCTTGTGACCAGGAGTGTTTGCACGTCCAGGTCTGAGCTGCCCAGCGCACGCTCCCACTGCTGATCCCTATTTACATACGGGAAGGGATCTTGGGGGCATGCCCACATAGAGTGGACAAGTGTGGCAGGGGCGCCACAGAGGAGGCAATTCAAGGTGAAAGCAAGCAACACGAGAGGTTTCACAAGGCAGTGCGCAGGCGATAACACGAAAGATTGTGCACCAAAACTTCCTTTCGCGATTGAAGAAATTTTTTTCCAGAAAACACCAAAATTTTCATGCTTAGTCTACACCACTGTTGGAAGTGCTGCATCAAATGAAATATACATACTTGAGCGTTCAATTTTTTTTTAAATTTTGCTTCAGAAAACGCACAACATTCGATCATATGCAATAAAAAAAAAGAAACTCTTGATGCAAAGGCATGCTTCCTTTGCGGGAAACAAATCGACAACGTTTCACAGCGTAGGTTTTTTGGAAACGTTCCTCGCATAAAAGAAAAATAGAAAACAATGGACCAAAACCTAATAAATTCAACATGTCCCCTTACTCAATGAAAATTGGGCTGATACAGGCAACACTAATAGCAGTAATAAAATAGAACGCAATAGCGCTAAGCGCTCAGCAATGAGAAAGACTAGGTAGTGCGCTTAGCGCAGTTTTTCGGCAGAACATCCACCGCACGATGCATCAATAGCGAGTGCGCCCTATGGCGCATATTACACCCTAGCGTTGACTAGCATCACTAAAGGTAGCTTATTTAGTGGCTCTAGCATTGACGCCATAGCACCGCCTATAGCGGCGCCCGCAAGCAGTCACAGCTTTGCGCTCTAGTACACCCGCCAACTGTTAAAGCAGGGACTTGCGATCCCGGGTGTTTCAGTAAGCGTCGTAAAGTGGCGCTACTGATTTTTCACTCACGGTCAACGCCGCCGACACCACCGGTTTTTAAGCGCCACGAGCCCTTTTACGTTGCGTTAAAAACCACATGAGTAGAGACAAAAGTTGGTAGACTTCTCAGAAAAATGCGGCGATTATGGTTTTATTAACGACTGCTGTTAGTGATCCTCATTAGCGTGTTCAAAGAAAAAACTGCCATTTTCTGTTTTTGACTGTGATGTGTGTGTTATATATTTGTCAACAATGAATAAAAACGGTTGTTTATGAGTATTTTAAGTTATCAAAACAATGAGGGGGGTGCTTCCATGAAAGTCCCTGAGCATGCCTCTGATCATAATTCAATGAAAACATGCAGTTTACACATAGATAACTGTGTTTCAGTGTTCCCTGAATTGCGTCACTGTCGACTCGCGCAGCGCAAAATTTGAATGTTTTTTTTTTAATTTATAATCTTTTTTCAGTAAAAAAAAAAGCCTTTCGGGGCTTGAGTCAAGTGTATTTTGTCTTCATGGACTTGAAGGAACTAGCCTTTGACAGCTCACTTAATGCCATCTACACCCCGTTTTCACACACACAAAACACCAATGTTGACACTCATTTTTTCTCCACAAATAGTTAAGAGCAGTATCACTAGGGAGGTGCCAAAAACAGAGAAAGCAGTTTTATCTCCATGCTAGCATTCAAGCAGCACAAGTACACGGAACCAGACGCACTAATAAGATTGCACAATCATGTTTACTGGTGGTGGTCGCTTTTGTCAGTGGCGGCATCAGTTGCACAAACTCGTCCCTGTGACGTCTAGCGGCACTGCAAGAAAGTGCGAGCCAGTTTCCACTCTTTCATCTATTCTTTTTATTACTTAGATTAATTGTTTGATGTTTGGTTTAAAATTGGCCCGACAGTTATTCAGAGGCGGCAATCTTTCAAATGAATCAAGGTTGCATTTTGTCTTCATAGACATTTAGGATTACCATGCCCTAAATGATTCTCCGAAAGAATTTATATAGGGTACTACTGCATACCTGAACTGTACGTTGGGCTGCAGCGACATACTAGTGGTACAGAGGACCTGCACAATGTTTTGTTTCTGCAGAATGAAAATTGTGAAGGGTATTGCAGTGCTCCTTTTCTCTGTTTGTTCCATCCTTGTGAATTCAGTCACGCTTGCCAATAATTAGCCTTAACATACACTGAAAGGTTCTAATGTAGTGAGTTATCAACCAAATAGTTAAACCGTTAGTCATCCAGATGTGTGCCACTCTAATGGCAGCAGTGACAGTTGACCTAGAAAATGATTCAGTCCAGCTACAAGGTTTTGGAAATGGAATAGAAATGTCCTTTTGAGGATTGACGCTGCATGGGACTGCAAAGTTGAGGGTGAACTTGCTTTATCATGCAGTGTCGCCATCTCTACTCCACTGCCTCGATGCATCATCGACATGTGCATTCATTATGGTCCAAACATTTCAAACTGGGACACAGCATACCATCACAAATAGTCCTATAGTTTCAGCAGAAGTGCTTAACAGTGTGAAAGGCACAGATGCTCACTATCCCTGTGACAGCTGCTGTCACACAAGTGCTTGCCTCAAAGTGAAAGGCAGGCTGTGCAAAATTTGTGGACTTCTGGAGACTCAGAGCGACTTCATCTGACTGCCATTTCTGATGGAAAAAAAAAAAAAAAGAAAGAGACCAAGACCGGTGAAAAATGTTTATTGACATAATAAAACAAGTATACGCACCACAAGTCAATGCCACTTGACAGCATAATGCCCAGGAACATTTTCTATGGCCACTGATAACAAATGTAGCCCTCAGCAGAGCCTGCCACCTCACTGCCATTTGGCTCGTACAGATAACTTTTGATCAATGCTAGGGTTTAAAAACATACAGTACAACGCACACACAAAAAAGCAACTATTCGCAGTGGTCGTAGCGGCCAATGATGTATCCACTTGGTAAATGTCTGTACAGTAACAACTTTTTGTTCAGCATTTTGTATGAACTACACCAAAGAAAGTGTGGTCCCAGGCTCACAGGAGCCCGCATGCATTTGTGCAAATTTAGGGCTAACCTGCATTTAGGAAAGATGTAAACAGTGAAAGATCACAATAAGCCAAGCTGTGCCATCTGCAGACGTGCCAGGCTACCCAACGCGGTGCTCATCACTGCAACTGTCACAATATTCAAAAAGTGAAGTTCTCGACACAGAATACACTGCACACTAGTGCCACGGCTCTTTGAATGCTAGTACACCAAATTACACGGTACATAAGACATTTAAACGGCAATTAAGCTCAAAAGGTAGCCATGTTTAATTCCCCAGGTGTCTTCAGAAGTGTAGCAATTGGGCAAACCATGCCGTTGTTTTTACGTAGCTGACAGCCACACTCTACTAGGCAAAGTTTAACAAGGTTTCACATAACAAACGAGCCGAGGCGTTTTCAATGCCTTGACTGCAGATTCAAAATAGTGCCACTACAGCCAAGGACATGAGTATGCTACACTCCTTTCGAGCACCGATAACAACCAGGCTTAGAAAATAGCACCTGCGGGTTCGATTCCCGGCCGCGGCGGCCGCTTTTCTGATGGAGGCGAAAAGCAAAAACGCTTGTGTGTACGAGATTTCGGCGCACGTTAAAGATCCCCAGGTGGTCAAAATTAATCCAGAGCCCTCCACTACGGCGCGCCTCATCGCCTGCGTTGCGTCGGCGCGTTAAACCCTACAATCATCATCATCAGAAAATAGCACCTTGTTTTAGGCAGGACAACGCAAAGCTGTTGGTGCTTCAGCATGCTCACCGATATAGTTAACTGTCTTTTGGTATACAGAAAATGTGCCGCCAAACTGATCCACTAAAACTGTCTGTCAGTTGGCCTGACACTGAGTACAACCAAAGCGACCCGTCTTGTAGCAAGGGCCCTTAGGACACATTAAGCCTGTCGGAGAGTTAAATTTTCACATAGACTGCCAGTAAAATTGGCAAGGTTTCACATTTACCTCTCCAGCAATGCTGACTCTGCTGTAGGAAGCAAACTCAGTGCAACTAAACCATCCTCAGTGCCCCAGGAAACCGGGGGAAAAAAACCATAACGAACTCAAAGACTCGGAGGTAGTATTTGCAAGAAGTGACTGAGCAAATTGCCGCTATTTCTACCCCACTGTAGCTGGAATGCACTAGCTGTAACAAAAAATCTTACGTACGGTCTGTAAACATTCATTAGGCATGTGGTCAAAAAGGTGTCAATAACTCTTCTGAAGTAACTTTAAACTTAAACCACCATAAACACGCCTTATTATTTTTGCGCGAAAATTACTATTACTAACCTAACAACTGAATGAGGGCAAGGCAATGGTGCCTTATACTCGGGTCAGCACAATTTTGCCAAAGAAGTTTTTGGGTTTGATTTCTGTGTAAGCATAGGTCCTTTTTAATGCATTATATATTTTTCAACTGGAGAGCAACACTGTAGCATGCAAAAAGCTCCGTTAAAGGGGTCCTGAAGCAAATTTTGAACAGTGGAAATAAATTCGTGCAATCATGAGGTTGCAGGCTCAAGGACGTCGAAGCTGAATATTGTTTTGTTCTCAATTACGCCGCCATTCTGGTGCATATTTAAATCCCCACCATATTTTTAAGCAACCACACGCCCCCGCCTAATTTATGTATCATGAAGCAGAGATCCCTGATGTTCTTTTTGCATCAGGGATCTCTGTCCGCACTAAAAAAGTGTCTGCATTGATGCAGGCACTTTTTGTTAAACGGACACTAAAGGCTCAAAAACATTTTGTTTTGACTGAAACATCGCACCTTTCACAGCTTACTTGGCTTTTGCTCGATAACTACCAATGACTTGTTTGCTTAGAAATAATCATTAAAGATACCGTTTATCTCCTCTGATTTCCTTCCATTTTTTCGCAACGGTAAGAGCAAGTTACAAAACGTGCTGAGCACTCTCTCCAAGGTGCAAAGTGAGCTAAGACCCTATTCTCAAATTTTCTTGGGCCCCACCGTACCAAGATGGTGGCAAATTTACCCTATTTATTGGCTTTCGGCCTTCACGACATTCCTGAAAGCCAACTAGAACAAGCCTTCGGGAAGATGGCAACGTCCAGGTAATGTGCTGGACAGGACTGCAATTAAGCTCTGCCTCTAATGTGGGGTGTTGCCACCAGGCAGAATATTTAGAAAACACCTGCTCAGTTGGTTGTCAATAAAGTTGGCAGTTGCATTCAGCAGCGTAGCTGACCGCCCTAATAATCTCTTGAATTTTCCCGCTGGCTGCTGTACATACAAGCGCTGCTAGCAAGCAGGTACAGTACGCTCTCGTATTCACCGGCATACACCATTTGATTACACTGCACCCCCAGGCAAAATATTTCAAAACCAAAACTGAAACAAAGTTTACCACCTGTGGTGGCAAGGCAGGTTTGCGTCATTTTAAGAACATTCATTAAGAAGAAGTTGCCAGATATTTTTATTTGACATTTAGATGCCCTATCTTGCAAGCAAGCTCCACCGATCCTGTTCTGCCATTCATGATTAGTGACGTCGCAAAAAAATGGATAGGACAGCAATACTTGTTCCCACTTATTTAGCATTTCCTGTGTTAATAAACAACTGCTGCTGCTGTGGCGAATGGTAGATTTGTATTCACGACACTAATCTAGCTATATAAGTCAGCTTGTTTTTACACTCAAGTGTTTCCTTAATTAGTACTACCTGTACCCCACTAGCGAGCTGTCATGCTCACCTCCATTTGTCCTTTCTTTAAGGGTGTCATAGATATTGTGTCACAAGCCCATGAATGCACCTTGCTGAAAGGAAGTGTGTAAGCTGCTGGTGTGAGCAGCTCATTTTATGGTCGCAACAGTTAACGTCCAAACATTTCACTGAGCAATACGCATACCGAAATGTTTGGTGCAACTGAATTTCTCTCACTTTGTAATTGTTCTTCTCTCGAGAGCAAAAATACGACTTGCAAAAAACATGAACTGCTCGCTCCCGGGTGCTTCCTTGGTTTTTACTCTGCATGCCCGTAACACATTGCTGTAACTCGAAGCCTTGCTCCACTGATGGATGCACCGATTGATACAGCCACTTACACATCAGACTACCGAAATTCAACCCAGGTGCTCAGCACACCACATGCTGATTTCCCTTCACATTAAACAGTTCTGCCACAACTGCTCGAATGGAAAGCTGCGATGACGACGACTCGTGAGTGGCGGCCTCAGTAACTGTAGAACCTTATTGCGCGTAAAGAAGATGGTACCACCATGCCACGGAGCTTTGGTGAAACATTTGGGACATGAGGATGGTGCACGACGACGTGTGCAAAATCAGGCCTGTCGTCAGTTATTTGAATTTTACCCACAGTGAGTTCAAACTGCAAGCCAGCTTTAGGATTTTAAATTTCCGGTTGCTTCTTGTCAGCATCAGCTAGAAGCGCACATTAGTCCTTTGTCATCAGAATTCAAGTGCAGAAAAGCAGCTGTGCATTGTATCCCTTTCTGTTTTCCTTATTATATAACGCATTCCAACGAAGGCAATATCTCAAATGGGATGGTCGTAAGTTGTGTTCATGGTTCCTTAAAGCAAGACGGTGTATCGCTAGCAATACCGAAGCACAAAGAACAAAAACCTCATTTTTTATTATAGTAAACTGTAGGAAGTAATATAATATTCGACCACTATTACAATTACATTTGAATTTTTTTTTTCAATGAACTGATAACAAGGCTTTTGATCGGTATGAAAGGATGATACAAAATTTTACCAGATTGCCCTTCCTACCAGCAGGTTGTGCAATATATACCAATGATCCAGGAAGGCTATAGGCTAGAAAAGTGTTTTCAATGCATCCAGCAATGGTTTTTCAGAGTGTCTACATAACAAAAACTAACACATGGCACAGCATAAGCTAACAGAAAGCCTCCAAAACCAAGCTAAGCAATGCAACAACAAAAAAAACTTCTCCCTTCTATGTAATGCCCTACCACATCATACATATGTGATGCAAGCTAGGTAGTCCTGTTTTGGCTACATGCATGCATACAAAATACAAAAATAAGCTTATGCAGAAGGCAGCATTCCCCGTGTTGAGAATGCCTGGCAAAAGAAAAAACACTATGACAGGGAAAAAAAACATTACACAGTGAAAATTTTAACTGCGTAACACAGCTTTTCAACACAAACCCAACAACTAAGCCCATACAGCACAGGTGGGACATTACCCAATTTGATGAGCACCTTCAGTCTTTTCAGCACCTGAAACTTCTCTAGCAGCAACAGTGATTGCTAGATACAGATCCTGCATTCTAAACAAACCATAAAAATCAAACAAGCTCACTTTGTGACAACTTGCACAGGACAGCTGTTGACCTAAAGACATCACATATGTTCCAAGTGCAGTTTTAAGTGGCTATTATTATGCAAATTGCAATTTCAAGCTTGGAAGAAAGGAAAAAAGTGTAAAACTGTATACCCTTTGCCACTGCTTTCAGCGTGACTGCCCAGTTATGCAGCTAGTCACAAAGGCAAGCTGGTGCTCAGTTTTGACGTTATGCATTCACCACATGTCACGCAACACAAATCTCTCCATGACACATCACTCATCTTTTAACTGTCCACAGGGTTAAGGTTAGTGACTAGACACCATCTCCGTAAACCAGTCAGTTGCCTTTGTGGATCGTGCTACAAGGTAGACAATTGCAGCAGCCAAACCAACAAAAATGACCACGCATGTACATACGCTGACCTTTGTCTGTAGACATCACCTCTTTACAGTAGTAACAAGATGGTTGTGCAAGTAGAAGCCAGTTAACAAACACTGTAATGTCCAAGCTTTTACATCTGATTTAGTGTAGTGACAACATGTTCACAAAAAAAAACTACAGCCAACTCCTCTCTCTTCAAGGCCAGCTGCAATGAAATTCAACCACATTAAAACACTACATCATAGCAGCATGACTGAAAATAGTGTCAAGTACAAAATGTGATATCCCAAATATGTGCGAGTGCTGCAGTGACCGTGAGAATTGACATCTTGAAAAACCAAGCTGAAAAAAGTGCAGTCATCGCTAGGACCCAAAAGCAAACTAAGCACAGTTGTTCGGGGTTAACAGACTAAAACTACGTTCGGCAACTCTAACTGCAGCATTAAAGGTTTCACTGTAAGTGGCTCACATGCATCTGAGACAGTGCACAAAGCCTATATTTCCTCTCCACAAATCAGACAGAAGCATGCCGTGATGGCAATGTGTCACCACAAATTTGTAGAACATAATCTGACGCAACTAGCAGAAAAGCTCCTGAATGGAAAGAAATACCCGCTGCTGTGTGCTGAAAATTGAATAAACTTCACAAATACTTCAGCTTTAGTTTTCCAAACAACCCTTCTTCAGCTTTGCAGGTACCAAAACCGAAATATTGGGGCTATTTCAGCTCCTCGTCAAACAAATTCACAAGTTTCTGTTCAGACTTGTTAAGCTCTGCGTGCAAAACCTGTGGATGGTCATTTCAGTTCGTATACACCCACCAACAACTTTCATCCAGCATAATTTCGCTGCAGCTGGCCTCAAGAGCCTGCCAGAAAGTTGGCAGGCTTATGTAGCTTATCAGCTTTTTTCCAGAAAATAAAGAAGTTATAATGTGAGTCATTGAATACCACAATATCCCTTCTCATAGGCAAATGCAAAAAAATTTACGCTGGCATTTGCAAACATGCCAAACTTGCCTGCACATGAGCAGCTCATATTTATGGATGGTTAATACTACGCATAACTTTTAACATTCATCTGGCTGGCATTTCATGTGAGCTCGCATAAAACCAAATCTGCTGTTAGTGCTTGCACTAAGCCCTTGTAGTGTGTGTAAATGGCACATATCACCGTTTTAACACCTTTTTGAAGATCATACAAAAGACCATGCATTGTCCCCTGTGATAGCAAGTTCACTGCAACAAAACAAAAGTAATAAAACAATAACAAAGAGAAAAACTAGCAATAAAAATACCCTCTGCACTACACTCACTGGGCAAGAACAAAAACAGAAAGCGCATGCCACTGCTGGAAATATATTTTTTTGAGCAAGAACAGTGCAGCTAAAAACATTTTTTTGAAATACCTTTTACCTGATAGTCCCTGAAATTCTTACGACGCTTTTGAGGCTAACTTCCTTTACTCACAGAAAGGAAATGGAATTCAGTGCCCAAGATATAAATGCAAGCTGCCATTTTATCTTGCAGATAACATATAGCAAAATAAATAAATTTGGAGCATTACCTGTAATTGCTTTCACGCATAAGTCAAGGCACTCATATACAACAGAGAAGGAACCATAGAGTAGTTTCATTAGATTTCAGCCAGTAATTTGGCCAAAATGGAAAACACGTGCAAACAGCCTCCTTTCAAAAATTGGCCACACCTCAAACCTACGTATTCAGCCTGACAACAAGCAAAAACATGCAGGAGCTACTGACCGCAGGGGGTTGGCTAATCTCTTTGTAGAACCCTGCTATTCACTATGGTGCACGCAAAAATAATAACAACAACAATAATAACAATAAACACACACAAAAGTAATAAAAAATGTAACAAAGGTCTTCCAAGATATACAATTAACTTTTATGAATGTGCAAAGGCGGATGAACTACACACGGCCGTACAAAAAGCTCTATCGAATGCAGTTTCCAGCTTCGAGCAAAGCCAATGCTCTTGGGCTATCCACCTAAGCTATAAAGTCACGGTCCCCAAGTAAACTGACCAATTCCCTTCATGTTGTTCGGCTATCACAGCAACTGCCTGGGAAGAGAAAACGCCTCTTGCAACGTGGCATAAAAGGCACGTCAGCCTTTCTTACATGCACACCCTTCGTCAATAATACGCATTGACGAGTTCAACAAGCCGTATTGTTACACAAGCTGTATTCCTTTGTGTACTTCAGGTTTTGAAAATGAAATGTGATGGGCTCACCAACCGCTTATTGTTGTGCACATTTCCCCTTCAAGTTCACCCTCTGTGTGATTGCTGCACGTGTAGCACGCCTAAGCAGCTCATGCCACAGCTATACGCTTTGCTGGCGCCAAGGTGTGCACACCACGGGATGGTAACCGTCTGTGATGCTTAAAATGCCACGTCTTCCATGACAAATATTGAGGCCAACTACAAAGCAACCATTTTTCTAACAGATGCGCATCCAAAACAATAGACCTACAAATGAAAACGAGGCATGGCCTTTAGTTTTGTTTGCAAACCTTGACTCATTGGGCGAACTGATGCAGCATTTCCCGTGCTTCTCGTTCCTTCTCCTCTGCCAGGGTCTGGTTAGTCTTCTCTGAAGCATCTGCACCGCGGCAAATTTTGCTGACAATCTCGTTGAAGCTGTCTGGCTTATCAGCAAAGATGTGATGCCCGGCACCATCAATGATCTGCAAGTGAACGTGCAATACAAAGGAAAACAAAGAACCGCATGTCACAACTCTGAATTGGTAAAATCACTTTTCTTCATAACAAATGGGAAATTAGGAATGCCAGTGGAAGCACACCAATCTACCTGCGCCAATGGGCAATGCACTCTTCGCAGACCTCAATATTATCAGTTAGTGAAGAAGGTTGCTAAATTAATAATAAGGAAAAGAAAAACAGGATGTCAACAAACCCCTCTGGCACCTCCAAGGTTTGTTTTCACGGCCAAGCCTGGCGTGAATGCACTCGTGACATAGACGGAAATTGTACGCGGTATCTGGAATTGTTTATAACTAATAAAACAGCTGGTTTGATTGTTCGCAAAACCAGCTGCTAGGCTGAACAGTTTCTCGCTCAGCACAACTTCAGCCAAGCAACTTGGCAGGAGTTGACGTTGAAAGAGGTAAATGTGTTTCTGGCAATAATTATTTTTCAGGGGATAGTTCAAAAACCAGAAATTTATATGTATTGTTTGAAAAGAGCGGTTCTCTGAACGCCAATCTCCACAGTCCGCACACCTGGTGTGCGAACTGCGGAGTAGCACTCTGCACTATTCCGTGCTTTGAAATTTACCCTACCAAGTCCTCTATCTAGAAATCTGATCCCTGCCACAACATGTGCCTTGCTTGTCATCGTGATTGTTTTTTTTTTTTGTTTTTTTTTTTCGAAGAGACATTTTCTGCAACGAAGGATCCAGAGTCTCAGGAACTCGTTATGGTGCAGTGAAGTGAACCTAATGTTTTCATATTTAAAAAAAAATATTTTGCGTAAAGCTTCATGTCCGGCTAGTTGGTGTAACATGCTTTTGAAGGTAAGTTGCGCTTGTTGTGATCACAGAGATGGACACACAAAAAAACATACACTTTCACGAGAAGACGAACTTACCTTCAAAAGTATCATAGAAATAAAGTGCCTTTTACTATTATTTTCGATTGTTTCAAGATATGTAGAACTGGTTAGGCAAGTAAAAAAAATCGGTATTTCTGAAATAATTTTTCGCAAAAATACTCGGTAGGCAAAGGGTTAAAAAAACTTTTTTTAAACATTCTTTCTGACAAATTGGGGGTGGGTGTTTTCCTTTAAAAATATAGCATACCCGCAAAAAGAAAAACAGGATCTCATTTATTGGTACCCGCTGAAAAAGGAAAAGCAAATTTTAAAGAAATAAAACCTAGAAATCTGAACCCAACTGTAATTCCTGACCTTTTTGTTTCAATGTTGCATTCCTGTCATTAATACCTTGGCACAGTTTGTTTTTTACAAGCAGAGATTTGATCTAGGCACACACTGTTTCCCAGGTCTACGCTCCAATTCACCAGTATAGACACATGTACACGGGGTATTAAAAGAAATACGAACAACGGAGTGCACAGCCTCTGACACATGCTGCGCCATCTGGCTGCAAAGTCAGTAAACTGCGCGCATGCCCAATTTTTCCTCAGCGCTTGAGAGTGTGACCTCCTACTCTTATGGGAAATGCTTGATCGAGAAGCTACGCCGATCATTAATTTTGAGTCGCCTTTTCACGTTGCGTCGCCACTGACAAGGATGGTAGTTGAAAGGAATCGTGCGCCCTGCAATCAGCTTGCTGGGCGCTTGGCTGATGAATATAGCAGATAACAGGCGCACTGGCAAGGGGCTGGCTTGCTGACGCATGAGCATTCATATGTAAGAAAATGGGAATAGGGACCACTCGGCATTTATTCCTTTGGTAACTCAGAATAGAAAGAACGACTATAGAACTACAGCCGGTATCAGCCATGACACTGGCTTGAACAAGCGAAAAGCTTTTCAAACATCCAATCCCCCCCCGATTCCACACCATATCCCAAGATTAAAGGATGCCGGAGAAGCGCTAGTCACAACACGAATTCCATCAAGAGTTCGTACTCTTGTTCAAAATTCTGGGTCACCTTAGCTTCGCTGGTCATCTACTCTACCTCCACAGAGTGAAATGGCTCGTTTTCTTTTTATTTGTCTACTGAGAGTCCAATGGACCCTCCAGGCACCCCAGTAACTATTACTATGAAATCTAGAGGTCGTGTAACACCAACTTCCCTACTTGGCCAATGTAACCCGGCACCACAAAGAGCACAGTCTGTGTGCTCCTCTGGTTAGGTACTACCGCAAAGAAATGTTTCAAATATTCCAAAATCAATTCAAGGAAACCCGATGGTAAGGCCAGACAACTCGTCAAACCTCTGTTTAGTGGAGGCAGTGCATCAGTAAATGCTCGAGGCATGTGTTCCTGTAGCCTTTCCTTCTGGTAAATGAAAAGCTTTCTGATAGCTTATAGCTTCTTTTCGATTCCCGACCGCGGCAGTTGCTTTTCTGATGGAGGCGAAAAGCAAAAACGCCCATGTGTACGAGATTTCGGCACACGTTAAAGATCCCCAGGTGGTCAAAATTAATCCGGAGCCCTCCACTATGGCGCGCCTCATCGCCTGCATTGCGTCGGCGTGTTAAGCCCCACAATCAATCAATCATCAAAGCTTATACAGTTGAACCTCGTTATAAGAGACAATGATGTAAGAGACAAATGGGCAGCCAACCCACATGGTTGGCTGCCCTATCTCTCCCATTAAATCGACCTCTTTTATAACAGACATCGGATGTAGAAGATTGGTTATAAGGGACAAGTCATCCTTGAAGTTTAATCAATAATCTCGCTTGTAACAGACATTTTAACTTCAGACGCAGTGCCACCAGTCACTAATTGCAGTTGCTTCCATCCTGGAAGCACAGGTGGACGACAGACACCTGCAGTCACTATTTATTATAACTTCAGCAAACACAAAGTGGTTCAGTCAGCTATGAAATGACAATGAGAAGCCCTGCCAATGGAAATGCGACTTACAGAAGTGGTTGAAGCTTACTGCCGTCCATTGAATGGAGCGCGATCGCACATGCGGGCTCTCCCTTTCGCGTAGCTCCCAATCAAGAAGCACTGCAGATGTTCAGTCCTGCAAGCGTAATGAATAGCCTGAGCACACAGCGGAAGAAGCTGTGCGCTCTGGCTATTGATCAGGCTTGTAAACCCAACATCTACGATTCATCTTCCACAAACAAGGAAAGGAAAAAAAGCTTGTAGAATTGGTTGTAAAAAACAGTGTAAATACAGTCATGAAGCAAACAAAGTTTCATAAATGCTTGGGCCAAACATTAATTAGAATGAATCTTTTTCAACATGCTGTAGCGTTCTTTTGAGCTTATTTTAGTCATACGGTGCCCACATTGAACTATGGGTTGATCAGTTGGTAAAAACATGGCACCCTGCTTATAAGAGACATCTTATATAAGAGACAGAAACTGCTCCCCGGGACGTGTCTCTTATAAAGGGGTTCAACTGTAGCTTCTGATACCGCTCTCCGTAACAAAGTTTTCCTTCCTTCTTCCCTTCCTTCCTCGGACAAACGCTTCAATTTTAAATGCATGATCGTCAGCAAGCCAGTCCATGCAAGCGCGTGTGCCATGTACTGTGGGATATGAGGGGTTCCTCGGTGACCTTGCCAGCACTCTGGGGTAGGCCACCGCGCTACCTCCCGGCGTGTCAACCATGCGGGCTCCCATGGCTACGGCAGCCCAGCGAGGTTCGCCGATACGAGAACACAGTAGACAGTAGTGCTGAAGCACAGCCGTTTATTTGGGGAATCCCAAAGCATGCGAGCACAAGGCTCGACGGCGTTCACGGATCACACCGTCCAGGTCGTGATCGCGAACGGGAGGCAGGCACTCACGGCGCACGACAAAGTTCCCACCTGAGATACCGTATTTACTCGCGTAATCCTCGCACTCGCGTAATCCTCGCACCCCTAATGTGAGCCACCAAAACTTGGATTTTTTGGTTCCTCGAATAATCCTCGCACCCCCAACTTTGCAGCGGCGAAAGTTGCCTGCTCGCGAAACCCGCATGGTGCACGCTCTCTCTAACGCGCGCCCTCCCCCGCCGCCTCTCGGTTCGGCGGAGAGCGCTGTGTATCCAAGGCCATCCAGGCGCCCTAACAACCTGCATGGCTACTCCCTAACAGGCGCCCTAACACGCTACTCACACTGTCCTTGAGCCGGTTTCGCGCATGTTTCGCGTGCGCGCAACTAGACGGTGTTCGCGCAGCCCGCTGTCGTGTCGTCATGTCGCCGTCGTGATCCCGCCGTTGAGCGGCAGCAGTCAGTGAGTCACTCGCGTCAGTGGTGGATAGCTCGCTGCCGTTTTGAGAACTTTTTGATCTAATTGTTTTGTGCTTGGTGCCGCTTCGCCATGGGGAGGAACGCCAGCTACACTGCTGCTTTCAAATTGAAAGCGAAAGAGTACGCGATCGAACACGGCAACCATGCCGCAGGCAGGCACTTCGGCGTCACCGACTTCAGCGTGCGTTACTGGAGTAGGGCACGCACATACGACGACGAGATAGGGCGCGCGCCAGAAAGCAAAGGCGGCAATTTCATGATCGCTGATCGACGGGAAACTGTTTACGTTGTAAATAATAAAATAAAAAGAAATAGCTGCTGTTGGCAACACTGAGCTTACATATACAAAAAACGACCGCTACATTTAGCGGGATTGGCATAAGAAAAATTGGCAACACTGTGCACCGGATTTTTTTTTTCCCCCGCATAATTCTTGCACCCCTAACCTTGCATTGACTTTTCCGAAAAAAAAGTGCGAGGATTATGCGAGTAAATACGGTACATGTATCCGCCGGTATCGCCGCGCTGTTCGCTGAACTAGCCCCGACTGGGTCTCCGCCGAGACTCTCCAGACTCCCCCGCGCACACATTCGCGCCGCCCACGCGCCTATGCCTATGCCCGCACGGACCGGTGGTGCCATCCCTCGGGAGCGCCGACGAACCAGCGGAGCGCCGGACCGGTTTCAGCGCACAAGCGTCTCTCCCAAAGCGCGCGTCGGCTCGGGATCACGGGCCATGGTTCTCCGCGATTCCCACAGTACTAAAATCATTAGCCGAGCGCAGCAAGCTGATTGCAGCATCCACAATTCCCTTCAACTCCCATCTTCGTCAGTGGAGATGGTGCTTCAACATGAATGGCTGGTGTTGCTTCTGGATCGATTTGATTGGTTGTAGGGTTTAACGCACCGACGCAACGCAGGCAATGAGGCGTGCCGTAATGGAGGGCTCCGTATTATTTTGACCACCTGGGGATCTTTAAAAAAAAGAAAAAAAAGAGAAAGAATAGGAAAAACGCATTGGAGCGTTTTACAAAGTATCTAACGTAGTGTAGTATATTCTCTGTCACCAAGCACAGCCACCTCGATTGTCGCTTCCGTATGTTAAAAACATCCCGGCGTGGTAATAGGAATACGGCATGGTAACGTATGCCTCGTTTGGCGTTCGTGTATACTTTTTGAACACGAAAATTGTACAAATAAGTGCTATCAACAGCAACAACAACAAGTATCATTCTTCCTGTGGCGAGCCTCTACAGGCAACACGGCGAAAAGAGCATGGCAGACGCGGCTGATCCGCCCGGAAGTCCAGGTCTGACACTTTCCGGCCGGTTTTCGCCTCCGCTCTTCGGTCTTCCGGCATCGCGCGCCGAGAGGGGGGCGGGGCATCGGGCCAATTTTGTTTGCGCATTGCGCCGCTTCTATTGCAAGTATTGCGAAAATATTTCGTACACGGGAACTATTCAATGTGTACTTGCTGCTGGTCAAGTTTTCTTTTAATTCTAAAACCTCTTCACCTTCCCTTTAAATAAGCCTCGGATACATGGACTCGACAAGAAAGGGTCGAGTCGACTGGTGGGTTCAGCTACCTCGACCCCTCCCGCGTTTATATGAACCCCGTCCAAAGAATGGGGGTGAGGGGAGCGGAGGGGTTCCCGGGAGTAAAAGGAGCTACTGTATTTTCCCGATTCTAACACACACCCTCTTTTGCTAAAAGGTAGCCTTAATATTTGTGTGCGCGTTACAATCGGGCTCAAAACCGAAGTAGGCTTTAAAGCGACCAGAGCATTGCCATGCGGAACGGGCACGAAGTCCCCTCAAAATCCAACTCAATCCAATAACAACAATCCGTCAACACCACGTGAGTGAACTTCAGCGCACTAATTCCTCAAATGCATGCTGCATACCTTGGTCAGCAGTTGCACATTTTTTTGTGCTGCTGCAATTAGCCCGTCAGGACTAGAATTATGAAGATCAAGGCACTTGAAATAGCAAGCAGCTTCAATGCTCCCCACTATAACCTTTTTTCCAGCTGCAGCTGGATAAGCAATCTTATGAAGCACAATCATTTTTGGCTTCCACAGCTGCATACGCCAAATAAAATCTCCCTCTTCCAGGAACGAGGTATCATTGTATCAAATCATTGTACCAAATGTACCGAGGTATCATTGTACCAAATGTATCATTTGGAGATATTAATAAATTGATTGATTGATTGATTGATTGATTGATCATGTCTTTTTCATCTGCGCAGTACCATCAGTGTCAAATTATTTTTGTTTCGAGTTTTCCTGCGCGAACTTAACCACGCGTTACGATTGGAGGCACGTTAGAACCGTGAAAATACGGTATTCTGCTCCCCGCGGCCCGCCAACTCAGCCCGACAAACGAGCCAATGCACCCCCTGCCTCCGAGTCAACTGGACTCGCCACAACGGCTCTGCGACCCAACCCATCCGCTTATACATGGGGGGGGGGTTAAGTCCAAAAAACCTGTTTATTTTGACTCAACGCGCCCTCATCGGGTCAATGTAAACGGGGCTATAGTTCTCCTTGGAATAAACTAAAAATCTGAATAAACAATGTTTCGTTCTGGTGCCAACAATGTTTCAATGTGTCAGTGGGTCCATTTTATAACTATACAAATGCACAGGGTGCCTATAAAGAAATCATACATTGAACTTTTATCTATCCACTTAAACTGGTGTTATATACCTTTTGTTTTCCTATTTAAAGAAAGTTTAGAGCCTTGGCTAGTTTATGAAGCACAAAAGAATAAAAAATACCCTCTTCAACTGTTGCTATGACACCCCACAGGTTTGCAATCCCTTTTGATGAAATCCTGGTAGTATTCTTAATTTACCGTCGTCAGCCTATTTAATGCTTATTCGTGGTTTTATTTTCATTCAGCCACAATTTGCATGCAACAAATAGACAGTACAAGAAAAAGCGTGGCTATCAAGGGACAGCATAAGGCAGCGAACGAGGTGAAGTGACAAGCTAAGGACAATCAGGGGCAAAGAATGAATTTGGCTGATGCCAATATATAAGGCTCTTGCCAATATACAGGGTGTTACGACGATAATTGGAACACTAAAATTTTTTACTGAGCAAACCGCAGCTCGGCTTGCGCTCAAACTTCACAGGAAGGTCGCATTCTGTGGTCTATTTTGTTTGACATTTGAAACAACGACGGTACTTACATGTTAATTCTGAAAATAAATAAAAACTATTTTTGCCTATGGGAAAATGGCGGCCGATTTGGACGTGTGAGCCAGTGCAAGCTGATCTTGGAACGACGGTGCCACCTGGGGTATGCAGAACGAAACAGATGATGGGGATTCACTGTGGGAAGGAGCCAAATGAGGTAGCAGACGATCAGAAAATCTTTCATCCCTAGTTTACTATGACGACAAATAGTTGCATAATAGCTGATACCAATCATAATAAAATATTGCCACGGTTCATCGATGCCAATAAACGTTGGATTTGTTTGCTCATCTGCTTTCACATTTTCTGATCGTCCCCTTTCTAGCGTGGAAAAAGACACATGAGGTAGCAGACGATCAGAAAACCTTCTTTCACATTTTCTGATTGTCTGCTAGCCCATTTGGCTTCTTCCGGCCATGGAAGGACCGTGAATCCCAATCATTTGTTTCGCCAGAGTCCTTCAATGCCTTTCTGGTCATGAAACTTCGCCGTCACGCTATGGGAGAGCTTCGTACGCTGCCCAGGTAGGCCGCGCCGCGGCGCTGGTGTTGATCGGAGGGCAGCCGGGGGCGTGGTCAGAGCGCGTTTGGCAGGGAACGGACCACAGAGTAAGATAAAACAGACGCTCTCTGCCTTATCAGCAGTGCGCTTTCGCTTTACGTGTTGTGGGCCGCTCAAATAGACTTATCGTTTTGTGAGTGGCGAAAAAATTTGGTGCGAACGGGCATGCTGCTACTGCGTTCCTGCCTTCCGGTCTGGCTACAGAGCAGCGGCGGCCGCCCGATGCCCTCCAATCTGCGGTGGCGCCCCTCGCGGTAGCCTTTGTCCCCGTACGAAACTTGGCCGGGAGTTTCATGACCAGGGAAGCATTGAAGGACTCTGGTTTCGCTCAGCATATCCCAGGTGGTGCCATCGTTCCAAGATCACCTTGCACTGTCTCGCACATCCAAATCGGCCGCCATTTTCCCATAGGCAAAAATAGTTTTTATTTTCAGAGTGACCAGGTAAGTACCATAGTTGTTCCCAATGTCAAATAAAATAGACCACAAAATGCGACCTTCCTGTGAAGTTTGAGTGCGAACCGAGCAGCAGTTCACTCAGGAAAAATGGCAGCATCTCCGCTCCGTGGATGATGGCGAGGGTGCAGAGTATGGGGACTCGAAATGACATCCAAGTTGCGCCCCGACCGTCATTCAATTTGAGCCGCGAGTTTCACCTTGATTATTTCCTAAATGAAAGGGGAACTCACGGCTCAAATCGAATCTCGCTTGATTTTCGCTTGATGGTGGTGTGTGCACGGATGGACGCGGACGGACATGGGGAGGTCCTAAGGTACTCCGCACCATTACAGGCAAGGGAGTAAGCCGTTTGACTCTGGGTGCTAACTCACTGTCATAGCCCAATGGGTAAGACGACTGACACTAACTCTGTCTGGTCTACCGGACACAGGCTCGAATCCTGTGAGTGCCTTTGTGATTTTTTGTAATTGCAAATGCTATGCGCACGGATGCGGACGAACATTGTGTGTTCCTAAGGTGCTCCACACCTAGAAAACTTCAAGTGTTCCAATTATCGTCGTAAAATCCTGTATAAGGCTCTTCCACTGCAGGCCCTTGCCAAGCAGGCTTTGTAAGAGCTGCCATAGCACTGTGCGAGGAGGATGGTGAAAGGGAATTGGCACTGCTGAAGGCATTTTTATTTTGGGCAAATGCATGCAAGTGGAGGGGAAAAAAAGAAAAACAAACCCTCAGAACATGGGTTAGTCTTTCTGGTCACTTTCACGGCATTATCAATAGCGCACACCCTTTCGGTCAGCAAATGTGCATGGCCTAGCAGGATATTTGTCCTGCCTCCTCATTCTCACGTAAAGAGCGGCACCTAGCAGGAATCTGTCTAATATGTCTGAGGGGTGCGATGCCTCTTTATCTCGTCGTAGGCAGCATCAGATGAATACAGAATATGCACTTGAGGACGTGGGTTTAGATGTTGCAAAGTTGTTGGGAAGCCCTGCAGTATGGCTGCTGTTTAGCCTTTTGTGTTTTGCAGCTAATTCGCAAAGTTTCTCAGAGAAAACAATGAGGACATCAGTGAAAAAAATGAGCACCAAGCAGCAAGGACTAAGAAAATAAGACAAAAGGGAAGTAGTTCATTTTGTTTTCCCTGCAATACATATGGCAAACCTGGCCTCTCCCTTGAAGAATGTGACACACAGGAGTTGCATAAAAGGCTCAAGGAACTCGAAGGAATTCATTCATAAGAGCCTGCCCAAGAGTCATAATCTAAGCAATGAATGAAAAGTCTGCCAGTCCGAATGTCTAGGTATTGCTCCGTCTCCACTACATGCCATCCACCACGCAGTGGTGGGTGTGATGCCAGGATCGTGTCGTCATGATCTCAGACACATGGTCAGAGGAAAGCACAGCAAGTGCGACTGAGAACTTGCCTCAACATCCACTTCACTGTCTTCCCTGAGCCGCTGAACTTGAATACCAGGCTGCTTGTCCACCCAAGACCTAATGGGACAAAAAAGAAAAAAAGGCAGTACATGCACCTTATGTGTAGAAATAATGTGGTACAACCATGCTTTACAGTGTCTTCGGCTACAACCTTTTTCCCGTGGAATCTGACAGCCTCCGAACCTAGTCATTACCCTCTTGTCATCATTTTGCTGTTAGAATTTGTAGTACATCTACAGATACAAATCGAAATTTGTGGTTTAACGCACCAAAGCGCTACACCTGTGCACCTGAGCTATGAGGCTTGCCATTAGGGAGGACTCATCATTATACTGAACACCGTAGAGCTTTTTAGAATGCACCTCAAATCTTTCACACAAGACTATTGGTTATTAAATTGGCCACAACGGCATCATTCCAGAACCAATACCTCCTGGGGAAAGCAGGGGGGTGGGGGGGCATGAAATTTTACTAGAGCAGACACGTCAAGACCAGAAAGTTTACTGTACCAAAAGCCCTTGTGTGCTTTAGAAGCTTCGATATTCAAAATCAGGAATGGAGCTCTTTTCTTATTACCAATAATTGTATCGTACCCTTTCTCTATGTGGAGTTACCCACCAGTTCACCCGCCGCGGTGGCTCAGTGGCTAAGGCATTGCGCTGCTGAGCACGAGGTCGTGGGTTCGATTCCCGGCCGCGGGGGCCACTTTTCTGATGGAGGCGAAAAGCAAACCATGTGTGCGAGATTTCGGCGCACGTTAAAGATCCCCAGGTGGTCAAAATTAATCCGGAGCCCTCCACTACGGCGCGCCTCATCACCTGCATTGCGTCGGCGCGTTAAACCCTACAATCAATCAATACCCACCAGTTCACTCTCATAACGGCTTACAAGACAAGCCCTGCTGCATTAAGTAGGAGGAAGCGGTTACCCTCTTTCATTGCACTGCTGAGTAGAGCAAACGAGGGAGGACTGCTTTCCTCTACTGCAGCAGCACAGGTCGAACAGAAATGCCCCAGCACAGGGTCATCATTCAGAGGCCACTGTGGTGATGTAGCCAAGTGGCAGCCAAAACAAAGTGTGCATGGCCGAACAGTTGATGGGGGACACGGTGGCAACCATCAATTGGACAGCCTCCTTGTTGAGCAAGTGCTGCCCAAAACAGCTGTGAGTATGGTGTGAAAAGGTGTTCTTGAACATTGTCTTGTGTTCTTGTGGTGATCAGTCTCAGTGAACTGTGCTTTGATACAATGTTTCAATCTAAAGCAATATTTTGCTCATAAAAGAAACTAGTTGCGATGAAGCAGTGTACACTACAGCAAATAATAGAAATTGAACGCAATTCACAATGTGATTGGGTTGTTATGATCAAGATTAAGGTGGTATGTTATCAGGTCAGTAGCATACCATAATTATTTTTTATAACCTGTGCAGCTGGTTTATTAACAATAGAAAGAGCAAAGAGAGTTGCATGTTGAATATTTGATACATTTCGTGAAAATCCTTCAAGAAACAAAATATTAAGTATTCAATTTTCACGTTGAATTACTTGGAGACTTGGGTATTGTGTGGGATATATTGATGCTAAAATAGGAGGAAGCTTAAAGGCAGCTAAAAATAAGCTTGCTATTGGCTAAGCTAGAATGTCTGCACTCTGAGACAAAAGAGGTTACATTAGGCCACGGAGCAAGAAGAAGACAGGAGGTGAAACGAAGCTTCCTAGCGCCGCCAGATAATGTTACAAGTGCTCGCCAGAGGGCTAGCAGCATCTGCCACGGGTGAAGAAACTGCGCGGCCACCACGATCGGCATTGCACTGCGCAGCCACAGAATGAATTGCGGCTGCCATCATTTCGTCCATCAGGTGGCGCTACCCTCTCCTTCGCTGTCGAAGCTATGAAGCTTTGCAGCCCGCCTTGGCTTTCATTGTGACGTTATCTGGTCGCCCACCCGCGCTTGCTGCAACGGGCCGTTTCACCTCCTATATATTCTTGCTCTGTGCATTAGGCACAACATGGACGAGATAATGGAAGTAGCTGGGAAGTAGCTGAAGATATTACCGTATTTATTCACATAATGAACCCACTCGCATAATGACACAGTAGAACCTCATTACAAGAGATCGGTTTACAACAGATATTTGGATTCAACATACTGATTTGCAATGCTTGGTTGGTCTTCCTATCTGTGCCATTGATTAAACTTCCTTTACTGCAGATTCTATTACAACATACATTCGGATATAACAGACCAGTTTGAAATGTTAAAAAGTCCACGTTTGCATCTCTAAAGTGGACTTTTCAAGTGCAGGCGCAGGCAACCATTCATTTGTTAGGTACGGTTTCGGAGTTGTGTTTTGTGTTTCTACCTCACAGTTGTGATCAAACGAAAACAATTTGAAACAATTAAAAATAATTGTGAATTTGTAGAAGTGAAACTTCTTGCATCCACTCGTAGTATGCATCGGCATTGCACTGCGCAGCCACAGAATGAATTGCGGCTGCCACATTTCGTCCATCAGGTGGCGCTACCCTCTCCTTCGCTGTCGAAGCTATGAAGCTTCGTCATAGGTTTTCGTCATAGTCAAGCGATAGGATTTAGAATTTAAGTATTATAGTGCAACAGATAAGATGCTTATATATGAAAATTACCATCATTAAAACAAATAAATGTATGCCCTTATACATTATAGATTGCTAAATCTCCAAGCTTAGCAATGAGATCTTTACTTACATTTCATTTATATTCATGTGAGGACAATGGAAATGCAACTGTAGGTTGAAGACTTGAAAGAGAGTAATAATAGTATGAGTGAATCAAAAGTTTGAGAAGGTGCCATACAACAGGAGCCCAGCAAATGTAAGAAGAGTCATGCATGTGACTTTGTGATCTGCTTCAGTGTCGCAAGAGGATGAAACTGCTGAAAAAACCAAGTCATCCTGAAAGTTTGTGGGCCTAAAATAGCAACCTGTTTAGGTTGTAACTGAATCTTGAGAAATGACCAGCATACTTTATTGTGTGATTTGTTTTTAACGGTTGAAAGTCCAAACTCTTGTTATAACAGACTTCATCCATGATTCCATAAAAGTCTGTAGTAACAGTATTTGGATTGTTCATACTTCTTTTATAGCAGACTGAAATCATGATCACTATCATGGTCTGTTGTAACGAGGTTGTAATGATCTCCTCCCCCCCCTTTTCTTCATGAGAATTTACTTTCTTGTTACCTTGCCCAAAAAATGCCGCATGAATAGAAAAGGTACTGTTCAGTATATTTTTATCTCGGCATGGTTGCTATTGCTAATGCTGTCGATAATTGCAGTAACTTGATACCACGCCACAGTATGCGCAGAAACGCTAAAACGCATCCTGACAAAAAAATCTCGACAGTAGCCGGAGACATGAGCATGAATGCTCATGTCATGAGAGCTGGCACGCTTGCAGAGCACCACCTGCTGAACACAGAACAAACCTTCTTGCATATAGTGCCATGAAAGTGCTGCGGCGTGTGAAAAAAACACCAAACGTACTCCGCAATCCTTCCTTGCTCTGTGCTGGTCTGAGACTCTGAGACTTTGCCATTACACTCCATGGTTTTGTTGTTCAGCGGTGTTCCGACCTCTTTGGTGCTCCTGGTGCGCGGCATATGATGGGCCAGTACATGAGCTACATACCCAGTTTTAAACTCAAGGTGGTGGAGCATGCGTTGAAGCATATGGAAATATGCGCGGCTGGGTGTAACTTCAGTGTTGACCCAGTGCGTGTACGCTACTGGCGAAAACAAGAGCTTCAGGCGACGAACACGGATCGCCGTGTGTTTCATGAGCCCAAAGAAGGGAAATTTTCCAGTGTGGAAAAAAGTTTTGGAGTGCCTTGATGGCACGGAAGACAATGTGCTGTGGGCCAACTACGAACGTGAAGCCGCAAGAAACTTCAGTGAGGAGGACAGCTACGTGGCAAGTAGGGGGATGATGGAGCGTAGGAGGCCATTAGCATGTTGACAATACAAATGAAATTTGATTGCATAGTTACCTACATGTTTCTACTAGAAAGGTAAGGTTTTGACAGCGCTTCTCTTAGCATCTTTATTGTATGAAGTACCAACCTTTAACGCTTTCGTGACTGCACCTATTCAAAATCGTTCAATTTGAACGATACCTTGGGAGCCCCTTTTCATAGCGTTCCAGGCGTTGCTGGAACATGCAAAGCTATTTGAAGTTAGCTCAGAAAATGCCCTTTCAAAATCAGTTTTGTTTTCATTTTTGCAACAAAAACATGGTTTTTGACATGCGCTTGCATCACCTGGGTGTGGAAACGGGGCGTGGTCATCGCGCGACACTGCTACCAACGAAGAATGCGTGCCACTCATAATTACTCTGCTTCAGCATTTGGATTTTGTAATCAGGGCACGAATGGTGAACCAGCAAACGATTTGCAATCGTCAGGTTTGCATATGACAGTAATAATCCCTGAAATCAACTGAAAATGTCAAGCAGTGCCTGTTTGCAAAGCTACTTTAATGATTTTAGGCAGTTTTATTGCCTTTGTGCACGTTTTTCTAAGTTGTGCTGTAGTTCTATTTACTACAGGACCATTCGCGAACAGTTTACAACAGTTTCAGTTTCGTTTCTGCATCGCGAAATTCATATTTGGCACTACTACGCAGTTACCCAACTTCAAGCCTACCTATCATGGCACCTTGAGCATCCGTGACTGATTCTCGAAAAAAGCATGTCGCTCCTGATTTCACCCAATCCTAACCCGACTTCTGCGATAAAAACTTCCGATGCAAGTAAAAAAATAACACCCAATCGCCAGGCATCTGTTCCGATGAGGAGAGTGCTTCAAACCGGCCTTACACATCGCCAGCTCTTCGCCTCCCACTTTTGTTTCCATACGAGGGTATCTCCGGGGGTCTAGTGTTACTTATTAGTTGAACTGTCTATTCGGACGGAGTCTCCAATAAGTTCTGTACTGTAATGGAGGAGGCTCGTAGCGCTGATCTTTTTTATCATGCAACAGCTACTCGGCCAAAGTTTGCAGGGCACGATTCTAGTGCATCTCACACCTCATTCCTGCAAACAAGGCTACAATAGCAAGTCGGAAAATGGTAATAAAGTGCAACTTAATGTTTTGAGAGATAACTGACACTGAACGTCAACAAGCATCAACCACGGAGTTCCGTTTTCAACTTCATGCCTGTTTTTCCGCATGGCATTCTTGTCCCAAATACTGTGCTGGCCGTAAATACAAAGTCAGTCATTGACAAGATATTTTTACGTTACGTGGGGGCAAATTGGCACCTCTGATAATGTCAAACTGCCAGATTTATTCCAGGAACCCCACCCGAAATTGCACATTTTGAAATGGAGGTTGGGCTTCACTGCATGGCACGAGCACTACGCGAGCTAACATTTTTTTAATAGCTAATAAACTGTTCCGTGTAAGTCAATATTTTTTCTAGGACATGTTTTCGAAATGTTGCCCTAGAAAATGTATATTCTAATTTTTTTTCTACTACCCGTGGTTTGTTATACACAACTCCTTTTTTATCATTTTCTTCGACAAATTGACAGAAATTTTGATTTTGATATTTTTTTTGCAACTACGATGTATGAAAACATTTAAAACTGGTGTTATTGGAAAGGCCATTAAATAATCCTCAATTTGTGTTCCTGTAATTAGCACCTAACCAATTTTTCTAGCAGAAAAAAAAAAAGTTTTCTTGGACCCCTCGTAATCGGTCAATTTTCCCGCAGTCACGAAAGAGTTAAGCGCAAATAGCTTGTTCGGCAAGCTTATAAGCCCTGGCTAATTTGCACTATGCTTTTGCCGGCCTCAGCCAATCGCACAGCTGGGCATATGTGACATCACAGGTTACTTTGCGGGAAATGAGCTAGTGGCTCGCATGGTGCAAACAGAACACGCGAAATAAAAAACCCACTACGCACAACTGGAGGTCCTCCATCTCGAATGTCTCCGCGCAATAACTGGCCTGCCGCGTCACACGAGGACTGAAGAACTCTACAGGTACTCCGGCCTCCCTCCCCTCAAAGCCTTTATCGAGGCACACAATGAAGGCCATGGACTACGACGGCAAAACACAACTGCGGGTAGAGGACTCTTCACCCTCACAAAAGAACTACCCCCCGATGCACCCAAACTGCCACACCTGCTGGAGCCTTGGCTCGATGTGCTCCTCAAGCTTCCCAAACCACTCTCCAAAAAGTGCCATCAGCAGGATCATGAAGCGGAGCGTAGAGCAGCAGCTGCCTGTACTGACAGAACCCGGAACTCTGTGTTCACGGCAGCCACCTGGGACCCCATCACGCGCAGAGCCAGGCTAGCTGCGATCTCCCCAATCGGCACATGCAGACAAATCCACGTGCATGAGCACCGACCCAGCCCAGACCAGATTTCACTGTCCGCCATCCTGTGTGCAGTGGACGGGGTTTGTGGGGAGGCCCGTCGAGGACTGAGGCAGACAGGGGAGATTGTGGTGATCTACACAGACAGTAGAGAGGCCATAAAAATCCTTGGCCGCACCCCCAGGACTGGCACGCTTGCTCACAGGATCAAAATGGCAAGCACAGTGCTGTACCAGCAATATGGAGTGGAGGTGAGGGTGGACTGGGTACCAGGTCACGCCGGTGGCATTGGCGATGGAGCCGCACAGGCGTTGGCGAGCGAGCTAATGGACGACCGCTCCGCCCTGGTGACCCAGACTATGCCCGCACCAGACGACCCCGACCCAAGAGCCAAAATTCTGGCAGCCAAGAGGGAGCGAAGGCGCGCCCTTTGGCAGCACATCCCCACCAACCACCACCCACTGCCCCGAGGACTGCCACGGGGGGCTCAGGTCCTCATCCACAAGACACGTGCGGGGGCCGCACTAACAGCAGACGTGCTCGCCAAATGGCGGGCCCACCACCGATGCAGGCCCGGGGCTACCGAAGACGACAGCGACGACGGCGACCACGAACAGGGCCCCATAGTGAGCTGCTCCACATGCACCATGGAAGTGTGCCCAACAGTGACCCACATGCTGTGGGAGTGCCCTGGCTACCGGGACCTCCGTGCCCAGTACCTGCCACCGCACATCAGCACTCTGCATCAATGGACCACCCCCAACAACAACAGCCGCGACACCCTGCTCTCCCTCTGGGCGTTCGCTCACGAGGCAGGCATCGATCGCCGCATGTGATTGCAAATGTATACCATGTACACGCATGTGTGTACGCACTTCTTTCTCTTCTTTCTTTGTTTCTGTCTTTTCTCCGACACCCTTCTTCCCCTCCTATTAGGCCAAAGAGCCATTCCACAATAAAGACTTTTCATTCATTCATTCAAAGGGTGCCTTTTTTTTTTTTTTTTTGTGTGTTGAAGTTAGAGAGCAGGGAGTGTGTGCTGCATCAGATGTCTGATTCCTTTTTTTTTCTTTCTTTCTCGCGACCCTAAAACGATACCCAACCTGCGCCGGTCGATCAGCGGACCCGCCAAAAAACCGCACTATAAATGGTGTTGTGCTTTCGCCAACAGTGTTTAAAGCGGTATGCTTATGCACCGAGTTCTATGGGAGGCAAACCGGTAGTCCTAAAAACCCACATTATATCCGTTCCCGCACTATAAGTGGTTATGTTATAAATGGTCTACACTGTGTAACTCAAAACAATGGAAAGTTAGACAAATCAGTCGTGATGCATGTTTTTAAAAAAGCTTGTGTAAAAAACAGGATATCAGGAAGAAAAAAAAGGCTGCGTATCTGCTTTTTTCGTCGCAAATGTCGACGAAAGACGAGTGTTTCGTTGACATTTGCCAAGGAAATTCCTTCCTTCGCTTTCCCACTCACCCCTCATGCTGTTCCTCTCCCACCAGGCTCCTCTCAAGGTAAACACGGTAGAGGTTTGCTCAAGTCAATTTATATTTACGCATTCCACTGCTCTAGCCGAGTGCCTCGATGCCAGCGCAGCCATACGGTGGAGACGCGTGAATCAAGGCGCCCTACTTTAACGTTTATAGAACCACATTTCCCTTCTCCACGTGCATTTCAAGCGCAACAAGGAACCTATCTAGTGGAACCTTTCGTAACTGTTGCCGTTTGGTTTCTTAAAATGCCTCCAGAAACTGTAGTGGCGCGGGCGACAGTAGGCGACGGAGTGATTTTTTTTTTCTGCCGTGGATGTAGTATTTCATTTGCCATCACAAAAAGCAAGCGTCCATGAATTTTTTATAAAGAAACACTGCAAGTATAATTTATGTATTGATTTTCTGCTTGATATTTCTGTAATGTCTTGTTCTTGTTCAACAATGTGGACAAAATGAACATTGGCACTGGACTTAGACGTTCAGATTCGGCTGTGGGTTTATAAAATATTGCGCAGCTTCTGTTTCACTTTGGCCGGGTGGCTGAATCTAGTCACAGACAGACAGACAGAGAAAGAAAGACCAAAATTTCTGAGTTTAAGAAGCCCAAGAAAGACTATTGTCTTTAACAAGAACGCACGCAGACAGTCCGAGTGCTTGTGTCACCTACCCGGTATTTTTTCTCCAACATCTCGTGAATGCAAAAACACAAGTTCAAAGAGTTCGTTTTGTTAGTACTTCAAATCACAGCAAAGTGGGTTTGGCACATATTCGGAGCACATTTTAAAATGTGGCAGGACCCAGCAGGATGTGCCTATTGGCACAGTCTGGTGCAATTGGAACAGTGATTGCATCACGGCAGTACTTTCCCTTATCCCGTTTCCAGTTTTAGCAACGAGCCAGTAATGCCCTGTCGTGAAACATTTGTTCACCTTGAGCCATAGATGAAGGTCATTGGAACTCCCTGATGCAGCTCCCCAATGCGGTTGATCATGGGGTGCCGGGCCCAGCCATACTGTGTCATCATTGCCTTGAATGCAGACTCCCCACTGGAAACGCAATGACAATAGTGTACAGGTGAAACTTGGCGATCCACCTTCCTACAACCACGCACATCTCGACAGAAAGTTTAAAATAACCCAAGAGCGCTCTGTAGCTTCTGCTTCTTAAAGGCAAAAGTGTGCCAGTTCTCACATGCTAAAACAGACCAAATGAGAGGTAAAAAGCAAAGAGTCAAAACAAACTGATTCATTTGAGCCTCACATATTGCTAAACTGGTGCACCAATGTAATCAATTGCAACACAGCCAAAAAAAATAGCCATGTGCGCTGCTCGCTTTTCACAACACATTCGGAATCAGAAACCCAATCCCTACACTCAGTTTTGCCTTTAAGCCCTGGAAATCACTTGATATCTTTGCTAGGTCTAGCAAATTACATTAATTTCATGAATCTTGACCAAAATATTGCTTTAAAACAAAACACTGGTGGAACCTTTCTTCCTTTGGAACCAATAATGAGGCATGACACCCGTTTAAAGCTACTCACGAGATCATCCTGTATACTTTAGTATTAGAACTATAGTTCATTAGCTGCATGGCTTCCAACTAAGCTGCCCAACAAGAGCCCATAACTCGCTGTGACATCCTACAGAAACCAGCTGAAGAAAAGCGACATGAGGAATTGGGGCCTTCCAGGCAGAACACCGAGCTGCACACGGCCTGTGAAACAAACTCTAGAAGAATGGCACTGGCATACACCGTGCTCTAATCCTCCCCACCAGGCACTATACCTGCTGAAGCTAGCTGCTTTGCATTGCCTATTAACAGCCCCTGAGCCCTACCAAAAACAAGCATAGACACTGTTCTCAAAGCTAAATGCCCCCCTCAAGAAGAGGTTTGGCACAATGTCAAGAAGTTCGACAAGTCAGTTCCTGAAAAGTGCATGCTGTTGGGCTAGTCGGTTTGTGACTTCATATGGTAAAAAAGAGCAAACAAAATGACACAAGCAGGAAGGAGACAAGACAAGTGCGAGCATCAAAAGCTGGTGCTTGACCATTCTCTCTCTTAAAGAAACTGAAGTCAGTTTCTGCCTTGCCAGTTTGATCAATACCTCACACCGCTCACAACATAAAAACAATGCTATCTGTATGCCTGGTGGCCGCAAGATAGAAGCGTATAGGCCCCCTGCTGTTTGCATCCCGCTCCTTGAAGGCATCATCGCACTGCTCGAGATACACAACGCTTCTTAGAAGGGGATCAGCTAAACATCTGCGACAGAATCTTTAGGATGTCTAGACAACCAGGTCAAGGGTAGACAGACACCTTCAATTTCTAGTGTTGGGCCTTGAACAAACCAAACAGCAAGGGCGATTGCTTGTGGATAACAGCTATCTACTGTTGCACAAACCCCTGAAAATTCTGTGCAACCGCTTCCCTGGAGCAGTTTTGCTTCCCATAGAAGTGCGTGCTTCTAATACAAAGAAGGAAAAATATTCTGTTGAAAATATTCTGTTGGAGTGCATGAAATTAAAAACAATGACAGGCGCTTGTGCAGGCCAAAAGCACGGGTGGAAGTCCATATGTACGGTAAATAACTTCCTAATTACGGCCCCAATATTTTTTTAATTAAACTAAAGCTGTAATTTCAGAGCACCTCATAGGCTTGAATTTTGCAGTTAGCTAATGCGAGCTTTACTGCTCTATGTGCACGCCCAAAAGCTGATTGTCGGTTATTGGCTCCACTTATATGCTAGATTATTCTTGCCCCCTTCAACATCTGGGGTGAACTTTACAGAAAATTTGAGGTATCTCCGGGCCAAGTTTTGTTTTCTATAATCTGGGTGAGCATTTTGGGTTTCTTTCTTTCTTATTTATTTTGTTATCAATGAAAGCAGACTCAAGTAGCATTGCAAGCACAGAAAACATGAGCGAAAAATTACTTTTTTTTCACTGCTCCTAATACTTTGTTATTACTGTGTACATTACACATGAGGTGGGCTATATGTTTACACTTTTGAGTTGAATTGTTTATTGCGCACAAAATATTCCCCGTTTAATTACAGTTTTGCACCACTATGAAATGTTTCAGGACCTTCATAAATCAAACAAACATTCTATCACAACTGGTTGATACAAAGCTATTTTCTTTTACAAGTGATACTAACTTTTCAAAGAAAGTTAACTTTCGAAAGAAAATTTTTTTCTCTCTATCTCCCTCTCACTCTATGTCTCTCTCTCTACATGTGTGTTTGTGCACATGCTTTGGCATAGGGGATTACTCAGTTGTCCACCAAAACAATTAATTAAAAACACACCACTGTATGTGCACTGACCCCAGCAACTCCCTCTGTTGAGCAGCCAATACCAGTGCAGAGGTAGAAGGGGGTGACGTCAGTGGAGAGAAGAGGCAATGTGCACAGTGGTGGACTGGTTTTATGTGCAGTGCACATGTTTTTTTCCAGTGCCCTTGTTGCTATGTGTGCCAACCTGTCTCCCTCTGTGGCTACGGAAGAAGGGATAACTGAGATGCCTGGTGACTTTCCACAGCACTAGCTATACTGCCTGCATGCCTGCCCGCCCATTCCATCCAACTATATATTCATCAATTGCTTTTGGATTTATTTTGAAGCAAAGCAAGCAATGATGAGGGCATATTTTAAATTTTTAAACAAAAGACCATTTTGCTCAAATATGACCACCCCCATTTTGAATGAATGTTGAAAGAATACAAATTTAGAGGGATTCGGGAATAAAAGCTGCCTGCCATACAAGACGCTTTATCAATTCTGGACTATAAATAAAAGCTTATCTGTGTACAACAGCAAAAAGAGTGACAAAAAAAAAATGTAATAAAATTTTATGGCTCATTATTTCAAAATAAAAAGAGGAATTCATCAGCACACTTGAATTTATAACTCGGGAAGTATAAGCAATATCTGCAAACATACTTGTTCTCAATACGTCTAATCAACAGCACTTGTGAACCAAGTTTGACAAATTGTAATAGGTTTACAAAAAAAGAAAAAAAAAAGCACGAGGCCCTCAAAACCTAGCAACAGCTGAACAATGTACTGAAATGCATTTTTGTCCATACTCATTCCTACTGAACGCTAAACTCCTAAGATTTTTTTTTCTTTTATGTGCACTGTTCCAGCCACAATAATTTGCTGTGGTACTTTTCTACCTTCCCAATTCAAGTGCCTTGAATTGCCTCAAAGCCTTCTGTATATTAATATTAATTAATATTAATTGCCTTCCGTATATTAATGTGTTTGTATACCTTCACACAGAAATAAACTTGATTTTGATTTTTGATTTTTGAAAGCAGAACCATGTGTAACGTTTGGATATGGTGTTGCAAGGGTACAAAACAGCACTCGTAGTACAATGAAATGCATACAGTCAAATGACAATATTTCACTGTATGCACTTCTTGATGTACACAGAAGAAAAAGAAATTAAAATCCAAGAACATGTTCTCTTACAAGGTACATAAGACCTGAGCTGGCAGAAGAAACAGCAAATGTGGTAACATTTGTAACAGGTTAGGGCTGCTTATAAAAACTAAAATAACAAGAAAGTTATATAAGCCATGCTATAACGAATACAGAAGGGTGTCTGAATGACCAAAAAGTACCTTGAAAATCTTCCTAACTTATTAGAAAATCATGACAAGCTCACTTTTTGTTTGCCTTGCATGCCCACAATTTATTTAGCATGCAGAAGAATTTGGCTCAACCAAGCGTACTGTGCAGGCTAGGAAAAAAAAAACATGAAAAGTTGGAGAAGAGGGGAGAAGGGGGGAGGGGTCTCACCTAGGCGTTTGTGCATTGCAGTGGTATATGTAGCGTGGAATCGCCTGGCTGTCATCCACCAAGTGTTCATACTTTCTTCCAATATCGGGCCTGATCTTTTCTACTAACCGTGGTCCTGGCATCAAAGAAATAGTAAAAAAAAAGTCAATCAGGCATTTTCTGTGTTAATAAGCAACTGCTGCCGCTGCGAGTGGTATAATTTGTATTCAAGACACTCGAGGTTACCGATATAGGCCAACTTGCTTTTACACTTTAGTGCCCCTTTAACACATCCCAGCACAAGAGTCACGGCAGTTTTATAAAAAACAAAGGCAATCTTGCGGAACCATCAAAAACTCAGCAGCTACAAAGACTAAGTGGGGCCATGCATATGATGGCAGTCTTTGAATTTGATTCTCTTCCGGCATCAAGATCACAGGTCACACAAGCAATGGCCACAAGACAGAAATAGCAGCAAAAAGTCAGGTTCAGGTAAGAACTCCATTCCTCGTTTCCTTCAGTTCAGCTGGTACCAGCTGCATGTGCTTCCCCCGAAGGGAGGACGGGTACCATGAGTGTGGCTTTGACAGCGCAATCATCATTTCCCTGTCTCTTTCACCCACGCCCCGGGGGTTCAGTCGTCATGCCTGGCTTCTAAGAGCACCAAGAACGGGGGAACCCTGCGAGTGCCATGCAAGGCCGAGACTCACCCCAGGGCCCCGCAATGCGCACAGCCGCCAGAGGGTTGAAGGGGCTCAGCAAGGTGGACACCACCCGAACCCAGCTAGGGAGCTGCAGGGCCTGGCGAGCGGCAAGGCGGCGCTCGGGAAAGCCCCACGGGTCGGCCAGGACCAGGTGGGACACCCGCTCGGGAAAGCGCAGCGCATACGAGGCCGCCAGGAAGCCACCCATGCTGTGTCCCAGCAGCACAAAACGGTCGAGGCCCACCTGTGCCCGCCACTCTTCCATGCCTGGGTGCACGAGCAGCAAGGGAAAAAAACCCCATCTGCAAACAAGCTCTACCCATCAGGGCACTAGGGTCATGTTTCTCATCAGTCAACAGCTTAGAATACCAAGGTCACTACCCCAATTCAGTAGCCCCAAAGCACCAAATTTCCCTTGATGCGCTAACTTTCTGATGTGACATGCATACTAGTTTAGTCAATAACATGCTGGCACTGAAGTATTCAATAAGTGTAACAGATGTACAGATCAGCATCCTGACGCAAAAGCCAAGCTACTGTGCATGCCCATTACTCTCTCCTATTGTACTCAATGTACTCAATAGGAGAGATTCATCGGTCCTTGATTCGATCCTTGATTCATCGATCACTAGCAGTTCATCATTACATAATTTTTTAGAATTAGTAGAAACACACTTAAACTGAACATAAACAAGCTGGATGCGTCTGTTTTGAACTGCTTCCTGCACTTACCGTAGCTTTTTTTTACATATTTGACACGTTTTTACACATTTTATGAAAACTTTGTTGTAACACAGCTACCTCATGGGAATGTGTTAATGCTCGCCTGCTGCTCGCATTCTTCATGCACTGGTTTAAACATTGCAAGTATGTTCTGTAACAATTCTCAATTCAGTTTCTTCTGATTGACAAATACATGTATGTATTTGACTGTATTGCCTTTCTGCAATAATCCTCATTGGATTGGCAGTGTGTACAAATAAATAAATAAGTACATAAATAAATAAAAAAAGAAAGAAATAAACAAACAAGACCCCAGCAGACTTGGTCAAGTGTTTCAAACACTTATTTTTTTTGGAAGACTTGTCACACAAAAGCATGCTGGATACCTATTTTACAAATCCTCTTATACTACTGGTTTTACACACCACCATGCATTATCATACTCTTTCCAACTTTAGCTAACTTTTCTCTGTATTGGTCTGGCTTGGTCCTCAATAAAAACACATTCGCACGGGCCAGAAACATCCAAGGGAGCACAAGAAAAGAATTTATATTGCAACAGCAAGTCCCTCGTCTTGTTAGGAGTGTTCCATATCTTTTGAACAAATAAGAACTTTTTGAAAACAGATTATTTACTCTGATTCCACTAGCAGTTTCCACTAGCTGGTTCTATTTCTCTCTGTGAAGCCCATAAACTTTACTGCTGTTCTGAACTAAGCGTAATGAAAAATAACCGTTTTAAGGAAGTTATCTAGATTAACGAAATGTTCATCTGCGATTACAATCTGTAAAAATCGAAGTTGTAAAAAATCGAAAGCAAGAAACTCTAGACAAATTAAAGCAAGCAAATGTTTATATACAGACTGCCAAGTAAGGTAACACTATTACTACGTCTCTGAAATCAAAATTACATCTAGTATTGCTTATTTTCGTGCAAGGTCATCTGGTGAAGTCCTTTCGTACCAAATCCTTTTATACCAATGTTTTTTTTTTCCTTTGTCTACTCCAATTTTTCTTGGAGTAGACAAAGGAAAAAAAAAAAGCAGAATGCTTAAAATGACATAAAAAATAATTTTTCTTCTTTTTTATGTCATTTTGAGCATTCTGCTTCCTGTTCCTACTACACAGCCCATACATTACTGTATCGGCAAGGTTTATCAACCAGTTTTCTTTTTATGCAGCTCCTCTATCTTATGGTCAAGTGTTGGTGCCTGCCATCAAGTTGGGCATCAATGAGAACCCAGGCCAGTCAAGCTGTTCTCCAGCCATTTTATACCACTTGTCTCATTCGCACGGTGTATCAACAATGTGCAACAATAAATTTAGATTCAGTTTATTCAAGACCATAGGCACTGACTACGGGGAGGCAAGCTCCCTCTAAGATTTCCAAGGGGGGCTCTGCCCCCCCCGGAGATGCTGAACCACCCCCCCCGCTCTCCAAAGTTCCATTGCCAGTGCCATTACAAGTTGAGATTTTATTTTGAGTTGCCTTTTCCCTTAAAATTCTATTGGCTTAAAGCTTACTGTATCCCTGTTGACACAGACGTGCACCGCTTACTTTCATAATTTCCATTTATTTTTTCAAATCCCTACCATAGGAGGACAAGCACCCTGAAAGCACCACAGGTGGCTGCATCATCCATATTTTGCTTTCTTTTTCAATCTTTTGGCTGTAAACCCCATGCCCACACAAAATACATTTAAATATACACACAGGAATAAATTATATTAAAAAAAAAAACGGAGCCTATTAACCATCATTGTCTAATGCTAGGAATAGCCTATACTCAGGGAATGAATACGATGTATGTTCACCTCGTTCTAAATTGCTTTGCGGGCTTTTTTGAGCATGAAAAAAAGCTTCAGTGTTCAGCGACACCTTCGTCAGAACTTTTTTATCAGCGGTTCGTCAAATGCAGCTGAGTGTTCTGCCTCGGTATTGCTACTCTTTCCAGTAGGCAATCCTGATGACTCATAGAAAAAGAAGCTGTTCTAATAATTAACATTGCTTACGGATTAAGACTGTAACCTGCATGTAGAGGTCATAAGTATATATAACTATATAATTGAAAATGAGGCCAAGCCGCATTCATTAAAAATCAGAACCAGATTCAGATTATTGTGTTTAACGCGCCGAATTCAAATCCCAGGCTTGAGGTGCGCCGTAGCGGATGGCTCTGGATTAATTTTGACTATGTGGGGTCGTTAACGCTGAAATTTTGACAAATCATATACATATATACATGATAATGATGAGTACATTTCATCATCTTACCATCATCATGGGCTGCAACAAGTAAAATATATATATATATATATATATATATATATATATATGTAGCAGAACAGAGAGATACGGGACGAGGGACTCGGTAAAGATACATATCAAGGTTGCAGTCGTCATTGCCAGTGCTATTCGGCTTTTTTCGAAATATATAATAGGGCCGAATGACGTGTGCTTGTCACGTTTCTTTGATTCATTGATAAATAAGCGAAAATATAAGTCGAGAAAAAATCCGCCGTTTTCCGGGAGCGGGACTCGAACCCACATCTCCGCATAACCGGTGCGGTGCGTTAACCAATTACGCTATCCCCACAGCGGCTTCTCTCTCGACTTTAAAGCGGGGGTTTATATTTACAAGAGCTCTGAGGCCGGTCAACTAGCGCCGCCCCTCGACTACCGCGGGAGACGTAGAACGTCTTCTTTCCCAGCGGCCGCCACGTAGAACGTGGTCGGAGGTCGGGGTTAGCAATTGGCATATCCGAACTGCTGGAGCCAGTGCCTCGTAATGCATGTAGCAGAACAGAGAGATACGGGACGAGGGACTCGGTAAAGATACATATCAAGGTTGCAGTCGTCATTGCCAGTGCTATTCGGCTTTTTTCGAAATATATAATAGGGCCGAATGACGTGTGCTTGTCACGTTTCTTTGATTCATTGATAAATAAGCGAAAATATAAGTCGAGAAAAAATCCGCCGTTTTCCGGGAGCGGGACTCGAACCCACATCTCCGCATAACCGGTGCGGTGCGTTAACCAATTACGCTATCCCCACAGCGGCTTCTCTCTCGACTTTAAAGCGGGGGTTTATATTTACAAGAGCTCTGAGGCCGGTCAACTAGCGCCGCCCCTCGACTACCGCGGGAGACGTAGAACGTCTTCTTTCCCAGCGGCCGCCACGTAGAACGTGGTCGGAGGTCGGGGTTAGCAATTTTTTCTCGACTTATATTTTCGCTTATTTATCAATGAATCAAAGAAACGTGACAAGCACACGTCATTCGGCCCTATTATATATTTCGAAAAAAGCCGAATAGCACTGGCAATGACGACTGCAACCTTGATATGTATCTTTACCGAGTCCCTCGTCCCGTATCTCTCTGTTCTGCTACATGCATTACGAGGCACTGGCTCCAGCAGTTCGGATATGCCAATTGCTAACCCCGACCTCCGACCACGTTCTACGTGGCGGCCGCTGGGAAAGAAGACGTTCTACGTCTCCCGCGGTAGTCGAGGGGCGGCGCTAGTTGACCGGCCTCAGAGCTCTTGTAAATATAAACCCCCGCTTTAAAGTCGAGAGAGAAGCCGCTGTGGGGATAGCGTAATTGGTTAACGCACCGCACCGGTTATGCGGAGATGTGGGTTCGAGTCCCGCTCCCGGAAAACGGCGGATTTTTTCTCGACTTATATTTTCGCTTATTTATCAATGAATCAAAGAAACGTGACAAGCACACGTCATTCGGCCCTATTATATATTTCGAAAAAAGCCGAATAGCACTGGCAATGACGACTGCAACCTTGATATGTATCTTTACCGAGTCCCTCGTCCCGTATCTCTCTGTTCTGCTACATGCATTACGAGGCACTGGCTCCAGCAGTTCGGATATGCCAATTGCTAACCCCGACCTCCGACCACGTTCTACGTGGCGGCCGCTGGGAAAGAAGACGTTCTACGTCTCCCGCGGTAGTCGAGGGGCGGCGCTAGTTGACCGGCCTCAGAGCTCTTGTAAATATAAACCCCCGCTTTAAAGTCGAGAGAGAAGCCGCTGTGGGGATAGCGTAATTGGTTAACGCACCGCACCGGTTATGCGGAGATGTGGGTTCGAGTCCCGCTCCCGGAAAACGGCGGATTTTTTCTCGACTTATATTTTCGCTTATTTATCAATGAATCAAAGAAACATGACAAGCACACGTCATTCGGCCCTATTATATATTTCGAAAAAAGCCGAATAGCACTGGCAATGACGACTGCAACCTTGATATGTATCTTTACCGAGTCCCTCGTCCCGTATCTCTCTGTTCTGCTACATGCATTACGAGGCACTGGCTCCAGCAGTTCGGATATGCCAATTGCTAACCCCGACCTCCGACCACGTTCTACGTGGCGGCCGCTGGGAAAGAAGACGTTCTACGTCTCCCGCGGTAGTCGAGGGGCGGCGCTAGTTGACCGGCCTCAGAGCTCTTGTAAATATAAACCCCCGCTTTAAAGTCGAGAGAGAAGCCGCTGTGGGGATAGCGTAATTGGTTAACGCACCGCACCGGTTATGCGGAGATGTGGGTTCGAGTCCCGCTCCCGGAAAACGGCGGATTTTTTCTCGACTTATATTTTCGCTTATTTATCAATGAATCAAAGAAACGTGACAAGCACACGTCATTCGGCCCTATTATATATTTCGAAAAAAGCCGAATAGCACTGGCAATGACGACTGCAACCTTGATATGTATATATATATATATATATATATATATATATATACACACACATAGAGAGAGAGAGAGAGAGAGAGAGAGAGAGAGAGAGAGAGAGAGAGAGAGAGAGAGAGAGAGAGAGAGAGAGAGAGAGAGAGAGAGAGAGAGAGAGAGAGAAGGGGGGGGGGCAATGAAAACTTTCCGCCTATGTTCAAGACCACGCCCTTTGCCTCCGACTCATGCTGCATCATCTGGCTGCAGTGTCAGCAAACTGCGCGCATGTGCACTTTTTCGAGAGCATTTGAGAGTGTGGCCTACATTCATGAAAAATGCTTGATCGAGAAGGGATGCCGGTCGTTTCTTTCACTTTCGAGGCGCCTTTTCACGCTACGTCGCCACTGAGCAGGATGATTGTTGAAGGGCATCATGCTAGCTGCAATCAGCCTGCTGCGCGCTTGGCTCCCGAATTTAGTAGATAACAGGATGCTCAGTGGCGACAGAGCGTAAAAAGACGCCGCAAAATAAATGACCAGTGTCGCTTTTTTATCAAGCATTTCTCAAGCGCTCTGAGAGAACTGCCCGTGCGTGCAGTTTACTGACAGTGCAGCCAGATGGTGTGGCATGCGTCGGAGGCTGTGCACTCCGTTGTTCACATTTCTTTTAATCCCCCCTGTACCAACAGAATTACACATGTGCCCATAGCTCTGGGTTCTGCCAACCCTGAACACATGTTCCCAAGTGCAGTGTACCTTTTAAACCATGCAGACACCAACAGCTTCTCGCATTGTGTTCCCCCAGAAAGTAAACCTTGCTGCACCCCAGCAAAGGGAAATTTGTGGGCTTGGTATAACGTGGACTGCTGCCAAGACTTAACGAGCATAGCTCTCCCCGCAACACTCACTCTGCACAAACTGGTACTCCGCCTCAAGCGAGTCCCGCGAGAGGCGTGGCCGGGAGCTGCGGCCGAAGCCCAGCAGGTCGAAGGCGTACACCGGCCGGTCCTGGGCCAGGTCGTCCAGGTTGAGCAGCCACAGGGCCACGCCGGAGGCAAAGCCATGCACCAGCACCAAGGGCACCCGCTCGTCCCCCACAGCCTCCTCGGGGCAGCCGGGGCCCAGCTGCAAGGTGCGGATCTGGTGGCTGCCCTTGCAGCCCAGGATCGAGTCGATGCTCACAAACTGGGACCGGAAAGGCAGCTTCACATCTGCGAGGGCCACGAGCGCACTGTCATGGCCGCCTCCGGAAACAAGGCACACACTCTCCCCTGCCGAAAGGCGCCTAGAGGAGAACAATGTCTGCGCCACAGGGCTGTGTAAAAGAAAGGGCTGGACTTCTGGCCAGCATTTGCTCACTCGAGAGTTTAAGCCCTACGCTGAATTGCAACAACACACAGTAAATGAGTTATCTTGCGCACGCCTATAGTAATTATGTACTTAAGTGTTACCCCATTTCTAGGGTGTTGTGCTGACCCCCAATAATAAATGCTGTCTGTATTAATTGAGAGCACATTTATACAATTATACAGCAATAATTATACACTGTGGTACGGATAAATCAATGGAAAATATGCCAGCACTTACGGGATGATAGCGTAAAGCTTTTCCCTGAACACATACAGTACACCAGTTGAGAGACACGCTGAAACTCACAAGAAAGCAGCTTTTTCTCAGCCTCTTCCAGGTGCTCAGCAGAAGTGGGGCACCATCGTATGTAACCGGAGATCCAACTGGGAACAAGGTCAATCAAGCTGCTCAACAAGGTGTCCGCCAGCAGGCACGTGTGCTTCAGCAGGCGCAACCTGTGCACCCCACACATACAGCGTCACATGCCACCAATGCCTCAGACATTTCAACGGCTCACAAACAATCAGCCTCTCTGTGTGTTACTAGTGCAACAGAATTCTATGCGCATAAGCTACAACTTCTTTTACAGCCCAGCCAACCCACACGGCACCGATGCACAAATGCAAGAAAATAAATGAGCGTACACACATTCCGAGATCTGTGTCACCAGAGGTCAAAATAGCTCACAATTCAGGCTTAATAACAAAAAAAGGTCAAGGCATTACTTTGTTGGCATCAACAAGTATTTTCAAATTCGTGTGTTCCCATTCCCATTTGTTTTTGTTTGTCCATCATTGTATATGCCCAGCTGGTTGAACTATGAATGTCACAACACAGCTATGACGTAAGAAGCACGCTGAAAAAACACTGACAATAATCTGCTTATTTATTGACAATTGCTTCACAGTGCGGATTTTCCCCCCCTTCTATTCTATAAAGAGTTATTTTTGTTTTGTGCAAAAAATTTTCAATCAAGAACCGTCACTACTTACAACTTCCACAAGGCATTTAGAAGAAGTGATATTAAAGTCAATTACCGCAATAAAGAAAAGCGTCCTTATATATTTCATTACTGTATTTCATCATGATCAAGGGATCTAAATGCTTTGTACCATACTGCCCATCACAAAAAAAAAAAAAATAATAATAATGCACTTATTTGCAGCTGCCATATTTATTGTCATATTGGACATAAAACTTCCTTCTAATTTCTACTTGATTCACAGGACAGCAATTTCTTCCCTAGCACTGCATATGTCCAACAATTATGAGCGCTGAATTTGTACCTTTCTTCACTGGATAGAATTTAATACTTTCTATCAATGACAGGAGCAGTCTTGAAAATCACTTATTATAGTCCATAGCAAGTGGGATATGCAAACAGCAAACAATTTAATACCAAAGTAAAAAAAATTACACAAATATTAGACTGTGCAGCAGCATTTGATTCACAGCGCCAAAACCGTTCCTTTGAAGTGAATGGTCACAAGTCTTGCATTATTCATGCGCACTAACTGCGGGCAGATATGCTAGCAGGAGCTTTCAGAAAAAGATAAAACCCACTATGGCACAGCCCCAGCAGCCAGATATATGCAAGAAGGCAATCCATCATTTAGATGTGCTTTTCCTAGGCTTTTTTTTGCATCCAGTTCCCCATTTTACACGTTCAGACAGGCTACTCAAAGACAAGTGTAAAATTTGGTCTGCCAGCTTCAAACACCTTTTGCTCACGATCACTTTGGAATGACACTTATAAGCCACCAAGGTTAGCCGGAAAAAAAAAAAAAAAAAAAAAAAAAAAGACATAGTCCATCCAAGCTTTCGAAATTAACTGGCCCAGATGCCATACCATTTGGAAGTTTAATGTGTTCTAAATGTAAACAAGCTTGAATAAACACACTTCTATCCCATCGTAACAATGCCTATTGTAAAGTTCCGAGAGAACGCCCTTCCCCGAAACATCACCCACACGTCCTTTAAATGTGAAATATTCAATTTACTAAAACACCCAAAAAATTGCCTACCCCACAAAATTGCGCTAGCTTCAACGTTGGCCTTAGAAAGCCCATCAAAGCTAGCTCCCTTGGCCGCGAACAGCGCCGATGTCTCCATTTTGAACAAAAGAGGCACGAAGTGTCCAGTTTGACTGGCAACACAAGGAAGAATAGGTAGTAAATTGGCAGAATAGAAAGGAGAATGAGGTAGAGATAGGAAGAAAAAAGTGCGGGGAGATACCGTCTTGGCATCGTTTAAGCGGTGCGGCATCTAGACAAGCCATGATGGTTCTGAAGACGCGAATTCAACCAACGCCTGGCCTCTGTGAGCACGGAACCGGGGCGGGGCGTCAAAGCTCAGGACAGCATGGTGGGCGAAGCGATGCAGCTCGTGTTCAACTCTGACAGCAACGCATCGTTCGATGCCTTTAGCAACAACGAGTGAACAAAATAAAGGCGAATCATCTATTCATTTGTCGATGTGGTCCATTATTTGTCCTTTAAGCACTTTACCTGAAAGTTTGTCCATCTCGTATTTTTTACTTGATATTTCTGCAGTTTTGATTGGCTGTGCGGCCACTTTTTTCAAGTTTTTCGCACCTGACCCGAAAGTTCGCTGACCCCGCATTTTTCCCTTGATATCTCTGAAATTTGGGTGGGCGTTCTTCCGGAACTTTACGGTAGGTCTACAATGAGATTTTTTTAGAACCAATCTTTGACACACATGAATCAACAGGCAGCCCACATGTCCCCCTGTTATGCAAGCTGCTAGGTTGTTTCATTTCATTGTGAACTTGGCTTGAACTGCCAGGTGACAACTGTGCTTCTTTTTTGTGTAGCAACCATTGATGACACAACATTCTGCTTGTGTTTGCTAATATACGAGCGTTCTGCTGTGGATTGCTGAAAGTCGAGCCATGAAAGCGGTTACAATCTTAACTTTTCCCACTAACAGCCCTTCCGTCAAAATCAAAAGGCAAATAACAGTTACAGCTAAGCATTTTGGTTGTGCCATCTTGGAATGAACGAATCAAAATCAAACGATTAATCCCGGTAAAGCGGTATTTTTCATCTGCACCGTGATTTCCCTGGAAGCAGGCGCTCATGCCTTGTTGCCTGTGAGCAACAAGGTGTGCACAAAAAACGATCCCTCCAGGGTGGGGATCGTTTAGCAATCAAGGTATTTCTTTTAAAGGAGTGACAGTAAAGCGCACGTATGTTTAATGGATCAATGGGAAACTGACGCCCACGATTGTTCGCGCGGGAACACCTCCATGCGTTTTTAGCGAATTTCTTTGCGCTTGTATACACTGCAATTAGCAGTACTGCTCCACGCTGGAAGCATTCACTTAGAGCTCTTTACCAAGCACAGTGTGCCGTATTCATGTCAACGAGGAAAATGTGCGAAGAAAATCGACACAAAGCTGCAATAAGCTATCGAAGGTTTCATTCACGTTTTCGACGGTTGCCCATACATGCGAAAGGGACACACCAATTTGAACCACGTACCCTTGCCAAAAAATTCGAAAATAATGCACATTCTCAACCAGACAGAGAGTTTCAATTTATGCTTCGGTAAACGGCGTTAAAACTGACGTCGCTAATCCAGTAATTGCCGGAAATCCCATACGAGAGGTCGCGCATCATGCATGCAACAAGAGTGCAACGAAATCACATGCTGAGCACCAGACCGCAACGCAATGAATTTTAAGCGCTTCAAACACGAATGACAGGGCCATATCTCGTAAGCAAATTTTACATGAAGCATAAACTTTTGCCGAAATCACACGAGCAAGACTGAGAAGCCATCACTTCGCTCGGCGGAAAAAACCTTGTATCTATGGGGTTACGAAATCGGCCTTGAAAGCTCCATCATTCAAGGCTTCTGGCAGAGACACCAATTACCTGAATATCAATAAAGTAGTGCAGTGTGTGTCACCTTCGCTAGTGCTGCTGTACTACCTTTTCCTTGAACGGATAGAAAATTGCTAGCAGTTAGAACTTCCAATCTACGTACCAGCTCACAGCTGACGCACCGCGCACACACACACACTGTCATTCATTCCTTTACGTGTCAACACTCACCCCTTTGAAAGCTCCGCCGACGGTTGATCTTCCAGAGACATACTTAGATGTGAAAAGAACCCTTGCTTTGTTGTGGCAACAAGCAGGTCGATAATGTAAAATTACGTCAGCCTAATGTCCCGCGTGCGGGCACAGCTATACTTTAGTTGTACTCCACACACCACCGGTTCTCCTACAGTAGTGAACCATGGGGAGGATTCCGTAGACCGTAGTTGCCGTAGCTTCACGCGCGCGCACTGACTGTGCCTATCAACTACACGAGATGGCGCTACAAAAAAGACATCTTTGTTATGATCAAAAGAAAGACTTTACGTACTGAAATTTAACATAAAAGTTATTTTCTTTAGTATAGTAGGGAAAAATTACTTTTAGCTTTACACATCAATACGCGGCTGTCTCAAATAACTTCAGGAGCAGACAAATAACAAAAAATGGTTCTCAAAGCGGCAAGTTTAAGCATACAATTCTGTTTCTTTATTTAAATCATTTTTAAATAATCACAGAGCTCTGTACGCTCGTTTTATTTGTACAAAAAAGTTTACGTTCGTAACGTGCAGACCTTCTGTGGTAGTACAGTACCTAGTTCAGTGCAGCAGTCGGTGGTCGGGTCTGTACCCCGGGTCCGTCAAAATGTCTCTCGTGTATTTTATCGCAAACCCTAGTTTTGATACCCTTGTATGCGTGAGTTTTGTTTGTCGCAATGACATAAGTTGGCCAGAAGGGACAAGGCAAATGCACATTTATAAAGCAAGGTTTGTCAATCTCCTTATATGTTAAGTGGGTTTTGTGCACCTGTCATTTTATGCACGCACTAGGCCTAACGCATTGCTTGCTGCTTTGTTTCAAAGTTTAAAATATTTGCAATACCTTCTTGTACCTTTGCGAATAACGCTTTAGAGGGCTAGAAAAAAAATCTCTATTTTCCGTACAAGAGTTCTAGGTTTACGTTAATTTTATTGGCAATGTTAGCATTGCTATGTGCAGACGACGCAAAAACTAGGTCAACGGATTTGCGTATTCGCAGAAGACAAATGTACGTCGGACGAGTCCGCGTTCTTCATCTCAAATCGTAGTTTTGAATCACGTTTCAGTGTGAGCCTACGGTGAGAAGGGGCAAGGCAAATGTACATTTATAAGGCAAGGTGTCATTCTGTGTTTAGCAGCGAGTTTCGCGTAGCCTGCATTCAAGTGTACTTACTATGCGCACACAAAAGTGTTTGTATTGGCATAAACATACTGTTTGTTTTGATTCACAGCTGTGCTTGCCCCTTTTCGTGCGTAATACTAGAGTCCTTAAGGACTCTGGTAATACTTAACGTTGGGATTTGCGAGAAGCTGAGACGTCGTTCCAGTTAGTATTACGAGACCGCCATGCCACAGAACAATATTTTAAGTTCCGCAAACGCAAACGTTCAGTTTGCTTTCCATGTCTTTTTTTTATATGTAATGTATTATTTATGACCATAAAATCGTAGCAAGAGATGAGGTCCTCGTTGCACCTTTATTAGCTACAAGCCAGATGGCTAGTCAAAAATATTGTGCTAATTTTACGAGCCCAACCTCGAGCAAAGAGAAATCCAATTCAACCTTTCGGGGGATGAGGCAGAGGGGCCCAGGAAGCGGGGCACGGTGCACCGCTTCCTGGGCCCCTGCACCCACCGAAGGCTAAACCATGGTTTAGCCTTCGGCGGGTGCAGGGATTATTTATGGCACACTGCCCTGGCAAGATATCAAAAATGTTTGCTTTTGTTGCAACCGAGCCCACAATGTCGGCCCGCGTCGTCGATGGTATGGCTGGCGAGCTGGCATGCTTGCTGGCGAGTGTCCTGCGTTCGGACAAGAAAGAGACAGAAGTCTAAACGCAATCCATCGCGAAGAGGGCAAAACAAAACAAAAAAAAAAAAATTCAGGGAAGCTTTCACTCAGGCGCAAGACTTGAATGGCGAAGCTGTCGTAGGTGGCCGTTGACGGACACAAAGTTGAGTTTTAGTATCGTACGTTGCAGGGCCGCACCCAAAGGGGGGGGGGGGGGGGGGGGGTTCAACCCCCCTTCCCTCCCCCCGAAATGTTTTCCAGGCAGCACGTGAGCAATACGTACTGTTGCTTTCAGCAAAACTACCCCCTTCCCAAACTCCATACCCCCTCCCCCCCCCTTCCGAAAAAAATTTCTGGTTACGGCCCTGGTACGCTGTGGTGTCGTAGTTGACGTCGGCGGCATGGCATTTCAATGACCTTATGTTGAGCAAGGTCAGCTCGTCGTTTTGGTCGACGTTTTCGTAAGCCACTCTGCAACCGCTACTTCGTCTCTAGCGGATGCTTTGCACGCCGAGCCTCTCGAAGCGCGGTCCCTTCCCCAGCCGCGAAATATCCGCGGCCGGGCCATGTGGAGTCAACAGCTTCGACATTCAAGTCGCGGCTCTTTTACGGTGTACAGCATGCGCACGACGACACGAGGACGATCGAACGAGGGGCGTACGCGTGTCTTTCTCGTTCCGAGCAAGTGTTGCCACGATACGGAGAATATGCTGGAGTTTCTTTGTGGCCAATGTTTTCCAATATCTCCCTAAGTGGATTGCTTAGTTGAACGTGCGCTCGAGGCACGCGTGCGAGCGCTGGTCATTTTCTTGGTAATTTGAACTGCGGATCGCAGGCGAAAAAAAACAAAAACAATTGGAGGCCCATTTGGACCTACCGAATACACAATTGGTCTAAGTGGAACCATTTGCATTTTCAAATGGTTCCATTGGAACCAATTGTGTTTTCGGCAGGTCCAAATGGTCCTCCATTTGTTTTTTTTCGCCCATACTCGAAATATTTGCTCACGAGCTTCGCTGTTAAAAAGACACATTAGCACTCATGCTTTAGCACTTTATACGGGTTGTGAATGCGAAAGCATGAATGTCGAGTTGAACGCGCCGAGACGCTATGCGTCCGCCTCGCGATATCGAAGGGCTTCGTAATGATGCGGCTTGAGACGCTTCGCTGTGCTTCGCTCGGATGGCTTCGATGTGTCTCCTAGACGTTGCGCCGCTGCTCGCTCATGCATGTAATGGGAGAGAGAGAGAAAAGACTGTATTGGGCCCAAATGAGAATAGTGGCAGAGCTGACGACGATGATGGCAAATTTCGCTGCTTTTTCTTCCGCTCCCTTAATCTCCCTTAATCCCTTAAACGCCTCCAAAGGAGCCGTTTATCTGCTACGGACGCCGAAACCGGCATTTTCTCTCAGTGGATCATCGAAGGCTTTCGCCTCTAAACGACGTTACAGCTAACGGGGTTGCGACATGAGAACTCAAATCGGCAAAATAACGTTCTCGAGCTCTGTCCAGAACGCACTGGTACTGCTCGCCGATAGGCTACATGTCGCCGTTGCCTGTAGCCGAATCTTGTTAGGACATGTACGCTGCGCGGAAGCTGGCGGTGTAACTCGCCTTTCGTTACTGTGTAACACGAACGCCTCTTCGTGCCAGCTGGAGGAGCAGGCAACGGTAACAATGCGGCCGAACACGAAAATTGCGGCCCGTAAATGGGGTGCGTCACAGCTGTCTGTCGACTGTCCCAACCAGTGGACGGTCGCCGGGAATGGTGCAGTGTAGAGTATACGTATGTTTTACTCAGAGTCAGCGCTGAAATTTTTCACAAAAATAATAAAAAAAAAACATAAGGGCACCGTAATTTGTTCGGCATTAAGCTTCTGGCGTCCTGCGTTTTAATATAGAGCATGCTTTGGCCGCTAATGCCAATTTCAAAGTCAATGTTTGGCTGCCGTGAGCAAAAGAAGCGCCGCAAACGTACTTCAGCTTTTCCTGTATCCAAGCAGATACTTCCAGGAAACAGATATTTACAGGAGACAGATAAGGCCCCTTATATGCGACTTTCTATGAGGCAAAGAATGCTTCGCATTTAAAAACAATAACCTGAAGTTAATTTCGGCTGTATTTTTCTGCATAGAAATGGGGGGAAAAAAAGGTAGGCCGGTAATTTGCACCATGAATGAGCCCGAATGAGGCATTCGGAAGAAGCTCGCAAAAACTGCGATTTAGGCAGTGTCATACGTACAGTCGCGGCCACTGATTCAGGGAACACGGAGCGGCTGGCCGCGCTCCGCGGAGCGCCACGAGGCGCAAGCGCAATCAGGGCCAGCGGCGGAGTTAGCTGAGCATCGTCTGCTACGGCTCCTCCCACTTCACCGCGAGCGGCGAAACCTAGATTGCGCGCGCGCTTTGGACTACCACAAACCACGCGTGCGGGGAAGTGGGAGGAGCCGTAGCAGACGACGCGCAGCCGGGCCCCGCCTCTGGCTCTGATTGCGCTTGCGCCGCAATACTTCGCGCGGCTCCCGCTTGGTGGTCCGAGAAGCGCGGCCACGCTAAGGTCCCTGAAAGAACTTTTAGGGACCTTAGGCCACGCGCGCCGTGTTCCCTGTATCAGTGGCCGCGACTGTACGTTTGTAACGAGAGCGCATAGTTGGTCCGTGTGCACCGGCCATGTAACTTTGCCAGAAATTTTTTTACGGGTGTTATGCACCACCGGTAGAAAAGAAAGAGCCTGCGTTCAAACGATACATAGCTTCCACCTTGTTCATTTTTAGCTTCCTTTTTACATTTCGACATACCGATGGGGTGTGTTATAGCATTAGCGAAAATTTCGGGGTGTTCTGACACGTACCAAACCCCACCCCCCTGGCATACACCGTGCACGAATATCCTTGCCTTTGCAGGGAGCTGCTGTTCGCGGAAAGCCGGCTGATCGCTTGCCCCGTGCTCGAGCCTCCGTACGCGGTCCTGGCCGTCATGCAGGTGGGTCAGCGCGCGCGCGAAAAAGGTAAGCATGCGGCCTTTCGCCACAGGGCCGCCTCAGCTGCGGGGATCAACTTGGCGCGGAATGAAAGGGCAGATAGGAGCAATGCTGTCCAGGAAGCGCCCCTTCTCCCCCTTGGATCCTCCCTTGGTAATGGGGCGGTATTCAGTCCGTCAAGGACTCCGGGGTGAGATCATACAGTGTGTTGCAACGATAACTGGAACACTTTAAAAATTTTTCCTGAGCGATCCGCCGCTCTGTTCACGCTCAAACTTCACACAAAGGTCGCATTTTGTGGTCTATTTTGTTTGACACCGGGAACAACAACGGTAGTTACCTGTTTATTCTGAAAATAAATAAAAACGATTTTCGCCTATGGGAAAATGGCGGCGATTTGGACGTGCGAGCCCGAAAACCGGGTTTTCTGATCGTCTGTTAGCTCATTTCTAGGTGCATTTTCTGATCGTCTGCTGCACCATTTGGCTCCGTACGTGAATCCCAAACGTGCGTTTCACTCTGCAGGTGGTTCCGTCGTCCCAACATCAACTTGCGCTGGCTCGCACGTTCAAATCAGCGGCCATTTTCCCATAGGCGAAAATCGTTTTTATTTATTTTCAGAATAAACAGGTAAGTACCGCTGTTGTTCCCGGTGTCAAACAAAATAGACCACAAAATGCGACCTTTGTGTGAAGTTTGAGCGCGAACAGAGCGGCGGATCGCTCAGGAAAAATTTTTAAAGTGTTCCAGTTATCGTTGCAACACCCTGTATATCCTTCAAGAAGAGAGAAAAAGCTTTATTTGCGCAGTGCTTCTTATTCAGTCACGATAATCGGGTCCTCTAGTCCGGGCTTCTGTTAGCTCAAGCCTCTGTTCTAGTAGTATTTCCCTGTACGTGGTACGGAATGAAGGGGGTGAAGGCGATCGGCTGGCTCCCATATGCTTGGAGGGCAAGCAGGAACGCCGCTGAACGACTTGTAAAGCGGTTACTTCACGAAGGGGTCGAAATGCCTTCCTGCTATTATGGGCGTCAAAGGTTGGTTGCTTGGTGTCAATTTTAGATCGATATTGATGGCTGTTGTGCCGAGATTCTGGAAAGCAGCGGCTCAACCGCTCTGTGACTGTCTAAACAGCAATGTGTGACCAGGCTAGGGAGCGGACGCCTTGGACGACGTGACGTCATTCGCCAGCGCGCGTCGGCGAGCGCGCCGGCGCGGCTTGACGGGAGGATTTTACGAGTTTTTTTTTTTTTTTTTTCTAGTGTCGCTGTGTATGAAGACTTAGCGGACGACTGAATATTGTGTGCCAACCTGCAGAGACTATTTAGCCACGAAAAATCGCACATAAACTATAGTGCCTATATTGCGACGGTAATTGGAACACTTTAACAATTTTTCCTGAGCGAGCCGCCGCTCTGTTCGCGCTCAAACTTCACACGAAGGTCGCATTTTGGGGTCTATTTTGTTTGACACCGGGAACAATGACGGTGCTTACCTGTTTATCCTGAAAATAAATAAAAACGATTTTCGCCTATGGGAAAATGGCGGCGATTTGGACGTGCGAGCCCGAAAACCGGGTTTTCTGATCGTCTGTTCGCTCATTTCTAGGTGCATTTTCTGGTCGTCTGCTGCACCATTTGGCTCCGTACGTGAATCCCAAACATGCGTTTCACTCTGCAGGTGGTTCCGTCGTTCCAACATCAACTTGCGCTGGCTCGCGTGTCCAAATCAGCCGCCATTTTCCCATAGGCGAAAATCGTTTTTATTTATTTTCAGAATACATTGGTAAGTACCATCGTTGCTCCCGGTATCAAACAAAATAGACCACAAATTCCGACATTCGTGGCAAGTTTGAGCGTGAACAGAGCAGCGGTTCGCTCAGGAAAAAATTTTAAAGTGTTCCAATTATCGTCGCAACACCCTAGTGCATCGATAAACCTCGGATATGCGCCATTTTGAAAGGCACGCCCCGCATATGGGTGACATTGGGTGTGCAGTTTTGGTTCCATCTTGACCACAAAGTGTTAAAAAGCTGTTTGTTGCCAAACGGGCTGTTAAAAAAGTATACAAGGGAAAGCGTGGCCTCCGCGATCTGCTGCCGGCGGCGCGCCGCCGGCAGCCGATCGCGGAGGCCACGGGTTACTGTTTCCTGTGCGGTGCGTGCAAACTTGCGGCTGCATAAACATACGCTATGAAACTGCCCTATGGCGCATGAAGTGAACGAAAAAAATCACATACGTGTGGCAATTAACTAATTCCCCCCGTGGAGCGCGAGCGCGCGCAAATCGCGAAATAATACTTAGCGCGTGCAAAGAAGTTTCCCTTCTGTCTGTCCTCGTTTTTTGCGCTGTGCAATCATGCCAAGTTTTGGTCGTCCGTCCTTACTTGTTTATTTCATTATCTTTGCTTATCTATTTAATGTGTGGTAATTTTTGCGGAATTTTTTGCAATAAATTTTTATTTTTCCTGGTTTAATGGCTAATTACCTGCGATATCACCAAGCTTTAAAGCATGTTTCCTGTTGGAGGTGATGAACTTAGCTTTTGTGGCAGTTCTTCAATTGTAGTGCTCTGCCGGTCCACACTGAACATATGTAATGGCAAATCTGCTCCAACATAAACAAGACTCACGCAACTAAATGTTTCGCGTAAGCTTTCACCGATGTGTCTGTGAGGGTCCATGGTTTTCGCAAGGTAAGTGATATACGCAGGCACCTCTGGCTGAGAACATGTTTGAGCCACAGCGGAAGCATGATAAATGCTGGGTCTTTTTTGTGCTCACTTCACGGGAAGCAGTGCATTGTGCCTCAAACACAAACCATCTTTGTGTAGTTGCAGCCCATGAGACTCGTGTAGTGAATTGTCCCACACTTCCGGTCCTAATGACAGTTCAAAGCACGTGATTAGAGCCCATGCTCGAAGACGTTTGATTGATGGTGTTAATTCTTTATTTTTGAAGACAGTGCTATACTGCATCTTCTCTGTACTGCACTGGCACACGTGTTTGTGGCCTTGAGCCTCCTCTCAATGGCATTCAGTCCATGCTGTATCACTACAGCGGCTGTCTAGACATCAATTGACCCATCAGTATAAATTGTGAATGTTATCTGAGTATACAGTGTGTTTCAAAGGCTTGACTGTAGCTCACCTGCTTTTTGTGGTTTTGTTCGTGGTGTTGTAGTGAGAATGTGCATGCAGCGTGGGTCAGGCCGATCTCCAGGCCTGTTTGCAGGCTACTCATGCCAGGTGGGTTTTTGTTGGGCTTCGACTGAGCCTTTCTCAAAAATTTTGCACCACACCAGGCCAGGTGCAGGAAGATTTGGGTGGACCTGGATGCGGGCCTGTGTCTGTAAATGAGCCCCATGCAGTGCTCTACCTAGTTCCAGTGGTGAAGCCGGTTTGTGCAAATGCGTGTGTGTTGGTCGCAGAGGGAGCTGCTGGATAGCGATTCCTTCAAGAACCTGGTGCAACAACTGAAGCTGGTGGTGTGCTCGACCCGCCGCCCGGTGCCCGTGCAATACCAGACCTGCTTGGCATACACCATGGGGGCAGTGGTGGCACCGGGCTGGAACCGAGTCGGGCCATTCCTCTGTGAAGGTGCGCACGCTCCCGACAGCCCTGCCCTTACAGCAGCCAATTTGGCTCTGTTCCGGGCTAAAGCAGCAATGGGCACATCGCATCAGTTGCCCACTGGTATTCAACTCAGAAGAGCTAGCTGCTATGTCCAGCAGCCGAGCTGGCCTTGAGGCTGAACTTGCATTTCCATAAAGATATACGAAATGTACATGTGTTGAACATTTTCTGAATAGAAGTACGTATACTTTCGAACAAAGTATACGTACAAACAAAGAGTCGAACATTCGAACAAAGAGTCAAAATGATAGCACTTTGTATTAAAGAATATTACTAACGTCAACAAAAAATTAGGCCAAGCTTGCAAAACGAGAAAAAAAATATAGGAACTTTTGGTTCTATGGTGTATTTCGATTTGATTATTGGCCATGGTAGTTTTGACCCCGTACGTAATGCAAAAAGCACGGTAGTGTATAGTGGTGTTGGCAAGTCATGGTTGTTTCGGTGGTTCTACGTGAAGGGTGATGAGATGACGGTTACAGCTGGGAACCTAATTATCCCTTTGAACTGCGCTCGTTTTCTTGGAAGCACAAGTGCATGATGGTTTGTGCAGTAACGTAACCACTTTGGAAACGAGGGAATGGTTGCTTTTTTTCAGGCTCGGAAAATTCTTCACTGTGGTGGTCTGTGAGGTATAAACACGAATTTGCTGATCAGACTTTTTCTATGAAGAGCTAGATAGAAATGGCTAAATTAATCTGTTTCTTATCACTGGAGGATGGCTCGGGGGTATAATTAAAAATTAAGTGCTAAATACAGTGTAACCTCGTTACAACAGATCTGCATACAACAGATTTTGAGATACAGCATACAGATTTGTTATGTTTTAGTTTGTATTCCTATCTGTGACATTGATTAAACTTCCTTTACTGCAGATTTTGCTACAACAAACATTCGGATATAACAGACTAGATTAAAAGGTTATGAAGTCTGTTTTTGCACCTCTGCTGTGAACTTTTCAAGTGCACGCATTTTATTTCATACATATGCAGTGTTTGTGTTTCTAATTTACAATGGTGGTCAAACAAAAGCAGCTTGCAACAACTAAAAATAATTGTGAATTAGCAGAAGTGAAACTTTTGCTTGCCAAGAACTAGGACTGTTGAGTGCATGCATTCATACACTTGCAGTATGTGCAAGTGTGATGTCCTGGCACTCATGTGATAGGATTTATAATCTAACAATGTTAGTGCAACAGACCAGATGTTTATATATGAAAGTTACCATAGTTACAGCAAAAAAATCTGAGCCCCAGTATAGAGGGCTAGATCTCCAAGTGTAGCAAGAAGACCTGTACTTGCACTTTGCTTATATATTCCTGTGGATACAGAGGAAATGCCAGTGGAAGTTGAAGAAGTGAAAGGTTAGTAATATAATAGTATGATCAAGCGAATGAACAGGTGTAGAGGGTGCCAATATAACAGGAGCGCAGCAAATGTGCAAGACTCATGCGTGTGATTTTGTGTCGTGCTTCATATAGCGTCACGGGGATGAAACCGCTCAAAAGCCAAAGTCATCTTAAATGTTTACTGGCCTTAAATACCAACCTGCGTTAATTGTAACTGAATCTTGAAAACCGAATGGCATACTTTTGTTGTTTCTGTTTTGTTTTTAGTGCTGCAAAGTCTGAACTCTGGTTACAACAGACCCCATCCGTGATTCCATCAAAGTCTGTAGTGATGGTATTTGGATTGTTCAATTTTACTGCAGACTGAAATCGCGATCACTATCATGGTGTGTTGTAACGAGGTTATACTGTATGTTAGGGCAACAGGGAGGACAGTAAGCACGATGACAACAGAAACAGCACGCTATCAGAAAGGCTGTAGTAAATTAATATAAGCAGTGCTGCATCTTGTGCTTTTTTTTCTGGCTGTTTCATCCGCACTGAAGGACGCAGCATGTACGAGCAGGGAAAAAAATAGCCTCATTCTTTCTTTGCAGGAAGAAACTTCTTGGTTGAAACTGGCCCACTGTCAGCAGTTGGTAATTATATACCTTCACTCCCCCCCTCCCCCCCCAACACACACACACACACACACACACACTTTTCTATGCATTTAGTTGCATTTTTAGTTAGCTCTCTGTATTTTGATGGCTCTGACAGCTCTTGTTCAAGAACCACTGAGATTTATGTTCCTTTGGGCAAGAGTTCGCTGTGTCCCTAGTGGTGCACACCGTCCGTAAAAGGCTGCATGCATATATCCTAAAGGGGAAATTGCATAGATGAAACTCATTTGTTTTAAATGGGGCCTTGCCATAAAAGTATCAAGTTTTAGCTGGTAGTTGCGATGGAGCGAATGCTGTCCACTTTCAACACAGACTATCGTGACTGTGACTGTACTTGCTTTGTACAAGAGTAAGCACACTAATGTTCAAGGAGGCATTTTAAGCTTTTGCTTTCAGGGAGAGATACAAGAATTGGATGCAGATGAATTACAAGTTGGGCCAGTTGGTGAATAACTGAGGCATGTTTCCTATAGTGCAAAGAAAGATGCATCCGCATCTGGTGTTCGCGTCTTTTCTTTTCTTTTTTCGTTTTTCCCGCTAGACGTGCCTCAGTTATCCCAGTATACCAACTTGCCCAACTTTCCACACCAGTCGGTGAATGTTGAAGAAAAAAACCGACCTGTTTAATGACAGGATGGTGCTGGACCTACAACTTATTTATTAAAAAAACAATGCTTCCACGAACCTAGGCCATCACGCATATGTGAAGTAAATGACCTCCCCCCTCTTGTTTTTTCTATTTTCCTTTTTGCCTTACCCTGAATTGTTTAAATTGCGAGAAGTGAAAAATAGTACAATATATTCGAGCATCATTTATGTGTTTTGGCATTGAAGTGCTTCTTTCAGGTAGCCCTGGAGACATGCAATAAGAAAAATAACACATTGTTTGAAGACCTTTTGCGCAGATATAGAGTCCTCCTGTCCACTGTCCTCCTTCCATCGCATCCTTCTTGGTAGTGGTTCTCTAATGAGGGGTCGCCAAGAAATTGCTGGAGGTTTACGAAGCCCTCTACAATAATATTCCAGCTCATTTATTTATTATTATTGTTTGTAGCGTATCTGTCCGTGATACAAAATGCCTGTTTCACCATAAAAAATACACATCTTCCTAGCTTATCAGCAAGGTTATGCCTTGCGATTGGCTCTTCTGCTCAATGACGCTACTACACGAAAAAACCCAGACACACAAAAGACATGCACATAAAATTCTGGAACAATAACTTGTCTATTATAACCATGACCACTTTATAGGTAGCAACCTGCCCATGCTCAGAAATTCCGCGTGCTGAATTTGTTTGTTATAGCTTGATTGGTTTTTATTTTTAGTTCTTCCCGACGTCACTGCACTGTTTTGCGCTGCATTTGACCCCCATTTCTCCGCTGTATACACATTTGCTCTGTCTTGCGTCGTTGTTATTTCGTCTTTTTCTCGGTCCGTTGTGCTCAGTATTTGCCAATTCACCCTGGGGGAAATGCACATCTTCTGTGGTCTCGATTGTGTGCTTAAGTAAGATGTTTTTAGCGAAAAATTGTTACTTGGCTAGGTTGGCGAAAACCCGCACCTGGCTGGCATTCGCTGGGCGCATCCACCCGGATACTGCAAAAAGCGTCCGCAGTTGCTAACTCTTTGCAAACGCGTTCCAAGCGTTTCATAGCGGGTGCAGATCAGAAAGAATAGACACAAAGAAATATTCAGCAGGTTTTGTTGCATAACATGAATCAGAAAAAATAAACACGAAGAAGCACTTTGGTGCGCACTGTTTCATTTAAGGCACCAAAAAAAAAAAAAGGAAGAAACACTTAGTGTGCGGGGTCAATTCCCATTGGCTTACGATGCGTTTTATGGCACGAGCATAAAGAAACAATGAGCATGAATGAGAAATTTCACCCACAGTATTGGTTGGCTTTCAGCTTTTGTGGAGGCAATGTTGCAGCAGCATGGATTGTACTTCTGAAAAAAGTAGCTGCAGCGAGTGTGATGTCGAAGTTGTGGGTTAGCGTCGACGTCGGCACAAAGCTCGGTGACAAACCTAGCCAAAAGAAATCCTTTCATGAAAGAATGTGCTGATAGATTCTGTGCAACCTTTTTGCATCGTATTTGCAGCGAACATATACGCGATGGTATATTTGTTGTATGCAGTGGAGTAAAACCGTCAACCACATGGTAAAAACAATTTTTTATCACCAGGTTCCCACTGCTTTGATATGGGGCCAGTGGCTTAAAAAGATATGCTGAAGATAACTGCGGTTCTCACCGCAGGCATTTGCCAGAGACGGCTGTCCCGCCAATTTTGTTGGATTTGTAAGTTAACCAAGGGAGCTCCTACAAATGTGACTCCAATTGTGGGGAAAACTCCGCATCCATTGAAGAGGTTGCTGTCGATTAGTGCTTTCTTCACTGGAAAAACATTGCTTTCGCGCAAGAATAATGGCATTTTCACGCTCAGATGGCCGTGTTGGTGTTGCTTTATACGAATTCATACTTTCCCTCTGAACATTTGCACGTAGACAAGTGAAATTCATGTAAAAGAAAAAAAAGGTCTCGATGTAAAGCCAAAGTCGATAAAGTTTCCGAATGTTTGAATGAACGGAAATGCTTGCAAATAAGAATGCTAGTCATGTAGCCAGACGTGGTAGCAGTGTTGTATACATTGAAGTTTGCATAGGTAAGAGGCGAGTCTAGAGTGAACCGTACATTCTGGGTGCTGACCTGTAATACACGTACTGACTGGAATGGTCGGCACTGATTGGTACAACCACTAAATTTTATGTGAGCAGTCACAGGTTGCCAGTAAGCGAAGCAAAGTTGGCGAATTTCGGGATTAAAGTTAGCACCACCTGACGGAGTGCGCCACCCTTAGCAACATGGAGGAAGAAAATTTTAGGAGGAAGCATGATGTCAGGCGGTCCAGCTTTGGCAAGCCAACCTCCTCTGACGCCGCATTCCCCTCTCCTCGGGCTCCTCCCGCGCAATGCATCATGGAAGATGCACCACTCTCAGGCCCGCGGTAGCATTTAGTGACTCCGGCTGGCTGCCGGTAGAGGTGGAGGCACGAGATTTTTTGCCAGCGTTGCACTCCCAACCTCGTATCGTGGAAGTACTGTCGCTGTTCAAAGCGACACGAGACATAGATCCCATGCTCAGGAAGCACCTTCACGAGCTGCGAGCGGAATTTGATGCTTACAGCTGGAACCACGACCGGTTTTGCTTGAACACGCCGCTGTAAACATTCACACGCACGAAGCGGCCTAGGGGTGCGTGGTGTTTGCCAGGTGTGCTTTATTGACGATTGCGTTTGGAATTCTGCTGGGAGTTATCGCGCCACCTTCCCTTTACATCATAGCGCTGTAACGAGTGTCCCATCAGCTGAGAGGTGGTGCGAAAAGCTTTGGTTTTGCTCGCGTGCGCATTTGCAGACGTTCGCCTTATCGGTGCAGAACCACTGATGTTGGGTGTGGGCGCGGGAAGAAAGGATCATTTTCCGCCTCGCGTCGCAGGCAGTAGGCGGGCTGGTTGTCCAACGACTGCTCAATCCGTGCGATAGGTATATCAGTAACGAACCCTAAATTACGCCTGGGAGGTGAAAAGATAAAATGACCAGAACGAAGAAAGTGAAGTGTGTTTTTTGAAATAAAACGTAAGGCACGGATGCCGTACTCAGTCATCTCCACTTTTGCACGGCGGCAGAACACAACACCTGGACTGCAGCGTGAACATTGACGGATCCCAAAGCTCAATAAATGAAGGTGTTTTTTTTCTTTCTCTCCCGTCCGACCACTTTGCCTGCACGATCAGCCTGCTGCGCGTTTCGGGTTGCAGGCAGCGCTACGCGCAACGCCCGGAGGGGGACTTGTTGCCGAAACCCGAATACCCAGATGGCCCGGCAACCGAACGGACCAACGCACGCAGCGCAGGCGGGCGGCCGCATGAGGCGCAAAGAACTACCGCTTGCCTGTCACGTGAGGGGGGCAGCTCCCATGAGTTTTTCATTTTTATTTTTTATGACTAGGCTTCACGATTTGTCACATGACGCTCCCTCCTAAACTTTTCTTCCCTCCATGCTTAGCAAGCAAATTTTCTGCACGCTGGCTCCCATTGTTGTCGACTGCTATGGGCAGGTCGCTATCTATAAAGCCGGTCGTGATCACAACACCCCTGCCTTGACTGTAGAGTGCCGGACAACCACTGCTTTATGAAGTTATAGCCGGGCTGCCACGAAACCAGGGGTGGTTTGGCTGGCCTTGTAAATTGTATCATCATAAAGGACTCTTGGCACAACGAAGGAGGGCAAGCATTTACGACATCTCATATAGCAGTAATCATCAGTGCTACTAGTGTGTGAAGCACCCATCCATCGCATACTGCTGTAACTTGTATAGTGATACTGAATATAGTTTAGAAAGAAGGGGGAAATGTGAATAGCACAACACTAAAGTTTCCTGAAAAAGTTTCCAGAAAAGACTATTTAGCCAGCCCTAGGCAGCAGGTTTAAAGTGCAGCATAACCAACGGAGTGTCCCAGCAGAATTACTACTATTACCGCTTCTGAAGGGATGCTCTGAGTGAAGGTTGGCTCACTGTCCAGTCTGATTTCAAGATGCTTCAAACTTTTTACTTAATTCACTGCAGATGTGAAGAATTCAAGGTGAACACTATAGATGCTCCTCGCGTCCCACTGACACGTGATTTGCTGTTGGCGAAGGTTGGGGCGGTTTTATTTATTTTTCCGAAGGGACATTTTTTTACCAGCTTGAATTTCCCGAGTAATTTGAATGAAAAGAAGTGCAGAAAATGTGTTAAAATAACAAAAAATCTGATTTGTTCCTTTCAAGTTTTTTCGGTTTATCCCCCCGTGAAAATGGAAAGAGCATTTCTAGCAAGAAATCATAATTTCCAGCATCATTTCTGACTAGATTATTAGATTCTAGCTGGAATCGACAACTTTCTAACTAGAAAAATTCTTTGTCTAGCTAGAAACGATTATTTCCAGCTTGCGGTTTTTTTTCCTTCTAGCTAGACTGACAAATGCTAGCTAGAAGTAAATCTCAATCCAGCTAGAAATGAACTAGAAACTGAATTTCTGGCTAGAAATTCTGCTATTTCTAGCTAGAAATCTGCTATTTCTAGCTAGAAATTTGCCTTTTCTAGCTAGAATATTTGTAGCTAGAAGAAATTTCTGGTTCAATAATCCAGCTAGAAAAAAAAACATATATTTTCACCTGGGTCTGAAAGTTTTTCATTGGTGGAGGCCCGGTTCTTCAGTTGCAAAATTCCAAATCGCATTAACAAATGAACACGTCCATCATCTCATGCGCTTTTGTAGGTCACGCCGAGCAGGTTTCAGCAGACAGGCCATCTGCACCATTTTATTGTTGGTGTGCTTTAAAAATGGGGAGGAAGGAAATAGTATGGCGACCTCTCACCCACTAAAAATCAGGCCCAAGCAAACTGCACGTAAAAGGAGAGGGGCCATGTTGAAAACATTCTTGGAATGTGGTAAAAAATATGTGCAAGTGGGAAGAAAATGCTGTAGAAGATAATAATTACAACACGGCTAATTTCGCGAGGGAGCAGCAGCTCTCATCTTCGTCATTAGGTGAGAACGAAGGAAAAATATTGGAAGAAGCAGCTTACTTCCTCGACCGAGTTGGTATATGTTATTTATTACTTCAAATGTGGTCTTTCTCTGTTGGCTTTGCTAACCATTTTTCTATTAGGTCCACTTAGTCACATGTATTGATGCTTTGCGAGAGCGAACATGCTTACTTTTGCAGTTTTTAGTACTGTTAGCTTTGCTCAATCAGGCTCAGCAGATGGTGTGTGAAATGGTCCCTTTGTGATCTAGACCACACCACTAATCTGCTATGCAGGTTTTGGTCGTGCTGTAATCATGATTTTGGTGTTATTTTTAATGCAAGTGTGGAATTGTGTTTACCATTTCAATTTATTTTTGTGGTACAGTTGATAGGTGAATGAGTTAAGTGTGCACGTAAGGAGAAAGCAGCAAATTGCATCACCTGGCAGTGAGGCAATTTCATGTGCAGTGAAAGCCATCCCACCTGAATGTATCAGCTTCCTCATCAAACACAATTGGCATCCCTTGAGCTGGAGCATCGGAACTAGGGGGCAGGGGGATATGTGAGGCGCCTCGTTTCTTATTGTTGGCAATGCCCCATAGTTTTGCCTTCTCCACTTTGCTTTACCCCCCTTTTTGCCCAGTACATCCAACCCAGTTTCCACCCCTTTCCCTAAACACTCTGGCACTCCTGCTCTCGAGGGCACTGTATTTATACGTTTCCAATGCTTCTCTTCCACGCCAAGAATGGGAGCTGCTGGTGACGGAGAGGGAGAGCCGGTTGGCGCTGACGGCCGTTGTCATCAGGCTGGAGCAAATGACTGTAAGTTCTCCCCTCCCCTGCTTGTCCCTGCATGGTTGTGTACACAACCGAGCATCCTCGGTGTGACTCGGATGCTGAGCTTTGACACCGATTGCCTTTCAGTTTTCAGGCAGTGCAACAGGTGTCAGACATGTGAGGGAAATTCAAAGGATCCGCAGTACTGACACGATTATCGCGTTGCATTTTTTTCGCTGCTATGGGTGCCTACCAGCCTGGTAATAATAGAGCGGCACATTAGATGGTCAATCGCAGCGCAAATAATTATTTACAGCCTCATTTATTCATGTCAGTTTCGGTTTTGACTGCACCAACACTGAAGCGGCTGCCATGACAGTAGGTCGCTCATGACGTCACTGTTCTTGTCACACCATGGCCGGTCCGGATGCACGCAGGAACGAGTGAGCACGCCCATCTAGACCGGCCGTGGTTGCACGTGCCCGGGCAGTATGACATCAGTCCTAAAACCCTGAATTGATGCACAAGGCACGGCAGCATGCACCAACAGCAGCTAGTACCTTGGCTACATTACGGGAGCCCTGACGTCAGCAGTTAAGGACGAGGCACTTAACACGCCGATGTCGAAAGGGCATCCCTTCTGAGATTTCTCATGTGTGCAAAGATTAAAATTCATTTAAAATATGTTATACTGAATGGTTATGGTTGAAACTTCATGGAAGATATCTCCACATACAAAGGAAGCTTTTTAGATAGCTTTTCAGTGCAAACAGCTGTGAAGACGTGGTTCACAAATAATTATTTCGCTATTTCTCTTAGAAGCAACTACAGTCAAACCCGGTTATAACGAACAGCATGATTCAACACGATTAGTTCGTTATACGAAGTATTTTGATTGTACCAAACTCACTTATAATGAACTACAGTATTGAATTCTTTATAAACAATGTGAACAGTTTATTGAAAACGCGATAACGAAAGCAAGGCCATGCCACTCACCATGAATAGTAATCTACTCCAGAAGAAATTTATTGCAGAGAAATGTACACCTATTTTATCTGACTCCCAAACTGCCATACAAAATTACACAAAGGGCGTCATTTCCTTAGCTGCCCTCAAAATTCTTCTTCAGAATCCCCCTGCCCCGCCCGTGATGCTGCCGTGGACTCCGGCCCACACCGGCATAGGTTGTAATGAGACGGCACACCAACATGATCCCAGGCTCCCATTTGTTTTATGCCTACAACTGGCACCCCCGAAATGTCCCACTCGATCTTTCTCACGTACAGGGACATAACTCAACATTACCGCCTCCTCCGCAGAAACTTACCTCCCCTGCACCCTCCACTTACTCCGCCGGCAGCACACATATGTGGCGGCTCTAACATACCCACAATTTCCCACACCACACTCTGCTTGTGCACACCCAGCCACACGAATTCGCCTTCTCTCACTGCCCCTCATGTGGCACGCTGGACACACTCTTCCACTTCCTCTGTGAGTGTCCGCGCAATCTCTTCCCCCTTTCCCCTCCCCCTCTCACTGGGAGCAGGCTCTGGGGAGCTCTGACCTCGCAACGCAATAAACCGTCATGGACAGAGCCCTGGATGTCACGGGAGCTTTTTGGGCCTCCGCCACTCCCCTATGCTGAACCCAATGTAAAATAAAGTGGCACTACTACACCATCAATGAGAGTCGCATTCTTGACCTGCGACATCATATCGACGAACTATAGTCCACTTCCCTGCATTTGGCAGGGCGCTGAGCACGAGGTCGCGGGTTCGATTCCCGGCCGCGGCGGCTGCTTTTCTGATGGAGGCGAAAAGCAAAAACACCCGTGTGTACGAGATTTCGGCGCACGCTAAAGATCCCCAGGTGGTCAAAATTAATCCGGAGCCCTCCACTACGGCGCGCCTCATCGCCTGCGTTGCGTCGGCGCGTTAAACCCTACAATCAATCATTTGGCAGGGCATGCTGCTGTTTCGTCATCATCTTGCTATGAAGCGCTGCAATGCAAGTGCACAGAAACGTGGGCAACTAAGGTATGGCCAGATTGTCAGAGTTTCAGGAGCCGTGAGAGTGGCACTGCAGTTCTGGCTGTTCTTTTTTTTCTCTTTCCTAAAGCGCAATAGGTCCGGAGCTGCTTGCACATACTTTATCTCGTGGCAGGCAGCTACCGAATAGGAGAGCTGTAAAGCCAGGCCGGCACAAGGCGTAGATTGCTCCAACTGCTGCGTTTCGTTACGGAAGCGTGGGCGGGCAGGGCAGCGGCCCGGCCCGTATAGGCTAGGTGCAGCCGGTGCAAAAGCACATTGGCGGGCATTTGGTGGCCAATCGCGCACGCTCAGAGTTCGACATGTTTAGTTCGTTATAAAAATACATTTTACATGCATAATGGCAGAAGGAATTTGAGTGTTCGTTATAAAGACACTTTGCTCTATCCGAGTTCGTTATATTTGGGTTTGACTGTATACGAGCTGTGTTTGTAACGATTAACCTTTCGTGTTCTATTGGAAAATGATGAGATTCACAGGAGTACTAATTGTCGCCGATTGAGAGAAAATGGGTACTGCAGCACACTGCTCTTGTGTTTCTTTTCTTTTTTCAATACCATGTTACGGTTGCTTCATAAAAGTGGTCACGCTGGTGTGTCTTTTGTGTTTTGCACTGCTCACAAATATGACGAAACATTCTGGGTGCTCATTGCTGGGGTGGTTGTGTCCTTACAGCTGTCCTACCTGCTGGGAGTGTCTACGGTGGGCCCTGTGCTGCATTACCGGCTGCGTGCTGGCGAGGTCGCAATACGGCCCGTGATTTGCTACGTGCTACCGAGGTATGACGGCACATGGAGTTACACACACCTCTGTGTGCCCTTCCAGAACAGCCCAAAATAACTTTAATCGGCAACACACACCATGTGATTCAATATACACACTCAAGAATCGACATTTGGGCAAGTCGGTATCGGTTTAAAATCTTGAGGGACAACACGCTAAGCGAAAAGAAAGAAGCCAGATGTCCTGTTTTCTTCCCTTTCTTGTGTATTCGTCTACTACACTGTCCTCCAAGGTGTTAAAACAACATACACTTCAGACTGTGCTTGTGTGTGTGTCTTGCATGTATGTCCTGAACACACTGCTGCAATGAACAGTCCAGGACCGTATACTGTTATTTTAGTCTCCTGCTGGTACAGGGCAATATAAATGAGGTACCTGCAATCAAGCCATGCATGATCTCTGTATACTATCCTTGCCACATGTTCCTGTGAGTCCTTGTTGTCTTAAATATAAAGCCATTAAATGAACTTTAATGGTGGCCTTAAAATTTTGTCTAAGCGACATCGTCAACTGCTTAACTTTCCCAAGCTCATTTTTTCTTGAGTCCTGCAAAGCTCAAGTTGCAGGATATTTCTTGCATTAGCAATGCGCTGAAGCGTGGGAAGCATGCACGGGTAGCAACATTGCTGGGCCTGTCTCAACTGCACCACCACTCAACCACTTTTGTCGTGCTGTGATTGCAGTGATTGGCATAGACTTACCAATTAGCATGACTGCAGCTACAGCTACTGACTCGTTGGGGTGTACATGTGGGATTTCAGAAATGGGTAGACACAGATCAAAATGGCTATACAAGGACAGGTATCATCCGCATATTGGAAATTACACTTCTGAAGGAAGCATTAAATTATGGAGTGTGTGGCATGGCATGATCCTTTTTAAATTATCTAAGAGGAGCTACAATGGGATAACCTTTGATGGTGTGCTTTTGCAAATTAAAACACACGGGGAAAATGGGACAACCACTGGGTGAAATAATAGGAAGTTAAGAAAATGATTCGAGCAAGAATCAAACAAAAAAGCCACCAGTGGATAACAGAAATAAAAAGGACAAAAGCATACTCAGGAAGCTTTACAACCACATAAAAGCACTAGGCTCAAAAGACACACATACGAAATTCTCGTTGATGATCAAAAAAACTTCAGCCGTCGATGACTGTGCGCATGTGTGCACACACATGCACTTGCGTGTTTATAAATGCTCGTCATCACACTCCATATTCATACCAGTACCTTAGAACGAGGAAGTGACCCTGAATGTTTGTACATACCTAGCTGCTCCAAATACAAGAAGAAAAAACAGCGAGCACGTGGCCCTACCACTCGCCCATATTGCCCGTGTGGGCAAAATTACTATTGATTTAGTGATAAATAAGCATTCCACAAATGCATTTATTTTAAATCAGTTTTAATTTGAAGAAAAGCTCCTTATATGTTGCACAGTTGGTGGGCAAGATGGAAATGGCACATGAAAAGGACAAGCTAGCATGCAAAAGGCGCCGTGTGGTTTTCCCTTCAGCTGTCCCATTGTGAACAAATGTCACAACCCTCTCATCGCGTGTGAGAAGCCTCAGAAGAAAGGCCCCTCTTTTCCAAATAACAGAAAAAGGAGGCAATCAAATTACAGGCTTTGTGCACCAGAGAACTGCTTGTTCTCTCAAGCTTTAAAGGGGCCATGCAGACAAAACAAGTTTAATTCATTCGAAAGATTGCCTTATTAGAATCATACTGACACCACTTCTAACGTAAACTTCGCTCAAATAAGCTATATACATAATTAGGAAAAAAGGGAATGGCCATGCGACTCCCTAGCTAATTTCCTGCACTAAAACATGTGACGTCATATGCACAGCCGTGCAATTGGCTGAGGCCAGCAAAAGCAAATACAAGTTCGGCAGGGCTTATAAGCTTGCAGAACGAGCTGTTTTTGCTTAAATGTAATGCATATTCATTTTATAGCAGTAAGAATGGCAGGGTAAACAATGGAAATTATGAAAGTACACGTAAACATAGAAGTACCAGTGCTGCACACAGTATGCTTGTTATAGCTGCACAGCATTCCGGCGCTCTGGGCTTGTCTCACACAACACTGGCCGATTGGCGCAAGCGACGTTGTCTTACGTGACCCCGTTTGTCGACCATACTCCATGTGTCACGAAACAGTTACTACCTATATAGTAACAGAAGCAAGCCAGGTGCAAATACAGTAAAAAAAAAAAGCAAAGGCAGGCAAAGGTCTGGTGCAGTATGGTGGTGCCATATAGAAGGACTGACGGTAAACAAGGTTCCGAAGTCCACTGCAGTCTAAACAGTGCACTAGCATCCGCTTGAAGACCTGTCCTTGTTACGTGATTGCAGACATGACGAAACACGATTTGGCAGGAGAATCAATATTTTAACTTAAATTGAATAATTTCTCAGTGAGTAAAGCAGTGCTGGGCAAGCACTGGGGGCACTAAATCTTTCGAATAAAACAAACTACGAAACAAAACAAACAAAACAAAACAAACTATGAAATAAAACAAAATAAAAGACAAAATATGTCTGCATGGCCCTTAAGTAATGATCAATGGATCAATGAAGCGCTCTAGATTAACAAAGGCTACCATAACTGGTGTAATGGCACTGAAGTACTGATACATGAGCGTGTTTACATTCTGCTCACATTTGAAAATAGTTGATGCCCAGAGAGCCAAGCCCACATTCTTATGCATAGCAGGAGAATTCACCACCTCTGCACTGTTGCAATTCAGCATGCCACTACCCGGTGTGCGTGTAATACAAGTTTGGTGCAGTGCAGTGAAGTTTTTGTATGTTTCGGTAAAGCCTGTCCTCCTCACACGAGTTACAACACACCAAAGCTTGTCCAGCACGTGTGCATTCGAGGTCGGTGACCCATGCCAGTGGCGGCCGTGGCATGCATATGACTCATCGTTTCCCCAACTTCTCTTCACGGAGAATGCGCCAACTTCTGGGGACCTCGCTGCTGATTCTAGGGACATTTAAACAGTGCATCTAGGGAAGATGCGTTTTGTGCATTTGTTCTTTTTTTGGGCCGCGCAACACGATGGAGGCCTGTTTACCGCTAGCAGTCTTGGGTATTAATTCTCACCCTTTGCCGATGTGGAGTCAGAAAGTTGTCAGCATCAGGGCGAGGTGTTACTCCGCTCGAGTCATGCAAGCATGCCAGCGGGCTGCTCTTCCTGTATCGTTGATGTTCATTTCTCGCCATGCAGTAAACCGGTTAACTTTTGCTACGGCTCTTTGTCGTCAACCGGGAGGCAGCTCGCCGCTCGTCCTCCACGTACACTACCACTACATGACGGAGGTGACGGAGCTCAATACAGAGACACCTTCACCAATGTAACAGCACTCACTTTCCCTCTCGTTTTCCCTGCCCTCCAAGTATTGCTTAATTAAGAATAAGCAGTAGTACTGCACTAGTCGTTTTATTTGTGAGCCTAATATTTGACTTATCTAACCAATCTGACGTTTCAGAATGTTTCACAGGTACTAAATTTCGCAATTAGAGAGCACCCAGAAAAAAAATGTCTTATAAAGTTTCTTTGAAAGTTCCAAAAGCATTTTTTTTTTCCTTGATGAATTCTGGAGAGAGAAGAGCCAACCAATACTCATATGCTTCGAAAGATTTCATATTCTACAGAAATTTTCTAAGATCTATTTTATGTGATCCGTGAAGTATGCTAAATGCTTGTGAAAATTAATCTATTTATAGCATTCACAAAGCCTGACATCTCGCAAGAACAATGCACAACAGGCTGACGCTTTGACCGGCAACAAGCAAACGTATTGCATCATGAAAATCTTAGACAAGGTGCTAACCAGGCATGCTTACTATTGTTGCATTCGAACAGTTTTGCAACCCCATCTCTTTTCTCTGAGCAGAAACGACACATATTCATGTGCATGCTCTCTGTTCACAGCACGTGATTTCGAATTCACTTTCACAGTGTAGTAGTCTTTGTGACTATGAAACAAGCATTTTTTTTTTTAATTGCAGCCGGGCAGGTACCCAGGTTCACTTTTAATGAGCTCATGCACACGTACTGTGGAATTGAGAGTGAGAAATATTTCCCAGCAACTGCTCTGAAAAGTTTCCGTGTCTGTCTTCATTTCCCTTGTAACAGTATGAAGACAGCGAGAGCCGTAGCGGTCTCCTTCGCACCACTTCCTGGCTGGGAATACTCGAGCTTCTTGGATCTGAAGATATACTGGAAAAACACCGTAAGGATCCTTTCACTGATGGAGTTGTGTGTAAAATTTCTGTAAAAGACTGTCACCCTTGGCAAAGGGCAATGATGCTACTGGGGTAAGCCGATGCACCTTTTCCCTGAACGAGTTGCACTTAGTGATGCAAAACTATTTCGGCCTCTTCAAACTGCCTTCGTTCTTCCGCAAAAGCGACGTCAGGGCCGATGTTTTGGAAACGTCTGAGTGCCTCACTGAAGAGGCGATCGTTGCGTGGGTACGCGCTGCGGACAGCGGGGACAGTGACGACTCTGACGACGCGGTTACAAAGCCTACTCGGGTAGTGTCTTCGCAGGAGGCCCAGCGCACGATACAGTCCCTCGGGGACTTCGTTTCCGCCAAATGACCTTTGGCTCAGCTAGGTGAAGCACCTATACATGCTCTTGAAAGAGATGTGCACTAACTTCTCGTGCGACAAACAAAGCTGACCGACTATGGGACTCTTTGATTTAGTCTTAGACTCACTGCGGATAGTATGCGGGTAGTCCGAGGATTCTCCAAAGCCACAAGATTACTTGGGAAAATCGAATGCCGGACTGCTTCTCGGGGAGTCCGTGGCGAGTCCGGGACTGTAAATTGAAGAGCTTCTATGGCTTCTCTTCAGTAAATAAGTAGTAGTACAACCTCGCTTGCACGCAAATAAAATGTTTTGAGCTCTTTTTCGTTTTTTTTTTTTTTTGCTACCCACTTATAACAATTATTGGTTATAACGATGGGATTTCCTTGGAACTTGGATATTTCATTTCATTTCATTTTCTTTTCCTTAAAGACCCCCAAATGGGGGTATTGCATAAGGGTTGGTGTGAACACAGGATACAGTAATTTGTAGCCACAAAAATTTAACAGGACAGATGAGCTGTTCTTCGGCACTAAATGAAGAAGGGCTGGTGATGGCGGCGATATGATGGGGAAGGCCGTTTCAGTCTTTAGCAGCGTGAGGGAAAAAGGAGGCAGAGAAGGTGGTGGCCCGGGTGCGGTGACCTGAAACTTGAAGTGCAATTACGATGAGCTATGTACGCCGGTGGGGTGATGTAAGGTGCGCAGTTGAGTGAAGAATAAAAGAATCTATGAAAAGGAGAAAGGGAGGCGATGCAACGATGAAAAGAAAGAGGCTCCAATACCGTTTGTGATTTTAAAAATGAAATGCTGATATTGTAGGAGTATGCGGAATGAATGAACCTGGTAGCGCGGTTCTGAACAGATTCAAGCGTGTTTATGGTATATATTTGGTGTGGGTTCCAGATGGCGCATGTGTATTGAAGTATGGGAAGAACAAGGCTCTTGTATGCGAGTTGCTTGACATGTGGTGGAGCATGGCGCAGATGACGTTTGAGAAAACCAAGCGTTTTATTGGCTGAGGCAATAATGTTGGTTACGTAAGCCTTCCATGAAAGATCATGCGACAGAATAACACCGAGGTATTTGAATGAAGGTACTAGGTTTATTGTAACATTTGAAATGCTCCACGGAAAGGTTAAAGGATTATGCCAACGGGTAAACGATATAACTTTACATTTGGAAGGATTGAGTGCCATGAGACACACATCGCTACATTCTTGAATATGAAGAAGGTCCTGTTGTAGGGCTAGCTGATCAGATGTGTGGGTGACGGGCCGGTACATGACGCAGACATCAGCGTACAGACGAATATGGCTTGAAATATGCCATGGAAGGTCATTGAGCATATGAGAAACAGGAGGGGGGCGAGAACAGACCCTTGTGGGACGCCGGATGTTACTGGATGCGTGGACTAGAGTGGACTATAAGTGGATTATAAGTGGACTAGACTGTATATGAATAATAACATCAATGGTTCAAATAGTTTACCTAACAACAACCAGCATTGTTAGAGTTCAAAAGCAAGCCGCAGGGGTGAATGGGGTGCTGAATAAAAAGTGCGGAACAAAGGCGCAACAAATGAATGTGCACTACACTACAGTTAGTACTGGTTGTTGGTAATTGGGCATATAAATAACTGTGCTCAGCAAAAAGTGCTATGCATTTTAGTCACAATTATATTCTGTAGCTCCTGCTTTATTGCCTGTAGCTCCTGCGATATACTCGGTTACAGCTCAAGAACGGCACCACCTCATGTAGTGTATCACTCCGCCAAAGCGCTGGACCCGTGACATCAGTGCGCGCGCGTTTTGAAAGGGGTTTGCTTTGAATGCGTGATATCGTCTGCCTTGTCTCACGCAGTTTGTTTGTCGTCACTGGAGTCATTTATAAGCATATTAAGTCCAAAAAATCACGGGAACGGCTCACGCCATGTTCAAAATATTCCCAGTAACGCCCTACTTGCGCCGCGCGGAGAAACATCCGGCTGCGGTGATAAGGCACAGCGGCAACTTCTGGTGCCGTTCTTAAGTTGTCACAGAGTATAGGACTGAGCACAAATGAGTAACAACTGCAGGTCACTGTGAGATGTTCCTTTATGAGATAGATACAAGCCGGGCACTTCCTGTGTACGTAGCGCCGTCAGGCTGGTACCGGCAGGCCTGGGTTTGCACCTCAGCAGTTTTAACCACTTTTTTTTTTATGTCTTATAATTTTTTTTTTTCAATCGTAAACATGCTTTCATATATAAATTCACAGTTTTCAGAAGTTAGGGTGAGTTCAAGTCGGTTTCGATGTGGGGCGCAGCCTGTCACCATATTTAATGAATTTTCTGTGTTATGGTGAAAGTGCCGTACCTGTAAGGCAACTGAAAGTCGCAGGCAGCAACAGGAACCCGTGTAAGCATGAGGATGTCGCAGTGTGTCTCGATGAAAACGCACTGTTGCAGTACGGCTACCGCATTCCGGAGGACTCGGAGAGCACCATGACCTATGTGAAGGTGTGCTTCCAAACGGACAGCCGCTTCTACATCTACCCGATCCTGTGCGTGCGGCCCAAGCTGCCGCAACCTGTGCCGAACATCGATCCACGCCCCATAGTAGACAGGTTTATGGAGTGCGTCAAGCTGAAGATGGCCAAGCTTCTCAACACGACCGCGCGGGGACCTGCCTACCCAACCCCTGCGCTGCACTGGACGGCCAAGGATGCTGAGGTGGGCACGGTATACTTACATAACGCATGTGCTGCCTGAACGGAATTTTCAAACGTACAGCATACTGACAAGGACACAGCTTCGGTTTCTTTAAAAGCCAACTCTGTTCGACATGCTTTGTGGGTGCGCGACGCTATGTCGAAGACTCTACTCACACACCTCTAATTAGAGTACATCGCCCCAATCTAGTCCAATTAAGCATTTGCCTGGCCAGCAATCATCTTTTTCTTTTTTTGAAGCTTTGTAAAATCTCCCTTCTAATGTTGCAATGAAATGGCTGCCATTTCAGTTAAAATTCTCTTCATTTGTGACCAAGTTGGCATTTTACAATCTTTGTAAAGACAGACAAAATGGCCTAAGATGCTAATAATATTAATCAAGTAATTGACAGGTATAGTAAACCCTTTCCTGACAGCATTGTATCGAAGAAATCTTTTCTTTGGGGTTGAGGGGGGCAGAGAAACAAAAATAAAGGCTCTAAACTTTCGGCAGTTCATACTCCACTTTTACCACCTCGTGAGGACGCCCAAAAACACTGTGTTTTACAAACCAGTCTTTTCCGCGCCAGCTGTAACCACTTCATATCCAGTATGATTAATGTGGTTGTCATAGAAGACAGAAAGCGTCATTCACGGCCACACACTCTTTATTATTATTTTTTTGTTGCTTAGTACATGTTTTTACTGCCACTTCGTATATACGGCTCATAGCATGCACATTACTTTATATTATTTTTGCTCGGCTTTCATGAGTGAGTTGAGACAAGTACACCTGCATGACAAAAATTTTTCATTTCATTTATAATGCAACATATTCCAGATGATCGGCACCGTAATGTCTTCCCTGTCTTACCTGTTCGTTTAATCAGTTGTGTTGCTTCCCCAGCGTGAGCATAGAAGCTGCTCTGACGCAAGTGCTACTGTGCATTTACCTTTTGTAGGCTGGAATGGATGCAGTCAGCTGCACGCCAAGACCAAGCTGTGGGAGAGTTCCCGCCAGGACCTCAGTGTCTTTTGAGACAAGGCCGATGGCGAATTTCATGGGCGACGTGAAAACAAATGTGGGAAGCCAGCAGGCAGGCAGAAGCATTCCACTGAGCAAGCCCTTGGTTCCGGCTTCAACAACAGTGCCTTTGTTCCAGCCAAGCCAAGGCCGTTTTGACGTCTCCCGCGTAGCTGCAGGCAGAAACCTAGGACCGCTAGTTGCACCGAGTTCTAAGCCCCCCCACAGCTGGCCAATCCAGCTGGGAGAAATGCAAACCACAGCTCCTAAGCTATCAGAATGGCTGCTCCCTAATACACCTGCAAAAGAACTGCAACAGGGACAATCGGAGCGTTATCAACCAGGAGCTGCTTGTGGCTCCAAGCCCAAGCACGGCTGGCCAACCCAGCTGGGAGAGAAGAAAACCGCACCAGCAGAAGGGTTGATCCCTGATGGGCCGCCAGAAAAACAACAGCCACAGGGACGCTCCATGCATAACCCATCAGCAGTAGTACCTGGCTCTAAGCCCCCACACAGCTGGCCAACCTGGCTGGCAGAGAAGAAAACCACACCAGCAGAACGGCTGACCCCCAATAATCCCCCGCCAAGAGAACTGCCACGTGGACGCTCCATGCATGATCAACCAGCAGTCGCATCCAGCTCTAAGCCTGGACACAGCCAGCTGGCAGAGAAGAAAACCACACCAGCAGGACGGCTGATCCCTGATAAGCCCCCGCCAAGAGAACTGCCACGTGGACGCTCCATGCATGATCAACCAGCAGTTGCATCCAGCTCTTCTAAGCCTGGACACAGCCAGCTGGCAGAGAAGAAAACCACACCAGCAGGACGGCTGATCCCTGATAAGCCCCCGCCAAGAGAACTGCCACGTGGACGCTCCATGCATGATCAACCAGCAGTTGCATCCAGCTCTAAGCCTGGACACAGCCAGCTGGCAGAGAAGAAAACCACACCAGCAGGACGGCTGATCCCTGATAAGCCCCCACCAAGAGAACTGCCACGTGGACTCTCCATGCATGATCAACCAGCATTCACATCCAGCTCTGAGTCTAAGGACAGCTGGCTGACTCGGCAGAGTTCAAGATTAAGTGAAAGTGCATCTGCCAGGGCAGCGAAATGGCGGATGTTGAACAGTGTCGCATTTGAATCTGACTCAGAGGCTGAAAACAGCCTGCCATCCCCACTGAAAAAAGAAGAAGCCCCACATTCTAAGGTATTAAAATGGCTGAACTCCATTGAACCCTCCCCGAAAGAACTGCCACATGGGCGCTCCATGGGTCATCATCCTTCTGTGGCAGCATCTGTCAACAAAAACAAAGGCAGCAGACGAACCACACTGAAAGAAGAGGCACGCCCTAAATCAGATAAGTGGCAGCTGCGCCGTATTGAGCCCCCTTCAAATAACCCACCACGTAGACGCCCTGAGCGTGGCCAACCTACATATGCAGCCATGATGGCCCAGCAACAAATGCTCGCGTCTATGAACGAGTCTCAAGCACCACAAAGAAGCACAGCTTCCACAGCTGCATGGCAGTACGACGACGTCTCACGAAGGCGTAGTGTCGGAAAGACGATGTTTAGGCCTCATAGCGCCACCGTCACTCGTCCTGGCCAGCAGGCATGCGAGCAGCCCATGGATGTGTTGAATACGCATGGAGCTGTGCCCAACATTGCGGCAGCGTTCAACTCAGCTCGTATGGTGCATCAACACGTGCAAGACCCTAGAACAACTCATTGGCCTCAGAACGATCGACAAGCACAGAGGCAGCACCCAACTACTGGGATGAAGCAAAGTGGCTCAGTGCCAGCTGTGATGAGCAGCGTACCCAAGATCACTCTCGGCCGCAAAGCTTCATTACAGAGCACCGCAATAACTTCCACCTCCAACGGCATACATGCACACAGCGCCCAGACGGAAATGGCAAGCTCATCACATGCTTCCAACGCCAATCAAAAGGGCGTGGAGCCACAGGCCACGAAGACAAGAATAAGAACCGTTTTCTCTCCAATGCGTGGCACAGTGCAAGAGGTTCGTGCGCTTTCTACAATTTTTTTGTTCTACAAGCAGACAGGAGCAATGACCTGATTTCACAATTGAGTCACCTGTGTGCACCCTGATTTACAGATTTTCCCAAAAGCCTTGTCAATTGCATGCGATCAGTGTGCGTATGTGCAGCACAAAAGCTTGAAACCTGACAGCCATTCTATAGGATAGCTATAAAATTTATCCAACAGGGACGCATGACTACGACTGGCCAACAGGAAAGAACTCATGGGCATTGGACGGTTTCAGAAGTTGATTGCCCGGTCAAGGAGAGGAAGGTAAGCCACTTTTACTCCCCTCGTTAGTGCTTCTATTTTACAGAGAGAATTCGAAAAACTGACTGGTCTTTTCTTGGCATGTAGTCATATAAATCGGTTACAGAGTGTCAAAACCTGTTCATCTTCACTTTTAACATGGTGCAAACCTGAAAATATTTTCCTCCTGTTGGTAGTGGTCAATCTGTAATCCCTTAATTAAATGGGAATTATTTCTTGTAAGAGACGTGCAGGTGAACCTAGCTATGAAAGAGAGAGAAAGAGAGATGAGAGAGAGTATGCAAAGCTGGGCAAGTTGATATGAATCCATGCTAGAAAGCATGGATCCAGAGGGAGGTTGGGTGGTTGGTCATTGGATGGCACTGTTTGTCTGAGTGATAGGCTTTGTTCTGGCTAGACGTGCTGCTGCGTTCATTGCAGATCCAGCCCCCGATATGGAATGGGTGGAGGGAGGAAAGAAGCGGTAGCCTGTGAACAGTGGAGTCTGGATGGCTCACCGAAGAACCCCAGTCATGCGGGGCATTGTCCAAAAGAAAATTCCCCCCCTTTTTTCATTTCGTGATCAGTGACACATGACCATTATGAAAACACGCAAGCCTATTCCCTATATTCCCTTTCTAGCTCCCCAAATATATTTTAGGCATCAAAGCACTATGTTTTTAATTGTATAGCAATAGGTTACAAGCATCATAAAAGAAAATTCTAACCTCAAACGAATACTCATGAACAATACAAGAACAAGACAACTGCGAGAGCTTGCTTTGGTTTGCTGAATGAACCCCCTATTTTGTCATGAGGAAGTGACCAGACTTACAGCCATGACTGCGGAAAATAAGTTGACCGTCAGCCAATTACCTACATGTGCACATCACAAGTACGCCTGATATTTGTGCGCTTGTCATCACCACGTTTGAGTTCATTGCAACATGATCACGAAACGTGGACTTGCTTCCTGGTCCGCTTAACTGTTGCGAATGCAGCCTAGCAGACAGCACTGAGAGAGTGCTGTGCCAGCTGTGCCGAACTATCTCAAGACAGTTCCTGCCACATGTTGCATCAAACAACCCTTCTAGGGGAAAACTGCCAAAAGTCGCACTTCCGGGTGCCAATGACAAAAAAGATCACCAGTGAAAATGTGGGTGCGCATTGAGACTGAAAAAAAAAAAAAAGTAGAATGCACCCAAGTTATACTTGGGCTGCGAGGCATGCCGTAGTGGAAAGCTGTGGATTAATTTAGGCCACCTGGATATATTTAACATGCGCCAAAATCCCGACACTCAGGTGTTTTTATTTTTCTCCTCCATCAGAAAAGCAGCCACCACGGCCAGGATCAAACCTGCGTCCTTAGGCTTAGTACCACAATGTTCCGTCCACTTAGCCACTGCAGCAGATCACAGCTGAGATTTTAAGCGTCGCGTATATGCATTGCGACATCCATTATGTCACCCTAGGCTACCTTGGGGTGACATGCCATGCTGGGGTTTCCCCACTGTTTTCCCCTCAGATTATCTCTCCACACATGAGCACTAAGTGTCACACATTCCTATATATGCTGTCCCCGTTCTGATTATGCCACTACGTTTTAGCAGACAAGCAGAGTAACAAATATTGGCATTATGTTTAAATTTTACCATGCCAAATTTGCAGCTGATAGTATATGTGGATCCGGATGATTTCCTGTCCAAATCTCTTTTGCTGTCTCCCACCGTTCAAATATTGCTCCCATCTTCCTGAGAAAAGCCCTGGCGTAAAAATCTGGTAGGCCAAACCATTAATATGGTGGGGGATTACCCAGCGAAGCTGTTTTGGCTTCATTGGGTTGCACACACTTACAAAATAAAGCATGATTGACCGTGGTGCACGAAACTGCTGCATCTCGTCAGGCGGTGGTGTCCATGTGATTGGTGGCGAGAGCGACTGTGCCCCCTTTTCACACCTTATTCTCTCCACCCTCTCCCGCGTTTTGAATGCTGCTGCGGTGTGCCCTCTCCCCTTTCCACAGCTGTCACTCAGTGGCGAGTGCCGGCACCACTCTTTCTCTCTGCCCTTTCTTGTTCCTCACCCTTTCTCCATACTGGGTTTCTGTGTGCCATGGAAGAAACTGCACACGGACACGTTCTGTTCGAGCACATTTCCCAGCTCAGAGGTACACCCCTCCAGGGGCTGGAGGTACACAGCTTCTCTGTACGGAGAAAATAAAGCAAAACACTGAAAGGAGCCGTTTAAAGTGGCACTGTGGACATGTGCTTATCTGCAAGAGCAAAGGTCGCGACCTGTGCGTGCTGGCAGCTTTTGACCTTTGTGCTGATCATAGTACAGTTAAACCTGGATGTAACAAAATTGACAAAAGTTTGGAATTTTTCGTTATATGCAGGTTTTGAGTTGAGGATCACGGGAATGAAGCAGAAAGGAAGCCAAAATGCTAGACATCAGTGAAGGTGAACTCACCCTTCATGGATTTATTTCACAGCAAAATACTGAGTCAGTTGCGCCTGCTGCTTTCGCACAAGCTCAGGCCCTACACGGCACTCCAAAAAAGCAAGGTCCCTTATCCCCGTATATCAACAAACGTAAATTAAGTATCGCTTTTGCCTTTCGACACTTTTTGGCGCCTTAACATGCCTCAAAAACTAAACTTATGCTGAAAGGGTGCCTTTTTGCAACCTTGGTGCTCTTACCGCACTTAAAATTGTTAAGAGGGTGCTAGCAGGGATACTGTACCAGGCGGCGACATTGTCGTTCTCGCCGGTGGAGATGGCATTTAAAATTGTGCGCATGTCTTGAAAAGACACTTTTTCGTTTTCTGGCAAAAGAATTCATTACCGACAAATCGATACCACAGACATCAGCGGAGACTCGCAACTACACGCTGACAGGATGGCCTCGCACCTCGAAACTTAAGACTCGAAACGAAACCGCACTCACACGTGGGAACGAGCTGTAGTTTGTGGTGTGGGCAAAAAAAAAAAAAAAAAGTGTAGTTACTCTTGCTATCTGGTTTGGTGTCACGCTACACGAGCGAAACCAAAAGTGGATGCTACATTAGCCACAGTACGGCGCGAGCCGCTCCGTTCGTTGTCGTCGTCATGATGAATTCCTAACATACGAAATTCTAGTACCTTACATTAGTACTAGTATTCGCTAAATTAATTAATTTCTTCCGCCGATTTTTAACTAAAAGTGCAAAAAACAATGACTGAACGGCTTCCCGACTTCGTTGCATCAAGGTTAACTGCCTCAACCTTTCGTTACGTAGAGGTCGCACACACATAGGCTTCGATGGGGATGGCAAAGGGGGATTGGAAAACCATTAATCCAGGAATTCATTGTATAGAGGTTTGTTAGATCCAGGTTTAACTGTACACGATTTCCCAGCCGTGATGCACAGCTTTATGGTTGGTTCAAATCAGTCTTGTCGCGGTTCGCATATGCTGAATCCGTGTTTTGCATGCAGGTTTGATGTGTGTGACTGCATTCATGTACATTATACTTTGGTCATGAGAAGAGTAGCTACCATCTTGCGGGTCTAGTGTCTTGTTGCTATTGTACAGCACAAACAAGTGCGCGAAATTGACAGGAAAGGTGCTACTTCATGGCCATTTTATACTAATTGTCTACTTTCAAACACCAAAACAGGCGCGCAAAGCATCTAAGGTTTGGGGAAAGAAATCCACCTAACCACTTATAAAAGCGAGCCCCTCCCTTTACTGCAGTAAGCTTCAGTCACTTCCCAGGCTGATCATTTGATTAATTTCAGTGTAACGATGACACAAGTTTCCAGGTGACAGCTTGGAAATTGACTGAACCTTTCTGCATCAAAAGAAAGGGTGAATTTTTAGCCCCAAACCTTAGTTCCTATAGGTACGTCTGCTGTAGTGTTTGAAAGTGCATAGATTACCCGAGTAAAATAGATAGAAACTAGTGCCCCTCCTGTCACTTTCACATCCTTGTCTGTTTAAAACAGACAAGAACACCCTAGTGATGCCCATTCACTGTCTGGCCAAGGATGTTGCTCGCGAAGAAAGGAACCGCTCACTTCTTTTTTTGGTTAAGTGCATTTCTCCTAGTGGTTGTATGGTGTTGAAAAATTTTGATATGTCCCAGGGTACGAATATAATTATGTGATGTATTGTTGCACTTGCAGAACCAATATTTTTGCCACAGTCCAGAAGTTCCAGTCGACTCAAGTCAAGTCAAGAAGTTCAAGTCAAGTCACTAGTCAAGTACTACATGTAAATTAACTTGTTTATATTGGGCTCGTGCAAGCATGACTCAAAAAATTAATAGTTAATGTTTGACACGCCAAAGCTACACCAGGGAAATAAGACACCATCATAGTGCAAGGCTACGGATTCATTCAAACCATCTCTGAAAATTTAATGTGCTGTCACAAATTATAACCACAGGGGTTAGCTGGCATGCTACTGCTACAACGTTAGGAGGAGGAACCATAGTCATTCTCCTACCATCCTGCAAATGTATGTTGCCAGCTTAACAAGAATACTGAAGCAGTTTTTCACACATTATCCCTGGGCCGCACCAGCTCTAGTCACTCGAGTGGCTCAATAAATCAAGCTGTTGAAAATGATGAAATAAGGGCAATCGGTTTAGTATTTTCAATTGCAAGAATGCACCTTTTAATCACAGATGAGAGTACCCTGTGCAGCACGAGGTTGGCTCTGCATGATGGCCCAGGGTTTAGGCGCCCAATTCCACTGCCACTGCATTATTCGACATGTACCCAGCCCCCAACCACCAGGCAAGTATAATAATGCCAAGATTTTTGACCCCAGTTTGACGAGCTCCAGACCGTGGACACAGCTGTGCTGCTTGTCTGGTTGTGTGACAAGAGGATCCCCTGCAGCATCAAGAACGGAAGGGCCGATATCCTCTTCAAGGTGACCCAGCCCGCTGCAAAGAACTAACAGCACCTACAGCGGCTGCACATGAACATCACCCCTACCACATCTCTTGGGTTCCTTCGCTGTTGCAGCATTGTTTCTTTTCTGGTCAGTGTGGCAATTTCACTGCCACAACACTGTTTGAATTCGTTTTTCATCAGCGCAAGGACATATTGCTTTCGCAGTACCTCTGCATTTCTTTTCTAGTCAGCGCAGGCAAGTCACTGCCACCGCATCTTTTGGGTTCTTTTTCTATCAGTGCAGGTGATATCTAGTATGTCACTGTCGCACTGTCTGTGCGTTTCTTTTTTCGTCAGAGCAGGAAAATTGCTGTCGTAGTATATCTGTGTTTCTCATCTAGTCAGCAGTGTGTGTTACTGTTGCAGTACCTCTGTGCTGTATATCAGTGTTTCTTATCTAGTCAGCAGTGTGTGTTACTGTTGCAGTATCTCTGTGCTATCTAGTCAGCCCAGGAAGACAACTGCCGCAACATTTCTTGAGTTCTTTTTATTCGACAAAAATAAAGCACGACGCCATAGCAGTCTGTACCACTTTCATGTCCATTCATTGTTATGTCACGGGCATTTCTTGTGTGTGTGCGCACGACATCACTGACCTCTGCAACAGCTATTTACACTATTCACAACAGATACACTCCACACACCATCGTGGCCAAGTTAGGTGTTCCTGCTTGGACAGGTAGAACGGTTCTGCCTATTAACGTAGCTTATGTACAAAATTTACAAACCAGCCTTGTCCCAGGACAGAGGCTCTCTGTACACTTTATTACAGGTAACCTTGTGACCTCTCGTGCCTTGTAGTTCATTGCTCGCAGCTTAAAAGCTGCAACTTTACAGGGACCATGCAGACAAAGCCAAGTGCGTCTCCTCTGCCTATATGTAGACATTTTGAAGTAACAAATACCCCCAATTTTACCAATATTAGATCTTCAACATGCTAGGAACAAAGTAGTGGAAGACCGTCGTCGGCACCCGGCAGAAGTTCTCACGTTTGCCGACAGTACAGACCAATGTTTCTGCATATGGTACCATGAAATATTCCCTTAGGGCAAGAGATCGAGCAGGGCATTGTTACCTTCCACTTTGTCACAATTTTGTGCATCACTCAAGCTGCATTTTGAATGAAACTAGAACATAAGTTTCCCCACAGTGACAATTAGATAATCACGACAGAATCAGAAACTTGCCTCCGTGGTCCTTTGAAGGCTGTGCTGCCACCTCCCCATTTGCCTGCCATGAGGTCCCACCATGACTCGCTTCACCACTGACAAAAGGAACTCAGTACCACAGCCACACAATTTAGCACAGCTCAACGCAAAATGACATGAAAAGCATTCTAGGAACCCTTATTGCACTGATGCTCAGCCCTCCAATGTGAAGGACAGACACTTGGTGAACAACAAAGAAGCATGCCGTTTGAGACATGTGCTAACCATTGTCGCTTCAGGGCAAGTGTGAAAATTTGAGTATTAAATTATTGGCACCCTTGGAATCCCTTTCACTGGAGCTACATTTCATTTCAGGCTTCAATCCCCTCAAAAAGAAAACAAAAAGTCAGACAGCTCTGAACTCTTGTACACAATACAGATAGATTAGAAAGAAAAATGAAAATGAGCTCAACCAAAATGGGCCTAGAAATAAAATGGCTTCCTTGAAAAAGCATATCAGGGCTCGACACAGCAAGAGTTCTTCTTTGGGCTTCTTTTACAGTACCCGTAAACCCTTTAAGTTTCTATGCAGGTCACATGGACACCAGCAGTAGAATGAGTGCAGCCTAAGCTTTTTAGCTGCTAAGACTTTGAAAAGCTCAACAAGAAAAATGAATAATGACATGGCAGATTTTGCTAATGTAGAGAATAAAAAAGGCACAGCAGCCCAGTACAACCTTGTAAAGAGAATGTGCAGTAACTGATTGCCCTAGTTATTCAAGAAAAAGAAGCAAGCATGGCCTGTGGAACTACTTTCCGTTAGAACCTTCACCCATCACAGTTGCTTTTTAACACTCGTCTTCAGAACGTCGTCATTACGTACCATACAAGTATGTGTGGCAAGATCTCGCACACCGGCTTATTACGTTGCAACAAAGTATTTTCCACCTGACAACATGCATTCCATCCTGCCTTATTGAAGCTTTTGTGCAATCTTAGTTTTGCACCAATATGGCTTTACAGTAATGGTTGTACCTTAGCTGGGCTTTGGCTTAATTCAACTGCAAGCTCGGATACCTCGCTAACACTGCATGTAAGTGTTTGAGCTTTTATATCAATGACTCTGACATTGTTCCTCGGGTTAAAACATGCAAAAATGTGCCAAAGAATATTTCAATGCGTAAGCATCCTTGTCCGAGTGCCCCAACACGGTGTAACACCTTGTATCTGCACAAGAATGCACAACTTGCAAAGTCAGGACATTTAGTCATTATAATAATGTAAATGTAGACCACTGTAACAGCAACAACAAGAAACCGATAACAGACGAAAGATCCCCCAAATTTGGCTATTGTTAGTGATATCTGACCATCTGGAATGATAGCCAAACTGTCAGATTTGGCAATTCTTGTCCACCGCAAGATACATACATTATACACAACTGAAAATGAAGTAACAGAACTGCAAATGTCTACCTAATCCACTACCCTCACTCGATTAACTAAAGAAAAAGAAAAAAAAACTTGAAAATGACACTGTCTCGGTTGACTCGTTCCTTCAATGCCACCAGGGAAATGTAAGGTTGGTGAAATGGAGAAACGGGGTAAGAATGCTTATGCATTAGTACACAGTTTCCAGAATTTCTGTATCTTTGCAAGTTAAAGCTCCCGGACAAGCATCAATATCTTATCAAAATACACAGGAACTGGCTTGTTCCAACTGTGTAGCACAGTTTTTCCAAGCACTGAAACTTGTCATAAAGGGACCGTGAAAACACCACACAACTTTGCTTCATTCTGAAGATTGGGCCCCCTCATACCTCCCCACATTTTTGGTCGAACAGAAATGATGCTGCCATTGCCAAGCAATCCATAATTACAGGGGCAGATTTCAAATTACCGATTTGCCATAACTCGTGACATTTTGACTGCAGCCAGTAACGGGCACTCCATGCCCAAAGGTGCAGTCCAACAGATAGCACAATTAGGGATATCACTAACTAAACCTCATGAAACCTGGTAGGATGAATAGTCTTGTACTCAGGAACAACTTAAGAACGACAACGGAAGCTGCCCCTGCGCCTCATCCCCGCAGCCGGCTGTTACTCCGGGTGGAGCAAAAAGTGCCTTACTGCGAGTATTTTGAACATGACACGAGTCGTTTCCATGATTTCTCGCACTTACTCTGCTTTTAAATTCCTGCAACGACTGAAAAAAGACTAGGTGTGAAAAAGAGAACAATGTTGCGCATTAAGCGCAATCTCATTTCAAAAAGCGCGTGCGCGTCGACATCCGGGTCCGTCCCTTCGGCGGATTGATACACTACATGAGCTATTGTCGTTCTCAACTTGTACCCGGGTATAGCAATGGAGTGATCCTAGGCAGGGTTTTACACAAAGTTTTGTGTCTGGGAAGGTTTTGTGAAAGCATAATGCTTTTCTGTCTCAATTTTTTTAAGGAAGTGTACTGCCGGTAATAATTAGTAATACTATCCGAAACATTTCTATAACCACATGCAGGAGGTTGAAATAAAGGGTGCATTTGTCACCAACCTACCCAAACAATTTCTTTAACATGGCATTTTACATACAGCAAGCTTGGCATTCTGTATTTGACTAATTGAGGAAGCTTTGCACAACACCAACTTTTCTGCAATTAGTCACTAAAAATGGATGGCTATAGAACCGAATTTCTGCAGGCTACTTTCCTAATGTTCTGGAAAGCTGGCATTGTTTTTGAGACATGCAGGTCATACATATAGCTAGCTGCATTCTAAGGAGGAGAAGTTTCAATTCTACCAGAATGAGACTGCCAAACCACCACTGAAGGCTCAACTACATAGCCATAAGAAGCCAGGCATGTAGGAGTGTGACTTCCAAGAGAAAATGGTAGCTGGTCCCAGCTGGCTTATGGTTAAAGGGGCCATGCAGACAATATACAAATTTGTTTTATTCAAAAGATTTCGCGTTTTATAGCGCCCCCAGTGCTTGTCCAGCAGCAAACGACACTTTATTCACTGAGAAATTAATAAATTTAAGTTAAATTTTGATTCTATTGCCAAATCATGTGTTTTCATGACGCCTGCAATGACATCACCAGGACATTTCTTCAAGCTAAACTTGGTGTGCTGTGGAGCTGTGTTTACCGTTAGTCAACCTAGATGGCACCACCATATCGTGGCGGGCAGTTTTCTGCCTTTGCTTTGTTTTTGACCGTATCTGTACCTGGCTTATTCTTGTTCAGGTAGAAAATCGTTTTGTGAAACATGGTGTTCACTCAACAAATATAGTCACTTAAGACACCGTCTCTGACGCCAATCAGCCAGTGTTGTCTGCGACAATTAACCCCAAAGCTCCGCAGTGCTGCGCAGCTAAAACAAGCATAATGTGCGCAGTACCAACAGCAGTACACATCGGTACTTCTATGTTTGCATGTACTTTTGTAACTTCCACTGTTTATCCAGCTATTCTTACTGCTATAAAAAGAATGCACCCTAAATTCTTAAAACTATTCTAATTTCTAAGTAAACTCTGTGAAACTTGCCAGTCTTGCTGCTTTTTCTCCACTGATTTCAAATATGCCATTATTTTTTGTCAATCAATTAGTTCCAAAGATAATTAGAGTTTGCAATTTTTGGAGGAACAATAGACAAAACAGTGCCAGTCACAGAACTCTAATCTATATTTTCCAGTACTATGAACCCTGGTGAATGCAATAAGAGAACAGGTTTTTTGATGCACCGCTTGGAACTAATTTTACAGCTTATTAAACTGTGCAGTTTGAAATGGACATTCGAAATGGTTCCTTGCCACTGGTGCCACCAAAGTTTGCCGTTTTGTCAAGAATTTATCCACTAGCAAATGCTAAAATGCAGAAATGTGCATTCAGCAACTGAAAAAGCCACGTACTGATCCAGTTACGGATATTGTGCTGGCTTATGCCGTTCAACACATGGAACAAACAAAAAGAATTTCATGCACCGAGTGCTGTCGGTGTCAAAACGAAAACTGCAAATACGACGACAATGTGCAGTAAGGTGCGCAGGCCCCTCAATCTCCGTAGGGAATCAGCAACATATCTACACCATGCGGGCCACCATTACTTGATACAACTCCAAGGTATTCTCGGTTCATGGGCCATTTCTTAGAGCTTCTTGGAAGACATCAGCTAAATATTCCCAAGACCGCAAACTCAAATGAATGGCCAATACTTCATGGAATAGCAGTTTTGAAAACGATCAGTTCCTTCTTGCAAGAACCAGTCGGAGATGGCCCCAAATCCCCAACTGCTAGGGTTTTAGGGCGCTGTTAACAAGCATTGTCACTAGACCTTTGCAAGTCTAGCTTAAATTTCCGTATCACATCCATTTGTCAGGTACTTTATCACTAGAAGAAAGGACTATTTTGAATTTTAACCAGAATTAGTTAATTTTACTAGTCCACAAGCATCTTTCGTTTGCACGCATTCGCCGGCATCACCCAATCAAAGGTCTATGGCATTGTTGGAAAAAGTGTGGGAAAGTCGATAATGCATCGCTACCTTTATAAAACAAGGCTTTATATGGCTAGTTGAAAGGAAAATTCAGCAGTGTACTCTGTACGCAGAAAGATACCCCAGCACAACCCCATGCATTTGCACGAAAAAACCAGGTTGACGAAGAGTTGGAAGTCAAGGGACAGATATCGGCTGATAGATGATGTAGCTACACTGTCACATGTACTGAACCTGGCAAGTAGTGGGAATGGTGCATCAGAGGGAGCAAAAAAGAGTCTCCACAGCAAAGCATGTGTGCAGCGAGCTAATGCGTGCAGCACAGCTCAAGCGACGACGACGGACAGAGGCAGTGGAGGTGCGGGTGGAGCAGAGTCAGTGCGGCAATGGCAAACACCGGCTGCAAGCTACTTCAAAATGGGTAGGCCACGCATCATACGGAGAACACCGGCCGAACTGAAGTACGATTTTGTACTTCAGTTGTCCATCAGTGCTCTAGTTCGTCACTTCTTCCGTCCTCATCCCTGCGCTGTTTTTAGAGTGAATAATATGTACCCAACTAGCCCAACATCAAGCCTTAGCACTTAACATTAATAATATTGGCATGACTGTCATTCTCACATGGCAATCTTCTGGATGAAGCAAAGATGTGTTCATGGTCTCTCTCTGACATTTGTCTAGTGGCATTTAAAGCATCATAGGAATAGTGACACTGACATGTGGTGTTGAAGAACTATCACTTTTCAGGGCCTGAACATCGTGGAACACTTCTCTAGCTATAGAATGGCTAACACGTGTCTCAATACCTAAACTGCACCTGTCTGTAAAATTAAATGACTATGCAAATAGACTGAGGGTTGCACGTGAACGCAACATCGTCAATCTTTTCACAGAAACCACTACAACCTTGAAAGCCGCGTGGCCTTTACGAAACCACCGACATGAAAGCAATATTATTCTTGGCAATGTAAGCAGAACAATGTACTGAATTTGACAAAATACGCAATTTTTGTTCTCGTGCACACCACAACAGACCAACCTACACCATTTGTAATATATATTGACTCTGTGCCTTTTGTAAGGCTGTCAAAATTTCATCACAAAAAGGCTTATAAAAAAAATGTATATGTTACGACGCAGTTGCTGGAGACGATGCGGACGCACCAGTGCTATGACCATTTTCATCAAACACAGGTAAAAATGGGTAAAAAGCAAATTGTAAAAGACAAGTTGACGTGACTATAAACAATAAAACGTAAATGAGCGGCAGCAACACCACATAGTGGGTCATATTTGCCAACTGAGGACAGTGGAGACCTCAAGACCTTGCGGCAATTCAGGCAAACTCCCTGGGCCTGTTGGGGTGCAGCCAGGGCTGCCCGTGTGACGAGTCCAGAATCCCAAAACCTCTCACCCCTATCTGTGCCAGCACTCAGCCATGTTGGTGCAAACCCAGCCACAAGTAATACTGTCTGTCTAAACACTCACACAAAAACTGACTACTAATGCTGCTCTCCTCTGCAGGGAATGAACGAAATTGGGCGTGCGACAACTCATCAGTGTGCAACCCACAGTGTATCACGCCACAGGCATAGAAGTGCCCGCATTTGCTGAGCCTTTCGGGCCCTTGGGAGTGCCTTGCAGGGGTTTCCAGAAAACACGCCAAGCGGGGGATGTGCTGATTAAAGAATTGTACAGCAGCTCTTACATCTGCTGCTGTCCTAGCACTCTCTCACACGCGTGCAGAGTCTTGCCTTCAACACTGTAGGAGAGCACTGAACTTAAGATTTTCTTTGAAGACGCAGAGAAAAAAAAGCAGCAAAAAAAAGAAAGCATTCCTTGAACCGAACATCATGCTAAAGTGATGGCAATGGCAACAACGCCACGGACCAAGAGCCACAGGACTGTGTCAACTGGCCCTGACCAGCAGCGACACAGGCTGTAGTTTGGCGAACTGAAGTGGGACCCACGAACAGACAACCGGGCAAGCAGATGAAGGCTTTGGTCAGGTGAAAGGTGGGGCTGCATAGCTGGGCCAAGGAGTAGGCCGCACGGGGTGCGGGGGGCCACACCAGTCTCCTCTGAGGCGCACGACACTGGCACTCGGGGGTGGCGGCATGTCCAGCAGCTTGGGGCACAGCACGGTCAGAGGGTAGCCAGCACTCGGGTGTAGGACATGACCACCGCAAACACAGTCTGTCCACAGCCCCAGACCAGTGCGTAGAAGGGCATCATGTGAAATCGAGCTGCCCGGTACACACCCGCTATCACGGCACCTGCACGGGGTCACGGAGGGGGGGCAAGGAGGGAGCACCACATAAGGTGGTGGCATGGGCAGCAATCGCACATCGGCTAGACTGCGCCATGAACAATGCCACCCCTCTAAACTCCAGCTAGCCCAGCTGGAGTGGCCCCAGCTGAAGCATGCGCAGAAGGTTCTGCAATTAGCACTCCAAAGGCATGCAATCAGGCACGCAATCAGTCCAGTCCGGAAGGGCTGGCCCGGTGCACTTTGGGGCACTACCATATTTACTCGCATAATGAACCCTCCCCCCACTTTTATTCTTGAGAATTTACTTTTTTGTCACTTTTAATAAAAAATGCAGCGGAGATATGTTTTCATCTCAGCATGGTTGCTGATGCTGTAGACGATCGCAGTAACTTGGTATCCCGCCACAGTAGACGCATAAATGCTAAAAAAAAAAAAAAAAAACGCATTCCAACAAAAAGAAATCTCAACACTAGCCGGAGATGTGAGTGGAAATGCTGTGGCTCACAATTTAAAAACTGCGCGCTAGCGGTGCGCCACCTGCTGAACACAAAAACCTTGCGCCATAAAAACATTGCGGCTTGCGAACAAAGCACAAAACGCACTCCACACTCCTTCCCTGCTCTTTGCCGTTCGGGCTGGTTTTGGCGGCGTGCGAACAAAGCACTAAGCGTACTCCGCACTCCCCTGCTCTTGCTGTTCTGCGACTTCGCCATGACGATCCGTGGTGTTGTTGTTCAGCTGTGTTCCGACCTTTTTTTGTGCTCCTGGTGCGCACCGTGCGATGGGCCAGTACATGAGCTGCACAGACGGTTTTAAACTGAAGGTGGTGGAGCATGCGTTGATGCGCATGGAAACCGCACGGCTGGGCAGCATTTCAGTGTTGACCCACTGCGTGTACGCTATGGGCGCAAACAAGGTTTTTGGTCAGTGAACAAGGATCGTCGTGTGTTTCGTGGGCCCAAAAAAGGGAAGTTTCGGGTGTGAGAAAAAAAGTTTCGGAGTGCCTTGACGGGCCGGAAGACTGTGCGCTGTGGGCCGACTACGAATGCGAAGCCGCAAGCGACTTCAGTGAGGAGGACAGCTCCATGGCGAGTAGGGGGCCACTGGCATGTTCAGAATAAAAAAGAAATTCCATTACATAATCACCCAGGTGTTTTTACGGAAACGGTAAGGCTCTGCCGCGCTTCTCTTATCAACTTTATTGTGTGGAATTTCAACTTTAAAAACATCTGTTGCAATTTTTTCCCGCAAAATGAACCCTCCCCCCAAATTCATGCCGAATTTTCTGGAAAAAAGGTGGGTTCATTACGCGAGTAAATACGTAGATCGATGTGTTCAGCGTGGGCTGCGCTGAATAAAGGCAAGTCCTATCTCGACACCCATACAGTCAAAGTGTGCCAACTGCCACCAAACACGCTTGGCCAGGCTAGAGCGGAGGCGCGCGCGCATTTGTGCGGCCTTCGCAAGAGGGCTAGTGCCTGACTGCGGCCGCTGCGAGGAGCCAGCGATGCGGTCCTACCCTTCTGATGCGCGCGTTTCCCCTTCCGTGGACAAGCTGTGTGCTGCTCTTCTTATTTCTTGCAAGATCTCAGGTGCCGCCACCGTGAGCAACAGATGTGCACTTAAATTTTGCCCATTTCTCATGATGGCCAGCGCAAACGAAACAAGAAAAGAAGCGTGGGGATGACACAGGCGCTGTGCCATCCCCATAGCAGACGACCGCAGACTCTTTTTGCCTGATGTTTCGTTTGCGCTAACCATCCTTGGCATATTTCTACTCGCCCAAGTGTTCTACGCTATTTGCTGATTTCGCTCACAGTGGACGGGTGATCCATCTCGAAACGTTTCAGGTGCGTCTACATGGTTGTAGTGCGTTGCTCAAAAGTAAGTTCGGAGCAATGTCCTATGAATGTCATAGGTTATCACGGCTTACAATTTTTACAGTGGCTGTTGAGAAACATTTCTACAAGTGTCATAGGTTATCATGGCTTACAATTTTTACAGTGGCTGTTGAGAAGTATTTAAAACATTCAAAAATGCTTCCCATTGACACGCGTGTATGCGCACTGAAGGGGTCAAACCGGGAGGAAACATATTTGGCGAGAAGCTAAAGCATTGTGCCAACTGTAATGCGAAACCTAACGTGGAACAATAAGTCATGTCTCTTCAGTGCATAAAACAGGAGAATTGCACAGTGCATTCTATCAAACTGTATAAAGCACAATTGTCGCAATGGAATTTTTATTTATTGACTTCAGCAATGAAACTCAAAGCAGTTTTTCCTATTTCTCTTCCTGCAGACTGGGCTGTGTAATGCTCTATATCTGTCAACTACACAGCTCTCCAGTAGTCAAATCTGTTCATCCCACCTTTTTCTTCACTCGTAATATTTTCCCCTGGCGCAACACGTTAGGATTTCAGCTGGACAAACCTCATTAGAATCATTAAACCCCATTATTTCTCCTCCCCCAATCTTTAAGCAGTGATATGTTTAACTTTTCATTTCTACAGGAAAAAATAATTCCTCAGTTTTGTGCACAAACGCAAAAAAATCCTCTTCGACGTTACTGAAACGATCACATTACTTTTATTTTTCGTAAAAACACACGATTCCAAGAATTTGAGGGTCATCTTCATCGTATGAAGGGCATTTTCGACGGCTTGCAGGTGTAGCAAACACTCATTTTTGTCCGGTGACTCGAGTGGAGAAGTAAATAAGAGAAATTCTGAGAAATCTCTCAGCAATAAAACTTCCTGACCATCTTTTATGACTGCTGCCAACTTGAGGGCAGCTCAACACAGGCGTGTGTTGATGGTAACGTTTACAGTTGTAGCACTTCAAAAACATTTGTTTGGCTTTGCATGTGCATTGCTACTATCTCGAAAAAGGTGAGTATCCTATCTAAAAGAGCGAGATACTATGACCTTTGGTAGACAAGCCCACTTAAATTCCCTGGCCTCTCAAAAGCGCGTGTGGCAGCTCATCTTTGTAGCTCGCCGCCAAGAGCCTGGCACAAGATTCACATCCGAAACCAGCTACCAGCTTCGCTATTTAACCACCAATGTTAGGCAAGTGAGAGCATGTCACTAACAACGCTGTAGCAGCAAAACATTCTTTCGTCTTATTTAAGTCCTCTGAAATTGTAACCAATAGGCCAGTGGCGATCAGCATGCTGTTTGCCCCGCAATAATATAAGAGCTACCAAATTCTCTTCGATAGGATCGCTGTTAAATCACACAAACATGAATGCTGCGAAAGCAGCCCACGTGTGGGGAGCAGCCTGCAGATATAAGGGCGCAAGGGCCAGGCAAGGGTAGGCTCGCGTAGCCCCCACGCAGAGAGCGATGGAACTGTACACCAAGACCGGTCTGCGTTGTTCTCCTCACCAGTGCGAAGGCAGTATCAACAGAGCACGCACCTCCGCTCTAGCCCGGCCGTACAAACATGTTGGCAGTTATAAGACTTTGCACCTGCACTTGCCAACGTAATGTGGCCATGCCATGCGCAGGCACTATGTCGGAATGTAAACACGCCTTTCGTGCCTAAAAAAAGCCCCTCATAAAAGACAATAATATTTCGTGCATGCACGGCAGTGCTGCGTCAGCACAGTTTCCTTTACTTCAGCACATCTTCTGATGGGTCCCTGTCTCAACCATGAATGACACAGCAAGTCTAAAGACACTTGAAAGAAAATGAACATACATTCCTCCAACTAGGGTCTGAAGTTTAAGCGAGACAAAAGTGTGCAAATAAATTGGCCTTACAACATAACGTTATTGACCATGTTCAAAATGAGTTTTAGGACCCCACTATATTAAAAAAAAAAAAAAGACAAGTAAACAAGCAGGTACAGGCTCAGGGGTAAACTGCTGTAATAGTATGTCACATAACATCCTCTCTGTCACCCACCCCCATGGGGTCCCCCATAACTTCCACTAGCCCACAAGGACCCCGGCACATCCATGGTTCAGACAACAAGTCCACTACAGGCAGATGAAATGATGCATGCAAAATTTTTAGCTAAAAAATTAGGATTGAAATCAGAAAGTGACGCAAACAGCTTCACCAAAAACAAGATTGCAGGGTGTGGGGGTAGGGGGCCAAGCTGCTGAGCTCACTTGAGAGGGCGCCTCCTGTGAGTGGTGCCACCAGGCCCATGAGCAGTATGAAGAGGGGGCTAAAGCGGCCAATGTGCTGCTTCCTCAGCATGCTGAAGGCCACCACTGCAGCCACCAGGTGCACAAACAGGGACGAGAAGAGGGCCCACAGGAACACCTGGTACCAGATCTCTGCAGCACAACCACAGGTCCTCCCCCTTCAGGCACCAACACAGTACCCAGCTCATTAGCTTCTACCAAGCATACTGCTGAGGCATATGTACATGCGGAAAAATCTGGGCTTGCACCCAGCCAGACATCAAAATCTGTGATAAAGAGATGTACGATTCTTGGCACAATGCAGTGCTGCTGCCCATACCCTAGAACAGTGGTTCCAAAATGGGCATCTATGACGACGCCTCATGGAGCCCTTGTTGCCTTCTTCTTACCAGAATGTGATGCACACCTGACCAGACTAAGAAGTATGTCTGACTCCGAGCTTTGCATTGCAGCAGATACCTCTATTCAGTTTCTCCAGATTTTTTTCACAAGACTAAAACAGTGCAAAAGGGCCAACCGCACAAAAGACATGCATAGAACAAGTGTACGAGTGACTTTCAAGAAGAAGAGGGGACTTTTTTGATAATATCCCCCATGCCAAAATGACCCCATCCCCCATTCTACGTGGGGCCTCCCATCACTTGTGAAAGTCCACAAAGTGTCCCCCCTGAGACAGAACAAATGCTCTGGTCTTCAATGTTGCGTACAGGACAGCAGGTAATGAAGTGAGATGAGCTAGGAGTCACACACCCACAAAGGTGTCGAGGGGATCACTTGGCGTGAGTCCAATGACATTGATGACGGAGTCTAGGTCCGCTGTCTCAAACTCCGTTCCCGTGGCCATTGGGGGTGCTTGCTTCGCACTGGGGCTGTGCCAGGGGCCCCCTCAAGAAGAGTAAAAATCTGCACAAAAGACACCAAGCAAAATTTCAATGAAACATGACATGTGCCGCCATTTACAAAGAAAGAGACCTATCGTGCAAAAAAGCTTCTTGCCATAATAAGTGAACTTGCTCACTTTATGTTCACGCAAATACTACACAAATACGTATTGTTGTATACAATGCACTGTGCACACCCTCATTTGTCACTTTTATTGCTTTAATAAACCAGTACCTTTCCTTAATTTTACTGGAAATACTCACAATACCTTCCACACACAAAATAAATAATTATATATAGAGCTCTTGCGCAAAGCACATTAGTACGGCTGGCTTTTTGGTGGGTCTTAAAGGTTAAAGTGCCTGATGAGAAAACAAAACTTGCACGAACTAGACACAGCCGTCGGTAAAAAGAAATTTTGAAGATTTCACATTCCAACCCACCCACACAACTCAACAATCAATGCAATTTCTGATTAACGCATGGACATTCTAATGGGGGTAATTTGGTTGCTCCATCATGTGATCGAGTGAGTAAATAACCTACATCAGTAAAAATAAATGACAGGGCAATAAAAGGTGGAAGCACTACGCAAGAAAAAATGCGCAGATTACCTAAGGTGTAAAGGCAGATCATCATTATCATCAGCCTATTTATATGCCCTGAAAGAGGAAGGCCTCTCCCATGAACTCTCAACTGCCCCCATCCTACGCTGCTCGAATCCACTTCTTGCCTGCTGAATTTTCTTACCTCGTCGCCCCATCCAGTTATCTATCTACATGGAGATAGATATGGGAAGAGGCAGATACATAATGCCTGTCTGCCTGTAAGTGGCGTTTTGTGTATCTTCTTCCTCGTGTATTTGTCTTCCGCACTGCCCTTCAACATGTTCAAGCAGTAGCAACTCAAATGTCGATTATTCTGCAGATATATAACACCAAGACTTATAATAGAGTGCAGTTTAAGTACACCTTCATTACAAATAAAAAAGTCGTAAAAACTAACAAAAAGAACACTAAAACCATCAAGAACAACATTAGAAGTCACGTTACCTAAAGCTATAAATGGATGGTCACAACTGGCTGGAAACCGTTAAATCCCTAGTTTCATTAAGTCCAATTGTACAACCTTCCTTAAAAGAGTCTATGCACTCGCATAACATGAGCAACAAAGTATGGAAGCAGGTGGCCAGTTATCAAGCAAGCTCTCCTCTAAACGAAGTTCAATAACCTGAGATGCTAACGAATCCAGAGTATTTGTACTGTCACAGTAAAGCCACGCAACTGCAAACAGACTCAAGGACTTTCAGCTGAAGCCATTGCAAAGCCCAATCTAAAACATCCAAAAGACCACGAAGACAACTGCAAACGGGCTTTAAAAGGACACTAAACGTTGAATAGCATTTGTTTTTAATGAAAAATCACACACACTTCATAGCTCCCTTCAGCTTTGTTCAGCGACAAACGGTGCTTTATTTGTTCAGAAACAATAATTAAAGCTGGCATTTACCTCTTCCTTTTCCCTTTCATTTTTTCTGCAATTTAAAAATGCACAGCACAAAATGGAGATCAAGCACCACTTGCACACTGACAAAGCACCAAGCTGCTGCCCCCTAGGATAAGGTGTAAAAAATATGAACAGTAGACAGACCGCCAGAGTAGTCACGTTGGTCCTTCCACTTACAACCCCCCATTTTTACCACTTTTTGTCGTACATATGTACATTTATAGAAAGAACAGTTTGTTGTTCTTGTGTCTGCCTTTAAGTTTCTCGAACTCTCACCACAGTGACAATTATTTTAGGCCAAGTGTCTAGCAAAATTAATAACATCAGTAGAGCTCTTGCTGGAGCCTGCCTTGAGGGTGTCTCCTAATTTACTCGGAGGCCTGTAGTTACGACTTCGGAGCTCTTTTTGGCAAGAAATTTTTCCAGGCTGCCATCAAAATAGATAAGTTTTTTAATGATCAAAAACTACCTATAATACAAAAACAAAATAAGCAATATCAACTGGAGTAATGCAATAAAAGTACAGAAAACTGGAACAGCAAACACGGTGCAGTGTATAGAAACGTGCCTAGCAGTTAAAGCAGAACACTTGTGCCCTGCAATAAGCTAGCCATGTCCCGATATCAATGTAATACATAAAAAAAATACAAACAATATATGAGATGATACACAGAAACAAGAAAAAGTTTGACAGGTGACTTTACAGATGGAGGTTTGCCCCAGATAAAAAAAAAAATGGATACGAATCAATGCAGTTATAACATCTATTTCAAGTGTAGATAGCTTATTTAGAAGAAATTCAATGTTAAATGCCAATGACTGTGATCCACACGTCGTTCAGCAGAAGTGGCTAATCCAATTAGCTGATTGCTGTAACAAGCTGCATTTTGAAGCCTCTTGAAATTCATTTAAACGAAGCTTCCTTGTTCATAGAACATGCATTCGTGCAAAATAATAATTATGACACACAATTTATGAAGCCCCCTTGCGACTTTTGATGTGGTGATGCAAACACATCAACCCAAGCTACAGCATATCAAGGCTAGCTGAACACTGCCCACTGAATGCAATGGCTATACAGTCCAACAAGGTGGTCTTCACAAACGTTGGCCAGAACGTCTATGATGGCCACTCTCATCGGCTCAACCTGCACTATGGGCAAATAATGTGAAACAAATGCGAACTCTAACCAAGCACAAGCCGACCTCCAGCTGCCCGCGGCATGATATTACACACTTTACTCAGAGTACGAAGTCTCGGAATCTCACCATGTGCGTGTTTGGGTGAAAGTAAACTACAGCACCGGTAAATGAACTGCCCTGCAACCTGGTGTTCGCTGTGCGTGCACAGGGCACCTCCTTAAAAGAGAAGCAAAACATCACCTACATACAGGCAACTTGTGCTACGCCACCACCCAGTGCAGCAACTCCCACCGATCAAAAATGTAGCTCTCCACCACCTTTTTAATCTACCTGCAGATCTATCATGCTCCAGTTACAGCAGCAATAGCTTATGGTGTAAGAGGCTTCAAAATGAGTGCGAAATTAAATCAAAAGCAACAATTCCTAGGTCTGTGTACATCATTTACACCTATCTCCATAAGAGCACTGTATGGGCCAGGACTTCTTCACTCTAAGCCCAGCCACTGCAGCAGATGAGGCCTGAGATATACCAGAGAAGTGCCACTGGTATATATGCTATGTATCGTTACAGTCCACCTGGCCTATTGCCTACAGAGAAAGCCCAAAACCACCCCGTGAAGGACTCTAATGTTTGGCTTACGAAAAGAGAAAATTTTAAATTCCTTTCGTGAATAAAATCCTCCACTATCGCAGCTATTAAAAAAGCACTATATTTGCAATGGTTCATTAGGTATATTTAAATGCCTGTATGAGTAAAAATTTCAATGCTGCTTCATGATGCACGTAAAGGGTTTGAAAAGCTGTTGTCATCTACGAATGAAATGATGCTACATGCAAGGGTAGCGGGTTTGTAACATTCCGGGAATTATCAAGCGTATTCCGAAGACTGAAACCAAAAGCAAAGGATTTTTGATCAAGCAATGTCCTGACCTAAAGGCAGAAAATACAGCAAATTTTTCAATGTTCTGGGTGCACATATGAGTCATGCCTTATTTCTGCCTGGATTCTGCACATTAATACTCATACAATAGCACTGGCACCACAAATTACCTACCATGCGAGAAATTTGGTTAGGGAGTTGCCATTAATCAAGATCCAGAAACCTGAATTACATTCTGAACAGCATAACCACTATATACGGTTAAATATTTATGAGAATTCAGTTCACATAACCTTTGAGTTGTCTACTGTACATGAAAAATTGGCTATAAGCAGTTTAGGTGCCCCATGAGCTTCAGTCTGAATGCATAAAAATTTCCATCGAGTTGCTTCAACACATTGGCATACGCGGGTGAAGGATTTGAGGGGGAAGGCAGAGTGAATTGGGTGGTTCAAATACCCTCCCGTCCCCCTCAGGGATACTGATCCCCACCTGAAATAAAATAGTGGCTGCACAACCGCTTCGCCCGCACATTATGTAGTTTGCTTGGACCAACGTTTGCAGGAACCATACAATTGAAGTAGAATAATGCCTCAAAATGTTATTAGAACTCAATGTGAATCCGTGCATTATGCACCTAGCAGCTCTAGAGACCCACTTACATGCCGACAAGCCATGATGTGCGTGATGGCCTCATCATGCCAGCTCACAGAAGTGTTTGCAAATGTGCACTGGTGCAGGAACAAAGAAGGGGCAGCGCTGTGCTCAAATGAACAGCTAGGCAGACTTTTCTCACACTAGTTAGTTCCTGATGAACCTACATTCAGCTTTGTTTCATTTTTATGCATTCAAAAATCTGGAGCCTGGAAACATTCTGAACCTTAGCACGTTCCCTGCTCAAGATTTCATTCATGCTGCCATTCTGCGCTGAAATCGTTCAGGTCAGGCAGGAGATTAACACACTCAGCATGGCATGGGGCCCCAATGGTTCACACTGCGCTGAATGTGCTAAACTTTGGCCTAATTAGAAAACATGTTAAGCTCGTAAGGATTAAGTTGTTCACAGCATTTTAAATATCAATTATACTGGAGAATAAAACTGACTGCTGCATGCTCGTGCGTAAACTGGACAGCTGAACTAATTTCATTCTACTTCGAGGGGCTGATTGCTTATTAAGCCAATGCTCTAGAATAACAAATCTGGGGCGGTTGATGCACACCAGCCCAGCAAGGAAAAACAGCACATGGAAGGAACAAGAGCAAAAACTAGAGAAAGAAGTGCTGACTGCCTTTGTTGCATTGTCGCTGCATAACCCGTGCACTGGCGGCTCGTTCATTTCGACGTTCAGCGTTCTGTCTTGATCACAAAAGATCCAATACTGGCTGCCAAATTCATGTCCCAAACAAAGGGTTTACAGTAATGCGTTGTCTTTAATGTTACATCTTTTGCAGAGGCACTTCCAGGAAAATTGCCCGAAGAGACACTGGCCACAGCTGGCAATGGCATTCCTGAATGCCCTCGGTGGACTTACTAGTCGGCTTCCATGTATAATCAGCACATTAGAGGCCACCATTCTGAGAGCTCTTATCGGATGCTACAGAAGCACTTACAGTCAACTTCAACTTTAAAACTAGAATTGACTTTAGAAGCACTTACAGTCTGTAGTGGCATGTGAGAACATGCAGTAACACAAGAGCGATAGGTAATAACGGACTTGCGAAAACAACTCACAGACAGGATGAAGTGCTGGTCCTGCCGTTTCCTTCATCCCACCCATGCGCTGTTTTCACACGTTTGAAATAATGTACTATCGTGATAAATTGAAATACGAACAACAGAGTGCATGTCTTTCAGTACATGCCGCACATCCTGGCGACTGGTCACGTGTGCACAGTGCGAACAAGTTACGCGAGTTTGTGTCCAACGTTGATATGGAAACACCGTTGTTCGGCGTGTGAGCGTTTTGGTTTGTCTTCCCACTGCGTTCAGTGCCCGCTCACACAAGCGCTATCTCACTTTGTTGCTGCAATGAGTGAAAACGGCGCATGCAGCTACATTCCTTTATTATTTTGTGCAGAGCGCCCAACAAACGATTGCAATGCGATGGTCTGTCCATATCAAGGTTGGTCACGAACTCTCGTAACTTGTTCGCACTGCGCATGTTCAGCCCATCGCCAGGATGCGCGGCATGTACTGAAAGCCATGCGCTCCACTGTTTAAGTCAAGGGTGTGACGGAAGCCCGTCTGGTCGGGATGCATTTAGATGAAGACAAGGACGCCGACCACAAGTTTGTTGAGTTGAAAGGAAATTAACGTTTTGGCTCCCACACGGAAGCCTTGGTCACAAATCTCCACTGTTTGTATTTCAATTTATCACAATAGTACCATCCACCCAAAATTCTGCACTGTTGATGTAATAATTAGGCTACGGTTCTGGCACAAGCCCCCCCCCCCTCTTTTTTTAAATTTCAACCAAAAGAAACATTCAAGAAATGCACGCGTGACATTTTAATATTTAAAGTACTCCGGTGCACTACTTTTCTTCATGTGTGTACGGTCAAGATGACATATTCTCTTGTTCTTTTACATCATATGTTTGCACAGCAACACACTGACTCTCGACAAAGCACACTTCTCCCATGCGATGAGCTCAACAGTTCACGCCGCGTTTTCCGCAATGACTAGGAAACAAGTGGCGCTGGTTCGTTCGAGTAACCCATCTCAAGGAAAAGTTTTCGCTGCTGCTCATTGATGACGTCCCCTCAAAGCTTTGTGCTCACGCGCTCCGAAAGCAGCGCAAAACACAAGGTGCTACAGCCAAAACCTTTCAGAAATTTAAAACCCTGCTTTACGGTCTGACTCAACAGTCGCCGCCTTCGTGATTCACTTCCCAGCTATCGTTACGACACCGACTGAATAGCACGGTCTTTCTGTTGGGCCTCAAAATGTCAATTCGGAATGCAGCGCAACTATTTCCCAATACAGCAACAGCATATCCCCTCAAATTCTACATTCAACACGCGACCAGTTACAACGCTATGGGCAAAGATCGCCGTTAGCCTGGTGATAAATTACAAAGGTCACAGCTGCAAACAAAATAGGCGACTTATTATGGGAAATTTTTAGACCGATTGCCAGGCTGATGCTCCAAGGGCAAGAGATATCGTTACTCGCGCTATCGCTCACGTGTTACCGCTATGTGCAGCAAAAAGCAGAAACTTTCCGGCATGTGTCCCGACCAATATCCACTGGCAAGCGCATGCGAAAAGATCCGCTGCATAATTAGTTTTCACAACGTTCGGGCCGCTGCGTTGCTAGGCGCCATCAGGCAAGAAACAAGTCGACTGAAATAAATGGTATCGCTTCCTTATGTAACAGAAAGACCACACAGGCAGCGGATCACGCAAATTGTACCAATTTCCTACAAGGTTACTACGAAAACGAAACTCGGAGCATTTTGGCTCGACCGGTCGCAAAGTTCAAGCAGCAATTTCAGATAGTGAAAAATGAGGAAGTACTTACCATTTTTAAGGCATAACAGAATTAGCTTCAGTACATTATTCATACAGCCAGAGAAGATGCTTAGTTTGAAATGTCGATGGAAAATGAGGGGCGGCCAAGTCCCACGGTGGGTGTATCAACAATGTATACGGTGACCTTAGCCTAAGAAACAAATGTTCGCCGATAGGCTTCTATCCTAATCGAAGGTTTCATAGCTACCGAACGAACAGATAACCCTGAAAAGATTCACATCGCAGCGGGAAAGCCGCATAATAGCGAAATACTCGGGAACCGAAACACTAGCGCTTGTATGGATGGGCATAGGTAGCCGTAAGCCCTGGCCATTACATTTAAAAGAACATAAATATACCCGGCACTATTTGAAGAGTGAAACTTATAACATTCAACAACTAACTAAGCCGAAACTTATTCAATTAAATATTTTTGTATAAAAAATGCAAGTTTTGCATCAAATTGTAAGAATGATTAGTTAAAATTGTGACAGCGTTTATTTATAGGCGGCAGCACAGAACAGTCAACGCCGTTTGCGGCGTTTGCGGTTTTGCGTTTCGGAAATAATTACTCATCGTAGACAAAACAGTCATTCTGTGCGCCAGCATATTAATTTACGATGTGTTAGCTGCAAAACGCATGAGCAACCTCAACATGAAGCATGTGTTGCAGCATTTCACAGTCAACTGAGCGGGGCACCCGTAACCGCCCGTTGGCAAACAACGAAAAGACGAACATTCTCAGCACAACTAAAAAAATGTTCATGTGTGCGCAAGTGTTATAAAGCGCGAGGTGTTTTTACCGATTCTTCGAAAAGGTCTTTCAGCCTAACTGAATACAAATCATTTGAGTAGTTCTTGTTATTCGATTCGAGAACTTAATATTCAATATCTTCAAATATTTGGTTTTGGCTGAATATTTGGGTGCTCTACAAATGTTTGGGCTTGCATCGAAATGCACGCCGTGATGTCGCTACGTAGCAGACTGGTAAATACGCTTTAGCCCGAAAATTAAGTGTCCAAGGATAAATCATGCGCATGTAGGAACATGTACCAGTGCATTCATGTTCTAGTTAATATTTTATATTCGTGCTTACTGGGGCCAAAGTGTACTTACCCTTGTTAAATGCATGCTTAAAAAAATGCGATAGTACAGTGGGAAAATTTTCTGATTCAATTTTACATTCATAGCCATTTTACTTGGTTGTTAATATCTCCTATTGAACTCTGTCTGGTTTGGCGGAAACTTGAATGAAAACAATCGAATATACCCCAAAGGGTTTATTCAAATCATTCCCAAGAACACTTTGAATAAAGCCCTTATTTGGAGGATTTTATTTCTTTTCATCAAATACATTTTAGTATTTTATTCAATATTTATAGCCAGCTTCCCTTTGTTTTTAAGCCGTTCGAGACTAATTATTCGAATGCCCAAGTATTAATTTTTTCCACTTATCCTTCAACGCCTAGCGCTGATCTGTACTACTACACATAATTAATTTAAAGCTAAGTATACAGATCTATAAATTAATCTACTGGCATGGTGTTTAGGAACGCTGATTTTTTATTTTACAGAGACAAATTATTGGGAAACAGTAAAGAAGAAATTTGAGTTCGATATGTGGTACGTGTGTTGTCAAAACAAGGCAGATTTGCAATAAGTGAACAAAAAGGTCTTGAGGCAGTGTACAAGCTAGGTTTGGTGGGAATAAGCCGAAATTGTGAGAAACTGCAAGAGTAGTTCTGGCTTAAAGAGAAAAACGAGGACAAAAGTTGATGATGTATGGCCTGCATTTTATATACCTGCACACGGGCAACTTAAAATTGAAGCCGTGAAAAACATAGCCCTTGTAACGTTTTTTGCTTGCCACCGTGCATCATAATCTATAGAATACTGCAAGTTAACATTTACAGGTGTGGTGCATATCAGGTCTTCACGTGTAATAATTTTCACCAAATTTTTATCATACGTGCTCGCTTTTTAGTGTCATGCGCTCGTTAGTGCTATGCTTCACGATTTGTTGATTGATGATTGATTGTGGGGTTTAACGCGCCGACGCAACGCAGGCGATGAGGCGGGCCGTCGTGGAGGGCTCCGGATTAATTTTGACTACCTGGGGATCTTTAACGTGCGCCGAAATCTCAAACACACAGGCGTTTTTGCTTTTCGCCTCCATCAGAAAAGCGGCCGCCGCGGCCGGGAATCGAACCCGCGACCTCGTGCTCAGCAGCGCAACGCCTTAGCCACTGAGCCACCGCGGCGGGTGCTTCACGATTTGTTATTCGACAAGAAGAGGGCTGTCAACTACGCCATGCATTTGTTGGGTAGAAAGAAACTGTAAGCATGGTGAGTCAGGATGAATGCGCATACACAATTAAGAAGTGAAAGTTGTTTTTTAATTAGGTACCTCGAATACATTTTTATCCATTCAAAGACAAGGAATTGCACTAATAAACAATACAAAAATAGTTTGCAATCCAAATAGAATGCAGTTAATTCCACATTCTGTAAGTGCACTATAGGTACACTTTGGCATGCGTCATATGGTAAAAAGGGGAGTCAGATGTTTCTCTCTCCCCCCCCCCCCCCCCCCCCCCCCCTGCCCGCATTGTGCAAATCAGTGGTGCACCAACCAATGAGAGGGTGCAGGGGGGCCTTGCGATGTTTTCTTTCCCGGATCAGACCGGTGGGCATGTCTAATGTAGTCTTTTTCTGACCGATGTTTCCTGCTCAACCAAAGTGTACTTTTGTTTTATTGGCTTTTCAAGTTACAAAAAAAGAAATGATAAGGCGGTAGTACGCGCTTAACTTCGATAATATGTTTATTTTCAAGTATTGTTGCATGATAAATTCTCGTGGACGTCTTTTTTTTATTTTACACCCTCTACAAATATTTTCATCATCTCGATCTACCTCAAAAAGTTGTCATGCAAGAACAAAAATCAAAGCCCCTTCCTTAAAAAGAAAGATAGTTAAAAAGCGCGAAGCTTTCTACCATGCAACTAGAGTCGAAGTCCAAAATCCAAACTGATTCGACCGTTTCAAGATGGCTTAAAAAAAAAAAAAAAAAAAAAAAAAACGTCGGGCTGGTTCAGTCGGATAGACGTCGGCTTCATAACGCACGGAACCTATAGGTTCGATCCCGACCACTGGAAGCGTTTCTTTTTTTTATTCAGGCGTTCATTATGTAAGTTGGCTTTCCTACAGTGCAGTTTGGCGTAAAGATGGACTAGTAACACATAGAAAGTTTCGCTTTAAAAGAATGCGCCCGGTTGTAAGACATTTCGGCAAACACTGAAGATCCTCGGGTGCTCCGATTTATTAGTAGCCTCTACTGCAGCTCGCATCTAAGCCCATTCCAGTGCGCTGAATCCCAATTTTGGGGAGGTCCTGGCTCCCCAGAAGATGGGGAGGTCCCGGCTCCCTCCAGAAGAAAAGGGCTTCACCTTGCACTATTTTTTGTGTCATCTCGGTTTATTTTCGTATCTGAGTGAAGAAAGTAGGCGACACCTTCTGTACCGCTCAGAGAAATAATGAGCGCGAATTGTACTAGTGATGCACCATACAAAGGAGGGCGCCAGGATCAAATTCCGTTATTCTCTGCAAACCTTAACCGGTTACAGATAGACTTTTTTTATAGTGCAAGCTTGGTGTTTTGAACATCTTGCGAGCGCATCTTCAGTTGACGGCCCAGAAGAGCCATTTGCACCTGTAACAACAAGGAATAAAAGAAATGTTTTCTTTATTTCAGTTGCTTCTGTACAAACATAAGGACCGCGCCTCTTACAACGAAAATATATGTTGTGACTGCTTCGACTTTACAATTGTTTTTTCTTCTTCAGAAAAGTAAACTAAGCGAAGTTTCATAAACAATTTAGTCTGACATTCGCGTCATCATTTAAAGGGACACTAACGTGTAGAAACAACTAGACCTCTAACAATTAATTTAATGTGCCGTAAATACAAATGTACCACTCGAGGCAACAGCAGTCGCTTTATTGTTGCTGGAAAGGACAAAAGCGAGAAAACAGGTATCCCCACCCCGTATTCTTACCCGTACATCATTTTGTGCCATCATCATCATGAATCTTGAATGACAAAGCATGGGGGTCCCGTTGTTCACAGGCGCGTTATCATCCACAATGCGGTTTCAATGCTTGTTTCGTGGTTTTTTAAACGAATACTAAGTTCAATGGTGTATGCCTGATCAGCCTGACGCAAGCGCTCGGCGTCTTAGGCGAGAACTGCTGGATCCTGCCTGCGTTTCTTGTTTACGACACGAAATTTTCCGACTAACTAGAGGCTAACAGCTTCGCTGTAAAATTTAAGTAAGGCCAGCAGCGTCCCGTGGTGCAAATTATGATGTGACCTACATGCCCCGTACGTGCGTCTGTAGCAAGACTGCTTCTTCACGCTTGCTGAACCGAGGTGGCATTCGGAAGGTGTATTAGGGGTCAGTTATATAGATGCGGAGGCGAATATTGCTGCATTGTGCCAGCCCAGATACACAGTTGCATTTCCCAGGCAATTGAGGGTTCTAGGTTTACCGCATACTTTCTCGTGAACAGAATTGACAGCGCCAGAAAAGCCAGGCTGGGGTTTGATGTGGCCGCATCGCCAACTGCGACATTACCGGCGACTACGCAGTGTTCAAGAAGCCATTGCAATTCCACGCTGTGCCGCTTTTGGGTTGCGTGGAGACGCAGGAAATGTATTTGCTCTGTCATTTTTGCTTTCGGTAGCGACGCTAAGTGTCGAGTGCTGCTCAGGACTAGATAAGATTACCGTCTTTCTGATGTCCCAACACAGGTAAAAATGAGCAACTTTGGTCGTCATTTGATTAGAAAACGCGGTACAGTGAACTGTAGCCGGGGGCTATGTCGGTGCGCAGCTGGGATTTCTTATCTAGAGGCTGTTGACTTGAGTGCAACCACGTTATCAAGATGCGAAAAGAAAACCATGCTGCTGGGGTTGACCCAGTGCACGGTGTAAGAATATTACACCGTGATCCAGTGCCAAGGAGATGAGAGGCGCTCTTCAAAAGCACTTTCCCGACGTTTTGCCGCACGTCACCGGTGTATTGCTGGAAAGCCCGCCGCCGTTAGTGGCGGTTGAGGGCAATGGACCAACGAAGGTGGGCAGCTAAGGTTTTTAGGTACCTATACTTGAAAAGCGTGGACACGCAGTGGTTAAGAAAGACTAGAAGGCTAACGATGAAATACGGAAAGAACAGTGGGGAATCCAAAACAGCCAAGGTAACCAAAAAAGAGGCAAGGCAGATTGAAACGAATAAATGGAGGGAAAAAATGGAAGCTAAAACATCGTTAGAGATGTACAGGGCTGAGAAAATGAACATCAGAAAGGAAAATTTCTACGATAATTCCCAGGGCAGTGCTTTGCTTTTTGAGGCTAGAGCAGGTTGCCTGCGAACTAAGAGTTTTGTGGGGAAGTATTCGCAAAATGATGGGGTATGTGTGGTCTGCGGATAAGAAACAGAAACTATGTGGCACATAGTGTTAGAATGTGAGGGTATCCATCCAAATGTACATGAAGGGAATATTGGGCTTCCAGAAGCCCTAGGATTTAAGGGTATCAGAGAGGAAGTTAACTTCAAGGCTGTCGAGGGGACGAAAAGAAGATTAGAATGCTGGTGGACGAAAAGCAGAGAGGGGAATATTGCCTAGGACAGTTACCACCTGTAACAGGGAAAAGAAAGTATTTCGGGCCTAATAAGCTTTAGGGCCTGCCCTAAGCAGCGCTAGTACTAAACCAAGAGTGTAAAACATGGTTATATTAGTCCTTTTTGGTAAGATGACATGTCATCACCCCGCTTCAAAGGGGAAACCAATAGCAATCATCATCATCATCATCATCGGTGGGCTTTCGGGTGCATTTTGCGGCGCCGGATCGAAGGCGCTCGAAGTACGATACATCAGTGCGCAACTATAGCTCTACTAGCTGCGAATAATATATTTTGCACGTGTTTCAGCGGGACATTTCTTGTTTACAAGGCGTAATTTTATGTATCCGAGTTTATTTAAACAACTGCCCATTTGCGTTTTCGAAGTTTGAAATATTTAAAACGCATTCGATTCAAAATAAACTTGAATATCGCGTTACCCACTTTGATATTCAATTCTTTCGAACATTCGCACACTCTTGCATTTTAATTATACCACTGAGGGGCAAGAAACTTGGTAGTTCACAAGGTTAACCATGGTGGATACATACTTGACAGTAAAAACAGCGCAGTAGAAAGAAGAATAAAAAGCACACACCCGAGCGCTGGACCCAATAGCTCCCCGTGTGCCCTTCTTCTTGTATCCTCGCTCCTGATGCGCTGTCATATACGTCTTACTAGCATCCCCAAACAACAACTTTAGTTCATATTAAGGCGTGACAGAGTAGGGGACGTATTTGCAAAGCATACGAAGCGTATTCGCAAGTATAAACGCGTGAAAGCGGTGACAGATAAGGCAGCCGCGATGTTGTTTGGTTGGTTGGTGCCAGAAGGATAGCTCATACCACTCAGGGGGATTGGCCAGGAAATGGGTGCTAAGTGAGAGAAAGAAACTGTGCTCGGAATTAAGAATATATATATTGAGAGGACAAGGTCCACCGGAGAGACCGATGTTCGGGGCGACCGTTTAATCGAAGCCTCGAGCGAGGAACGCGCGAGTACATACCATGATGATGAGCATTTACAGAGATAATGATGAAGTGCTAGAGCCAGTTCGCTAATGATGATGATAATGTACAGATGAAGAGGAAGCACTGATGGCAGCCTGAAGATCTCACACCAAGGGCGACTGTGCCAACCGGTGCCGGTAGATTGACTGAGGATGCTCACAATATATATATATATATATAGTATAAGTAAAGAGTCGGATACACAGCAAGAACAATAACAAAGAACGTTTACTTACGTAGCGGCAACGGGACTTGCCTTCATCAGAGTACACAAGTAAGGTACAGCATGAGTGAGAGTAAAGCAACTACAAAATCAAAGCTGATGAATAAGGAAATGATAGAAAGAAGGAGAGACGTGAAAAGTACGTAAAGAAATAAAGCAAGAAGATACGGCAGTGAAGGAGAGGCAGTGAGTACAGGCGCTGACATGTTTTATACGCCTCGAGCTTCGCGATCGCTGCGCCGCCTGCCGCCGCTTCTCCGCGGCGTTGACGGGACTTGCGCTGCGTGACTGATAGGGGCTCGTGCAGTGTTTTGGTTCTATTTCGCTTCTTTACGCCTTTCCGCGCCCTAAAAAAACTTGTTATGGTGACGACTATAGACAAAGAGTACGTTTAGGTCAATTCAAAAGCAGCTGCGTCTTCGTAGAGTACGCGATCGCCTGCAAGAGCTACCCGGGGACGCGGTTCTGCGCGCTTCGTCGCCGCTCTCTGGGCGTCGGCGACGCCGTGTCGGACGTCGTGTACAAATGCGGAGCGGAATCGAGCAATTAACGTTTTAGTAATCCCACACATAAATCTCGCGTTCACTTTCCTTTTGTTTTTATACTTCAACGAAGAGCTGATCGTACGGCGGACGCATTTTTGGAAGTATACAGGGTAGGCTGTTCAACAAGCGATGAAATGTGTGGTTTGAAGAGTATGGCATGTGATAATGCCCTCTGATTTCAGTTTCTGGTTTGTTCTGCAGGCTCCCTGTGCCATATGACGATATTTCGAAGAAGCAATTAGTCGCGGACGCGGATTATATTGTAAGCCCGTCTCCGCGCTGTTCGCAGAGGATATATGTAGCAGATGAAGGTCTGCTGGCGCCCACCTCACGACAAGACGACTCTGTCGTGTGCTGATCCCCGAGTATAATTATGCATTGTCCATCGTACGTTTGTTGAATATTCCCGAAATTAACACAGACTGGCTTGTAAATGATGGTGATCAATATCTGAGGTATAATATTGGCAAACGTAACTGGTGTGCTGTCAGTTATGAGTGCTCCACTGATTATGTAAGCGCACAAAACCGATTTAAATCGTAGTGTATAGCCGTAGCATGAACATATCAGGAACCGGTGGTTACGGAGACACGGCTAGTAAATTCAAGTCAGTGTAACTACAATCGGCTCCATCATACGCCGATTCCGCGACGCTGGCCTGTGACACACACCTGGCGCTTATACAGACCGAAAATACCACACTAAGATCGCGTCGGAAACATTTACACTCTCGTAAACACACCCCATTTGCGAACAAACTGACTGCTCCACACAAACATGAATTTCAAACGCCCACAAACGGTAAATCTCAGTCGTGAACGTGCCGCAAAAGCAGCGGCGGCACTGGGGAGCGGGGCGCGGACTCCCGCGCCTGCTTTCGAAACGGGCCGCTAGGGGGATTTCAGTGGCGCCCCTACAGGCCGCGCTCGAGGCGTATAGAGAAGGCCGCCATGGCGATCTAGCGGCCAGCACGGCAGACGGCCAGATTCAGAAATGAGTAAGTGTACAGCGCAGCAAAGATCCCCGCGGCAAAAACCCAGGACTTTCGCCCCGAATGATAATATAGTGGAGCAGACTATGGGTGGGCCAATTGAGTAAAAGTGTTTTTCAAGTATCTTTTTCGTATAGAGGCGAACCGTCGGCAGAAGAGGAAAAAGGTTCTATTGTCTCTAATTCATTACAAAATGCACAAAAGGGTGAGGGGGCCAGATCACAGCGGTGTAAATGATAATTTAAATTTGGCACACCACAGCGAAAGATAGTTAGGCTAACTTCACATGTCCGTGGTTGACTAATCCTGCACTTCCATGAGTACCGGAGGTGCTCAAGCTCTGAACCTACGTACGCAGAGTTAGCCACGCACTGTAGGGGGCCTAATATACGAAAACGTGCCGAGGTGAGGAAATTTATGGGCGGTAGTATTTTCACCACTGGGCCTTCCAATGCAAGTCCCGCCAGAGTGTCTGCCGATTCGTTAATCCAGATCCCAGCGTGTCCAGACATCCACACGAAATGAAGTTCCCGTAATAATGGAGGCAATAAATAATTTAGGGTTCGACGTAGAGGAGATGTGTTTGGGGACGAAAGAACAGTGGAAACAGAGAAAGGGTCAGTAAGCACTATTGCACGTTGTTTAGCAGAATCTATACTCGGCGACAACTTTATGTGGCAATGGAGTGAAAGCTATGGGGGACGGGGAAGGGGGAGCTAACTGCTCCGTGCTACTGCACCAAAATAGTTCCCGATAAACTGGTTTCGGTTTCAGTTTCGGCGTGACAGATATGCATTTGCTAAAGTTAATTTCTTCGAATGAACTCCGTGGTTGAGTGCGCTGAACCACGATCGCCGATCATGCAGACATATTGGCGCCTTCTTCCCCCCGCTTTATTTGTTTGTGAACACAAACCAACGGTTTGACTGGAGAACTCAGACCGACCGTGGAATCCAACTATGTATCGTTCAGAACTGAAGTGAATTTTCTCAGTGATGCAATTTTGAGAGCATGCACTGATTTGCAAACTCTTCTGGATCAGAAAACGGGGCAGCACCACCGACCTGTGTAGTGTGCTTACATAGCGTGGGCGCGGTAGACCCGCTTACGCCGCCAAACTGGCTTACTGAACCGATTGCGGAAGCGGTGGAGAGTTCCTGTTGCATCGCTCTCACTTGGGCGTACACTTTGCAAACCACTTGCTTCGTTTGTTTTGGCAGCGTTTGCTTCTCAAGCTCCTTAAAAAATCCTGTGTGGAGAACGAAGTGGCGAGCTGCGGAAGGCCGTCCAAGAGAACGCCACGTTTTTTTTTTTTTTTCGGAAGAGAATCTATGTAACGCCAGTGCACGTGGCGACAACCGCAACCAAAAATATCCGGCAATCTAAAAATAATGCTGTATGTTTCCTATATTTTGCCTTGTAATTTAGTGGCATTATCAATCCAAGGCTAAAACGCCAGAACTATATAGTTTTGAATTGCTTAGGTTACAGACAGCCAATTATTTTTGTTGAACTACTTCTAGCTGCGCAACGAAATGGTGTGTGGTTCGGCTCTGTAGCCTTGGCTGCATTGCCACAGAAAGTTGTCCCCGAGTATAGCTTTCCAAGGGCTAGGACAATAACTAAATATTCTGCGTGAAAAGAACTAGTGAAGTCAGGAAATCGGAGGGAGAAGGCGCAATCTAAACTGGGAGAAAAAACACCCACGCCCCTCATTCCGGACGGAGGCATCAGTTGCAATGATGGCATGGGAGGGGAAACCTGTAAGGTGATCCTGCAGAAGGCCTGATAAGAGATTCGATGTGAGTAATTTAGCATTCCTGGGAAAATTTTCATCGAGAGCTACATTTAAGCATGAAACGGAACGATTAGGTATATACGGAAAAAGACAAGAGGGCCACATGTAACGGATATAGTAAGGATTGCACAAATATCACTTGTGGGCGTTTTAACCGGGGCCATGGGCTGCTGAAAAACAATGACGGCCATGTTACAAAGGCAGTTTGCGGTCTGAATATTGGCGATGCCATTGCTCTTAGGAATGCACCAACAGTGAGGGCGTGTAGGCGGGAGACTAGTGGGGTAATTCGATCTTTTATGTAATAAACGCTAATTGGCACATATCGTGGAAGACCCACACATAGTCTTAGGGCTCGCCGTTCTAGCGTTATCAGCGGCAGAAGCTTGCCATGAGGGCTTCCTGAGAAGAGCACACATCCAAATTCTAGTATTGTCTGGTACCCCCATTTTCAAAACATTTCTAGGCCAATCCTAAGCCTTCTGGACCACAAAGAGTTGAAATAATAAGCTTTACCTTCAAATGTGACAAAATTATTTTATGACAGTAAGAAATGAAGGTGTTTTCTCTAGCTTTCCGGCATAAAACGTTTAGGCCTCACTCGGGATGTAAGCTTGTACACTTTCGTCTCGGCCTGGAAAATTTTGACAAAGACTGTATATCCGGTAAATCATTAATAAAGTGTCACGGCGCATACAAAATCTCTTGTGACTAAGGCTTCTCAATACTGAAACATACTTCGCTCCCTTAGCGGTAATTTAATCAATGTGTGGCGCCAATTCAAAGGGTAATCGTATATTATTCCTAGGTATTTTAAGGAATTGACCTGGGGAATGGTTTGTTGGAGGTAAATGAGAGAATTGGAGACCAAGCCACCCGCCGGAAAGACAAGGAGAGCACGTTTTTACACATCTAGGTTCAAGCATAGACTATCTAGCCGAGCCTCTAAGGCGCACAAATAGGTCTGCAGACGTTGGTACAATGTGTGAATGTCTGTGGCTGATGCGAAAAAAGCAATGTCGCCGATAGTGGTGGTGGTGGTGGTGGTACCAGCGAGATGGCTCTTACCCACTCAGGGGGATTGGCCAGAAAATGGGTGCCTTACCAAAATAAACGGTGTAGGTTTGGGGGAAAAGAAAAATATTTTAATATTAGAATGCATTAGCAGTAGATAACTAGAGAAATAAAAGTGAGAAGATTATAAACAGAAGTAAAAATAAAGGTAAAAAACACGATTGCATGGAAATTAGGAAGTAAGTACAACGAAGAGAGAATGTGGTACAGACAAGCAGTGGACAAGACACGTGCAGGTTTGACAGGGGAATCCAGCAGGGCCAAATGATAGCTAACACTGCAGATGGCCTGATTCTAGAATGAATGAGTGTAACGCACGGCAAAGATCCCCGTGGCAGAATCTCAGTACTTGTGCCCCGAATGGTAGAATCAGTGAAGCAGACAGTGGGAGGATTAGCCGGTGTACATGCGCCTTCTAAGTACCTTCGTCGTATAGAAGAGAACCGTTGGCAGCAGAAGAAGAAATGATCGATCGTTTCTGGTTCGTTGCATAATGCGCATAGCGGCGAATGGGACAGATTACAGCGGTGCAAGTAAACATTTAAATTTGGCACGCAACAGCGAAAACTAGTGAGGGTGACTTCGCAAGCTCGCGACTGGCTTATGATGCACTTCCATGAGTACTGGAGGTGCTCGAGCTCCGAGTCTTCATAAACAGAATCAGGCATACTTCGAAGTAGGCACAGCCTACGAAAGCGAGCCGAAGTGAGGAGGCTAATTGGCGGCAGAACCTCCACTACTAGACCGCCCAACGGCATTCCCGCCAAAGCATCCGCCGATTCATTAAGCCAGATACCTGCGTGTCCAGGCACCCAAAGCAAACGCAGTTCTCGGAGGGAGGAAGGTGATAAAGAAGCAAGAGCTCGACGTAGGGGAGATGAGGTTGTGGAAGTAAGTGCAGAAGAAACAGAAAACGAATCCGTGAGAATTTTCGCCTGTTGTTTAGAAGAACCAAGGTTACGAAGGGCCAAGACTATTGCGAGAAATTCTGCGTGGAAAGAAGTAATAAAGTTAGGCAACCGGAGGGAAAAGGCCCAATCTAGACCGGGAGAAAAAATACTCGCGCCTGCCTTCTCCTTCCGCACAGAGGCATCGGTTGCAATAAGGGCGGGGAAAGGGAAATCGTTCAAATGATCCTCTGGGAGGCCTGTCAGAAGATTCAGAGGGAGTAATTTAGTATTAAAGGGAAAAATTTAATCAAGAGAAATATCTAAGGATGAGACTGCCGATGTCCCAGGAACAGCACGCACGCTAACATCACCGAGCGTCTTCCTCCTGCAGTATATATGGGCCGGCCCAGCATAGAGGCGCGTACCCGTAGAGAGGAGCGGGCCACAACTGCTCCAACGGTTCACTTCATAGACGAAGAAGCCCCTTGGCTGCTTTGAAATGGGCCCGTGACCTCCCCCCAACGGCGGAAGCAACGTCCGGCTGCTAACGACGGAACAGGCTGAGGGCTGAGCTTAGTCGGGGGAGAACCATGCATAGCTTCAGGCGTGAGACATGGACAAGTTGCGACGTTGGGTGAGCAGTGGACGGCGAGAGCGTTACTATATACATTAAGGCGAAGCTTTAGTGCCCGCACTGATGCCGTTGTACACCAATAGTCCCTGCAGGAAAGCCAACTTTCACTGACAATGATGAGGAATGATCACGGGTGAAGGTAAAGAAAAAAACGGTTCCTGTGGCCGAAATCGAACATGGGTCCCTCGCGTTATGAAGCCGGCGTCTATCCGAGTGCATCAACGCCAAGCAGCAGGCACCGATTCGCGCCGTACACCCCAAACCCGAACGTTAGGCCTACGGAGTGCACACCCGGGGGTTGCTGTGGGTATCCTAGAAAAGGGGTGCGTTCCTCCGGAGTTGCACATACTCGCACTGCGTGGTTGGCCAACCGAAGTATACATCACGAGTAAACTCCGCGTTCGATCATCGTCGTCGTTAGACGGGGGGATGCATTATCTTTTAAAATTTCACTAGAGTAACTTCATCTGAACGTCTCCTTCGAAAAACACCAGGACTCGGCCCTCCGTGGCGGCATCACGAGCGCGGTGGCGCTCTGGTTACGTCACATTATCCTCGTATACAGCTATCGTCGCTAAATAAATGCCAAGTCTTCATAGAACGACTCAGCCAAAGTTTGCGAAATTACAGTGTTCAAAAAACATCTAAGCCAGGAACCAAGTTTCTTACATGAAGTGGCCGGATATTGATGCAGTTGCCGTACTCCTGGAACAAACGTGCATTTGAGCCCAGCTGGTAACGCCGTCAGCAGGAGTTTTGCCTCGATCCCCCCTTACATAATGTACTCGAAGATTCTGAGATGTTTATTTTTTAACCCTCGTTTCTTATGGAAACAACAGTGGAGTAAGCTGGACCGAAAGGCAACTCCTATGTAACGAACATAATACTTTGACGAAATAAGAAAGTTTGAAGGGTTTTTTTAAGTGCAGAGCACTTTGGGGTCCCGCCTTGTCGCCGTAGCTCGTTCGCTGTCACGCTGTCTGGCCACCGCCGCAATCAAGCGGCGTAGCGACGTAACGGATCCAAGCAGCTGAGCCCCAGGGCGTAGCGGCGTAACGGACCCAAACAGAGGCTTAGAAAAACAAGCAGTTTATAGTCATAACCGTTCGAAACCTCTGAACAACTGGAGCTTGTCATACATCTCCCCTTTGTTTAGCGTAACGAAAACTGAAGGTACATTTGAGGCAAAATCTGTGCAGGCAAAACCGGCAGCCCCCCCGTCCGTTTAGTTAGGAACGCCCGTTGGGTTGGTTTTTACGATAGTAAGAGAAAAAAAATGGCCGCCAAAAACGACGCGTTCCAAACTGCGCAGTAAGGCTCCGGCACGTACGAGATGAAAGCAAGCACAAAAACAAGAAAACGCCCACTCGTGCTGTTCTAGGTAGAGAGCGCGCTAGCACTGCGAAGCGGTAAATTTGAATTGCATTGGACAAACCCTCTGCAGTTCATCAAACTAAGACAGGGAGGGAAAGAGCGTGAGGAGCGGTAGCAATGAGCGGATAACGGCACCACGGCCACTCTGGCGGATTAATCACTGCTTTGCCCTGAACAGATTGCTTTCAGGCTGTGTGGAACTACTTTAATTTATTCCTTGAACCTTTTCTTGTTTTTTTTTTTTTTGTCCAGAACTAAAATTACTCTCGGTGTTGGCTATAAATACTAAACGGGCCCTGTGCGACCCTCCGCGGCTACGACACAGCACACATGCTGATGATAATCTCCTCCTACAAGAGTTGTGTTCAAGCGATAAGCATTAAAAAAGACCCTGCAACACCTTTTTCAACTTTTTTTGAAATCTTAAATGCTTGCCGAACGTAGTCAACCAACACACCCGGTGCTTAGATTAGGGGGTCACAAAGTACCTCAGTCAAAAATTACTGCTCTATGCCCATCAGATAACTTCGAAACTCGCTGAAAAGATATTTCTCTCTTTCTCGTTCTTGACGTTCTTCGATGGCCCGAATTACGTCACTGAGGCCATGTAGTGGCTGTTGGCCGTTTTCCTTCAGTTGCAGCACTGAACGCTTTTCCATAGCAACTTTAAAAATAAAGTCACAAAAACAAAGCAGAAACGGAAGGCGTATCTGGTACGACGAGCAAATCACGCAGGCCGCTCCGTGTTGGCGATATCTGTAGCTTTAGCATGGCTTCCGGACCGGAAGAAAAGAGTGAAAGCGTTTATAAAGTGTTGCAGGGTCCCTTTAACGGAGTTGCCATGTGCCAAAAAAAGCGATTATATATTCATTTTTCCCTCGAGTCGTTGTTACTGGAGTGGAAGCTGATGAGACGTTAACTCTGAACGATGCCCGCAAACAACTGTCAACACAAATGCAACAAGGAAGGGCACAACTTGTCAACGTAGCAGCGGCGCGAGTTTCAGCCTATGCTGTGTAGTTTTGGCGCGCACGCTGCTTCCTTTGCGACTGTGGTGGCGGGAACTGGGTTTGGTGTCTTTACGACCGGGTTTATATCGGAAGGTCGAAGAATGATCAGCCGGTTGGGTTGACAGATGTTTAAGATAAACAAATAAATATTCTCAAAAACAAGGATGAGGAGTAATAAAAATGCGCGTGTAAGGACGGGACAAGTTTGTCTCCCTTCGCTTGTCCCGTCCTTACGTGCTCATTTTTATTACATCATGTCAGGGATGAGGAGGACACTCAAGGAAAATGGGCGAACACTACTTGCCACTAACGTTTCTTTGCAGGAGGAGGAGGAGGAACAACTTTTATTGTTACAGCTAAAGTTTGTTTGCTCACTGAGGTGGTGGCGCCCTCAGTCCAAGGCGCCAGAGTCTTGCGCCGTTGCCCGAGCCCTGGTGACCAGCATAAGCTGATCGTTCAGGTCCGAGCTGGTCAGCGCAACGTTCCATTGCTCAGGGCACGGATCGGGAATTGCAGGGACACATTGGGTGTTTTGGCAGGCCCATGTAATGTGGTACCATGTATTCGTCGGGCAGTGAGGGTATTTGTTTGAGGGGAACTGGTCCGGGTATATGGCGTGTAGTAGTCCTAAAAAACCGCTTCTACGTACAATCAACGTCACGAGCCACGTGCGAATATCATTTCCACGTGCAAACATGCACGCGCTCGCCAAACCATAAACATGAGGCGCATCCTGGTCTCTCCGCTGTCCTCAACGAAGCCGGCGCCAGTGGTCACGTGACCTTCTACGTGATGATGTAATTTCAGCGTCGGACTCCGCCACCATCTCGGGGGTGGTGGGGCATCCATGTGGTGGGGTCTCCCTGCATACGCTGACGCGGCAAAATTCTAGTACCTAAACATGCTGAGAGGAGCTAGGAAACAAATGTCAGTTAAAGCCGACCGGTATTTACGAGCCGTGACGCCGCTCCTCGATGTGACAATATTGCCATCAACGCTGCTGCAGTCTGACAAAAGCGAGGGCCCGGCGTTCGATTCGTACGTTTATTTCCTCGCTCTTTGAGCAGCGCTTACAGCCACTACGTATCTGGAGAGAGGCGAAACAGAGCAGAGGGGCCGAGCAAGCGCTGCGCATTCCCTTCGGGAGCCATCCATCCCTCGGCGAAAGGCCGCCGCGGTGCTCCGCAGGATGGCTACACGACTGTGTATACAACCGGGGGCAAACAGCAGCCTGTCCCGGTGGCTGGCCGGTTCAGCGTCCCAACGGCCCCGACAAGCGACGGTCTCCAGGCTCCGGCCGCGCGCGTGCCACCCGGCGCGGGCCACCGCCGACGCCCTATTCCTTACGCGAGGCACGCGCGCACAGGGGCATGCCATGCCTGTACACTGGTGATTTATCATGAAACGCCCGCGTCCGATTCGGATAAAACAATTTCAAATCGATGACCATCATTTGCGATTGTGCGGACCAAATCTAATATATTTTGACGCTTTGATTAACAAACCGATTCTGAAATTAAAAAAAAAAAAAAAGTCACGAGTGCATAAAGGATGTTCGAAGTGCCTACATATGCACCCGAAATCCCACGCGCATATGGTACGCGCCTTCCAGCACACACGCTGCCCGCAGTGCCACTTCCATAATCAAAGCTGGTGTGCACCACCTCATTTGGTTTTGCCCCAAATTAGCTGGCTATCGAACGTTCTCTCGCCCCCCACAAACGATCCCACGATAACCATAGATCCTCATTTCGCGGTCACGCCCACCCTTCCTTTAATCGCACTGTTCGGCAGCTCGAGTGGTGTCTGCTGCCCTCCCCCATATCGCGATACCCCTAAGACTCCACTACTCCTTTTCACAGACGACTAAGTTTAAGATGGATCTATGAATTCGGGGGAATGAAGACCCTCTTAATCCGGGGGAATGAAGAGCCTCTCAATTTTAGAGCTCACTTCATCTTACCCCACCCTTTAACCCGGTTCCCCCTAAGGGCCAAGATCCCCCCTTGCCTCCATAAAGGATTCTCTCTCTCTCTCTCTCTCTCTCTCTCTCTCTCTCTCTCTCTCTCTCTCTCTCTCTCTCTCTCTCTCTCTCTCTCTCTCTCTCTACATCAGAGCTTCATTTACTGACAGAAGGATTTTTTATTAATGTGCAAGAGCATGATATCTTTGTTTTTGCCCAAGTATGGATAAAACTCCCTGCTGCGAAGTTGCGTAATGTATTCTTGTGTACGAAGTGCCTCGCAATGTTTGAAATCGTCGACTCATGTTTCCCCGTCCACTTCAAGTGAAAGCGATTTGGCACGTCAGAGACATGCAACTCAAAGAGCTCAAATACAAACAATGAAGAAACAAGGCAGCGCAAGTAGAAGTGAACGAGAGCGAAATAAAATTGTGCAAGAATAAATAAAAAAATGTGTATTTTTGTGGCTCTATGATTCTATTTGCAATGCGGCAAAGCCGCACTACGTGCTCCCTAATTTACAGCTATGCTTCTCAAAGTTGTAAATTTTGTGTTTGATATGAGCGGAAATGTTGAGTAGGTGCGTCGAGAGGCAGTGGCACCGCACAGCAGTAAGGTAAAGGAGAAGGGCTTTTTTTCCCATCACCGTCTCCTTCTTCCGTTAGTTCAGCGGTGCTCGCGCTCAGCAGTGCTTTCTTAGTCTATCGGCTTCCGTAACCCGCGTTTCTTTTCATAGTGCTCACCAGGTGTACGCGGAATGGGCAGCACCACGAAAACTGATGGATGCTCCGGCTATAAAGTAGGCCGTAACAGGCTTTACGTGTGACTCTCCACCTCTTCGAAGAATCACCCACGTAAGCTAAACTAAGGATATATGCTTTAATGGGCGGACTTGGGCTATGACGCGCGCCATAGTGGAGGGCTGCGCAATACATTCCCGTGGGAACCCTTAACGTGACAAAACCTCGTTTTAGAAATGGGCGTGTCTCTGTATCGCCGCCTCCATAAAGAAACAGTTGCCACGGTCGTGAATCGAATTCGGAACGTTTTGAGCACCAGCGAAATGCTAGAGCCGCTCACCGCATCACGTCGCCGCGGGGGAGTGGCCGGCTGTAAAAAAAAAATAAGAGGATGGCGTTCCCTTTGCAGGCTGCCAGCTACTGCAAACAGGGGTGCGCCCCAAACTGCGGCTTTGGGTGAAGTCGTATGCCTACAAAACGACCCCCTTGGCACCACGTACTGCACTGCAGTTTCGCATAAATATTGCACTGCTTTTATTTTCTCTCACACTCTGCTTATATTCGATAGCAGACATGTCAGAATGAGCCCGAAAGGAGTCTTAACAACATTATAGTCACCCTATTCTGTTTTTTTAACAGTACGCGTCGTTGGCTCGGGCGCAGTGAATTTTTTTTTGTTATAATGAAACATACTTTTCAGCCTTCTGATGGTCCCAAACGTTACCACGTCACGTTTTTTTTTTAATGACCGGCACGAAAAAAAGCTCTCCGTAGTGCTGGGATTAATCTGCGCTCCCGAAATGGACTGGGACATTAAAGCTGCCTATTATCAAACAATGACTACCAATCTTTTTCTCCTTTTTTTTTAATGTCGCAAGCGGGGCAGCTGCTTCGATGTCTGTTCTTTATGCTCAGCCATTTCGCGATTTCCACGCAGAAACATTCAGACGGTTATGCAGGAGACGTACACTGCATTCCAAGGATTTTATTTCTGGTAATTTGAGTTAATTTTTAACTTTCGTCTGCTGCCATGTTCCCCATCTCTCACTCTCTCTCTCTCTCTGTCTCTCTCCCTCTTGTCTTGGGTCTGCCCAACGAAATCCTCCGTACGACACTGCGACTCAACATGTGCCCGAATCTTCGGCTCTGTTGGCAAGTTTCTCGCGCGCACTTAATGTTCTCGGTGTCGTCACGCACCCTGTACGGTGACTACGGGTGGGCCCAGCGGTTGACAGAACCACTTTGAGTGTTGGCCCTAAAATAAGCCATACATGACAGCAGGGCGCGTGAGCGTATCAGTGTGTAAGCACAAGGTACTGCCGGCGTTCTGCCCGCGTGCGGTATACCCACTGAAGTCATGGCCGCTGGCTCGGCGCTTCCTTGCAATGCCTTCTTTCTGCAAGCCGACAGCCCCAGGCTTTACCGAGCTGCGCTCAGCCTGATAGTCCCATCGTAGAAACCTTATCGGGAAGAAGCTTTGGTATCTGATGGACCCTGTCGTCGGTCGCGTCCAGATGTTACGGGCTCTCGATACGGTTGATAAGGCGGGTGCACCGAAGCTCACTTCAACCATCAAAGGTAAGCGCCGTTTATTGTTTACTGAGCGGAGAGTCCAAAGCAAGTCAGTAAATATTTATATCAACCACCACGTGCGCGAAGAAGATCAGACACAGAAGCACGTCTGATAAGAAGCGAGAAGCGGAAGGAAACGGCGAGAGAAAATCGACCCATTTACGGCGTGCCTGATCGTCGTTGCAAGTGTGCGGCCCGACACCAAGCTTTCTTCAGCTGCGAGGGACGTTGGTCGGAGAAGCACCAGGATGCGTTTTGTTGCTGTGGTTGTGTTTGTTCGTTCGTTTTTACTTGTCTCTCCTACAACCCCAGTGGATGTAGGCTAAAAGAAAAGTGCTTTCAACAAATACTAAATGTAATCGCTCAGTTTGTAATCGCTTGTTGAGCAACCGCCAGTGGTGGAACACCAGAATCCCACTGCTAGCGCATCAATGCAGGAACTCGCGCTCTATGCAGCCCGGATTACGACGCCGTTATGCCGATTTATACGGTGAAGTGGGGCTTGTTAACATAATACGATGGGTATTAGTTCGCTGGTACTATTCTGGTTGCCACCACTACGGGGCATTCAATTAGAATTTGGGAACAATTTCGGCATCTTCACTCGTATTTGTCTTGACGACTTGTCTCTATTTATTTCATACATACGACGAAGTGAGTGAGTGAATAAACTTTATTTCGACGAGCTTCAGGCGCTGATGGTTGCGCGCCCGCCCGGCGGAGGGGCCCTGGAAGTCCTGATTCGAGCTGGCTGCCCAGGTCTTCTCCACCAGGATACGCTCGGTGCTGGCCAGCTGGCCCGCCCAATACTCGCAGGTTGGGTGAGGATTAGGCTAAGGGACGAGGTTTTCTGACACTCCCATACCATGGGGTACAGGGAGCCAGGTCGGGGACAGAAATCACAGGTAGCGTAGAAGAAAATATTTCCTGCCCGCATCACCAGACGCATAGCGGGCTAATTTACGACTTCTTTGCAAGTATACCCCTATAAGTGTGGCTATTTTCCCGGATAAATGTGAGCTGGTATTAGTACACTAGAATATTTGCATTAACTGCATGAGGAGGACAATGAGCAAGTCTTTAATCGATCCACCGAAACAAATCGAAACATGATGCCGCTGTACTTTGTTTTATCACCAGTCAAGCTACGCTTATAAGCTGTGAAAGTAGCAAGAAGTATGGCTGTATACAGCCATACTTCTTGCTACCTTCACAGCCCCAGATCATATTGAATTACAGGCTCTTCGATCGGGTATTTTGCGCATGGACCTGAACGTAGTTCGAACCCAACACTCGTGTTAGTACCAGGTTGATACGAAAGGGAATGCCAAAGGGGACCCAAAGTGGAACGAAAGACACTGGTACGCGCGGCGGGCAGTCCTACGGGTCATGCGTCGAAAAAATACAAAATACTGTTTCAGGGCACCTAACGTGACTATGACTGCGCACCGCCGTGTCTGAAGTTCTTCAAAATTATTATAAGGAGGCGCTTAACCAGAGTATGGTGACAGTCAGGCTGCACTATCAGTAACCACAAGGCAGACGCAGGTGCGCGTGCACGAACTGGCAGGCGCACGCACGCATACGCACAACACGTGAGGGGAAAAGAAACAAAATTCAAGATTAACTGCCCTTTCCAATGGGCATAGGATGTGGTGGCAGGTGATTGGGGTATTCACTCACTCACTCACTCACTCACTCACTGAGTGAGCGGCCAAGCGGGTGGCCCGCTCCTCTGGGGGAAAGAGATGTGCTTCTCATTCTTGTGGACGACTGTCCCTCCTGAGGGCAGATCTGACATCGCCATCCCTCGTGGGGAGCGGGAGACCTCACTGAGCCCCTCACACTGACGGGAGGAAGAGCGGAGTCCGGCATTGGTCTTGTTTGCTGCGCATTCGGTTAATGTTTTTGTATATATTTATAGGCCTCCCAACCGGATTGTAACTCCTACTCTTAGTAGCAGTTAGCGCTGCACTCGTGATTGTGTCGAGTCTCGTAGATGAAAGTTCTAGTTCCGAGGCGACTTCCGAGGCAAGTTTTTGCCCCATAACTTCCTCCCTCTTTGTTGTTTAAAATGGACAAATTTTACACTAAGCCTTGTTCCCCCGCGTAAGCTGCTCCGTCGCGCAACCTCCCAATCGACGGGCGGACGCGGCGCGCCGTCGAACACGTTGCCGGGGCACTGCCCCGGTGCGGCCGGGCAGCGTCTCGGGGGCCTCGACACAATCCCCGCAGCTGGGCTCCGAAGATCGAAAGGGGAAGGCAAAGAAACAAAGCGGACGTGGTCTGTTCGCGGGCATTCGCCTCGTTAGGCAAAGGGAAACGCGGCCATACGCGTCCGCGCGCCGGCGGAGTGGTTCGCGCCGCCCCTGGGACCTCGAGATTAGGCATGCAAGGCGCCGCAGACACCGCTCAGAAGTCGGCCGCCGCCGGCGACCATCGGCACGTGGCCGGCCGGGCCAAGCTGGTGCCCCAACACGACCCCCTGAGCGAGGAGGCCCCGGGGTCGCAACCGTGACCCTCGGCGGCCCCCGCGGCTCGGCGAGGAGCGCGTGCCGGGCGCGTGCCGCCCCCGCTTTTGATGCGCCATTTCCAGAGGCTTCCGGCGCCGGCCGGTGGACGGGGGAGCCGGGCTACTTTTAGGCCCCTGTTGTACCCCGGTGAGGGGCGCGTATATTTATTTCGTCGTATACCAGCGCCGCTGCCCCGCCTGTCTTTGCTTGACTCACCACGCTTGTCCCTCTCCGGGGGAGGATGCGCTCGCCTTTTATTTATTTCGCCCGCCTTCGATGGAACTCGGGCCGCGCGCGCGCTTCTGTCCCTGCCGTCTGAAATCTCGGCGCGCGCCTATGGAACGAGTGGGCCGCCGCCAAGCTGTTCCCGGCTCACGTGCGCCGCCGGCACATGGGCTCGATTGGCGCGCGCTTCCGTCCCCGCTACTCCTCGAGCTGTGCACAGCGCCACCTGAAGTCCCGGCAGCTGCGAGCCAAAGTTCAACCCTTGCTTCACAGCCGCATTCGTGGATTCCGTCTGGTGCCCCAGTTACCGCCGGACGAGGATGATCCGAGATGGGCTGGGCAGCCTGCGCCGAAGAAAAACATGTTACTCTCGCGGGAGTCGCACTGCGTGAAGTATCCAGCAAGGACAACCATCTGCCTCCGAGCTCTTCCTGCGCTCTGGACTCACATTCCCACCTTGTTGTTTCTGCGCACGGCGTATATATTCTCTCAGCATTGGAAGCAAAGAAAATGACCCCTGCCGTGGGCGAAAATATTTATTCCTGCAGCTTGAATTTAGGAGAAAAAGTGCCACGCAACATGGCTTTCGGTGTACTCCCGCCTAAGAAACAATCTGATTCACTTTTATTGCACATTTCATCAATGACTCCTGAAATAAAAGTTTCATTGACACTTTTTATGGTTAAACTGGGCCCGACATCGCCATATTTCAGAATCTGTTCCCTTCCAAGTTTGCACGATTGACAAACGCGACAGGTATTAATGGATAAGAAGATTGACAAGACCAGTTGATGCTCAGTCATGGCTAAGAATAAGAGCTACACAAAAGGTTGGCCCGGTAGCGTGGTTGCAAATAAATCACCGGCTCTGGCCGTGGTCTGTGCCTCGCTCTCTGCAACGATGCAGGGAGGCGAAAGGGGCGGGGGAGGGGGACATCTGGAGCTCGAATCTCCTGGTCGCCCAGGGGCACCGAAACGGCGCACGAGAATAGGAGCTAGCGACGTCGCCTCCGCAAATGTCCGGCTCAAAACCTGGCGCGGGCCGAGATGATAAATCACCCTCGATGCGTTGACTGCATTAGAGAGCAGACGAATGACAGTTGGACGAGCGCTGTCGGAGGCGACGATTCCGGCTTTCCGGAAGCGGCACCGGAAGTGGCACCTCCCGCATTGAAGCCAGCCTGCCTTGTTCTCTCTCTCGCTCTGTTGTATTTATCTTATCTCATTTTCTCTTCTCTTTGCCAGACGGGTTCGAAGCTCGTTGCACAAGAGACACGAATAAGCCGGTTCTAAAACAAACGCTTGGACAAGGCGGCGGTAGCCGGGGAGGGGAACGACTCAGGCATCAAGAACAATACAAAAGGAAGAAATAAAAAAAGGGAATGTTAACAAAACCAGCAGCATCGCAGACAACTCTATGTGCAGTGTACGTAACATTCAGTAATCGTAAGGCAAGCGCGAGAGAGCAGAAAAGAGACATTGCTGGTGAAGTAATCGGAACTCTGCGTTTAAGGACCCGCTGCCCAAACCCAGTGCTCGGGTCTAATTAAAACCACCTGGCGCTTCTCCGACCCTCATCTTAAGACGTTTGCAAGGACGTTTCCGTATTTCGCTTTCTCAAGGAATACACTCTAAATCAAACTTCCTTTGTTCTGCTTCACCACAGCACTTAATTGACCAATCCCGTATAGAGAACTCGACAAAATAACGACGCATGCCACATGATTAGGTGGAAAAAGGCCGCCGACGATTACCGTTAGGTGATAAGATCTATAGCGATAGCTGTTGACGTACGGCTGCGGCATTACAATGGTTCTCGAAGGGCAATATTTTATGAGGTATACGCCCCGCAGCTTTCAGTTTCCACTTTTCGTTCACGAAAAGGCAAATAAACGTTCACTGCACTTCACTTGTTAAAAACTCTTACAGGTTGGCTTCAGTGCAATGAACTTGAATAATCAATTGTGGTTATTAAAGAAGCAAAGTAGCCCAGCAACGACATCCGGCAAGGCAGTTGGGACAAAGAAAATGCTCTCTGCACTGCGGTGTCCATTGCGAACACGGAATTTTGCATTGTGTTACGTGCAGCGCGGAGTACAGTTGGCTGGAATGGTACGCCGGACATCGTTATTCGTTTTATTTGCTCTCTTGAATCCAGTGTTTAGATGTCGGGTTGGAGAGGGAAAGGGGGGGGGGGGGGAGGGGGGCGCCGGACTGAAGCAGACGTTTTATAGTGTCAGCTGCTCTATTACTCCCTCCGTAGATGGCCATGCAAGACACAATGTGGAAAAGCCGCCTTACGAAAAACAAGCTGATGATTTTCTTAATCTCGGCATTACCTCTAAACACGAATGCATTGCTGGGGAGACATTTTTTTGGGCAACAAGACATATCCAAATATGGACGCCCTAAGACCTTTTTTTATTTTTAATGAATTCACCCATACGCTGGACACAAGCCCCGGCGTTTTCGTTCCACACACCCAGTTTTAGTTCCACACGGGCACGAGAACTGGGTGGATTTGACATATGCAGCTTCCCTACAAAATGAAGGCCTAAAGACATTATCGGTGTAAGCTTGGTCTTTGTAAGCTGGCTTTCCTACTGCGTTTATGCGCTGACGCCATCAAATCCCGCATCCTAGCCATAGACAGCTTCGCTGTAAACATATGACAGCGATCGTAGGAAGGTAAGGCAACGTTCCACGTCAACTTTAATACCTACAACGTAATGTATCGCCATTGCACCTACGGATTTACGGGAGTACAAGCGGGCTCATAGTGGAGTGCGTTATCGAGACACCGTCGTTGGACACAAAAGGACAGAATGGGAAAGGCTGTGTCGTCAAGGTCCGGCAGCCCATGCCCGCGAGTTAAAAACAAGTGTAAGGTCACAGCAATAAAAAAAAGAGTGAACCGCTGATGGATTGTTCACACTGCCATGCCATCGCGGGGCATACCTGTGCTTGCAAATTTGCATACAATTGCAAAAGAATATTTGTAGTGATGCCGTATTTTTTCATATAGGCACGCCGTATTGTTCCGGTCAAAGCTGACACTCAACATCGCATTACGTTCACCAGATCGCGAGCAGAAAATTTTGAAGTGCAGTACTAACAGATCGCAACGCAAGTGTGACCAACGAATGACATTGTTTGTAAAGGAAGTGACTCCGATGAATGTGAAACAATTGGATCAACGGTGGAGAAAAAGCTGAGAGGAGGCTCACACTGAAACGTTCCAACCACCAATGAATCAAGACTTAACTTTTGCCTAGGACTGATGCCAGTAGGGTGAACCTTTTTGAGCCAGCTGTTAAATGAAAAATATTCTCGGGTGAGGAGGCATCCTCACGCACGCTAATACAAGGGAGAACTTAGTAATGGTGCATCCATCACCACTCTATCATCACACACCAACGCATAGTTTTATGGGAACATTACCGAGATGTGGAGCTTGAGAAAATATATTTTTAAAAAGTTCTATGGGCTCAGAGAGACAACTTTCCCCGTACTAAATGCAGCACTGCTTTGACCCCAGTGCTTGGCATCATTGTCGCCGTCGGCAGCGTCGTAGTTGTCGCCGTAACCTTTGTTAGCTTTGTTAGTCGGTGGTTTTCCAAGGTGGAACGAAAGTTTCCCTCACCATGGCAGGGGTGGAAAATTACGGCTTTTGTTCTGGCTACTGGGGAAGCGGCGCCGCAAATGTTGCGAGGTTTTCGAACCGCTGAAGCAGGCAATAATTTTTATTTTTGTCCTGCAAGCGCTGTCGACGTCTGAAAGAGTATAGACAATGTGATACCGAAAAATCGTCGCAGCAAATTAAAAAAAAAAAAACACAGCGCATAAGGTTGAAAAGAAAATGAATAATAGAGACATAAGATGCTTACACATGTTTTTTTTTTTCTTACAGATGTCTTCTACTACTGGCTTAAAACATTTTAATGCAGATGTGTTTTTTTGTCTGATAAGTACAACTCATGAGCAGTGCAGCTTCCCACAGTGGCCTCGTGGATGAAAATCCTTATTTGCGCAATTGTGGGGACTTTATTACCCGGGCCAATACACGAGTGCACATTGTAACGAGGGAAGCGCGAAAGCTCACAATGCCTAAAGGCAATACAAAAAAAGGGCAGGGCGACAAGCAACTCGCAACCGGGGTTTATTGGTAGAGAGGAAACAGTAAACAAAAGATACAACGCATCTTATCCCACTGGCACACACTACCTTGCTAACTCGATACGTCTTGATGCGCTATTTACGGGTTATAACGCTTTTATGGCCTTGTACAGTATACACTTCAGCTCAGAGTATAGCTTAGCGTGGTAACACTCGCCATGGTTATTTCATACAATTTGTTTGAAAAAATACAATTTATGTAGAAAAATAAACAAAAATTGGATAACTTGACCTACGTTCACGCGGTATCACAAACTGTTGGTGCTGCGACGCGAACGCAACCTCAGCTTTGGCACTCACTACGGCCCCAGTGGCAAAATTTTTCGGCAACAGCCGAAGGGACTTCTGCCTGCTTTCTGACCCCAGATTTCAGCGATTTTTTTTTTTTTGCAAAGGTGAATTTGTTATCCACCGGCATCGCATCAATACGCTCGAGGTCGAGAAGCGCTTCTTCGTCGTCGAGAGAAGACAACATACCACATTGCCGGCGCCAGTGATGCTAAGAAAAAAAAAGCGTACCAGATGTGCCAAGGTAACACAAAACCGACGCCGAAGTGGCGGCGAAGATCTTTCGCACAGTCCGCTGTTGTCTCCGCGGTGGTCGCGCGACGCGAATGTGCGACAACGCTTAATGAGTGGCGATGGCGGCGTCGCACTGCGTCACCATGGAGTTCTCCGCGCTCGTGGCACATGTGGCTGGGAAGCACTCCCGCGATGTGAGATGCGAGAAATTTCCCGCCGTGCTACGTGGGCCACACGTTGTGTCTTCGGCAAGCTGGTGGGTTTTGGGCGCGGCCGGGCGTGCACTGCGTCATCAGCCAGACGGAACGCTCATGTTCCGTGCACTGCATTACCACATTGTGGCGGCCCAGAAAAAAAAAAAAAAAAAAAAAAGTTCCCAGCGTGCGCCCACTTTTCCCTCCTTTGTTAAGGATACACACCCCTTATAGATCTCGTCAGGTTGACAGAAGGTGCAGAAAAATCTAGCATCCCAATAATGAGATTAGCAGGAGTTGTTATAGTTGCACGACATAGTCGCTGCATGTGCAGAGCACGTGTCACCAGTAAACCAGTATTACGTGTCTGTAAGTTTTTTAAAGTGTTTGGCTATTCTGTTATGTGACGTTTTTTCGTACACGCTACATGCTGCTAGCATTACCCGCTGGTGTTCACTGGCGGCGCGCTAAAGCCGTTAAAAAATTCTGCAGAAATTCAGATAATTATCTACGAATGCGTAGCATTCTTATGCCGCTTGTCTTGGGTGTGAGTTCTTTCCAGCCAGATTTTTTGGTTTTTCTAAATCCTGTCTGACCAATTATAGTTTAGTTCTTTCCAGCCAATCTCCAATTACGTTATTATAACGATTACATTTGGCATTTTCGCGAAATCTGCATTATTGTCGAAATGCAGGGCGTTGTACGGTTCGCCATTCTCCATAATTATTTTATACTTTTCTTTTTTTTTTGTTTTTCAAAATTTCGTTCGACCAATTATCTCCAGTTCGGCTACTATAACGATTACAGGTGGAACTTTCGCGATATCTGCATTATTGTGGAAAGGCAGGGCGTTACACGTTCCGCCATTTTCCGTTTATTTATATTTTTCTTGTTTTTTATTTTTTAAAATTTTGTGCGAACAGTTATCTCCATTTACGCCATTATACCGATTACAGGTGGAATTTCCGCGATATCTGCATTTTTGTGGAAATGCACGGCGTTACACGGTCCTGGCTGTGGGGTATACTCGGCAAAGAATGCTACGCATTAAAATACGGCATTTTAGTTTCGTTAGTGCGTAATCACGAGCAGGCCTGCCGGAGCCGTTTGTCGTGAAGGGCGAAGCCGCCTGAGCAGCGCACCGCGCATCCGCGAGGCTGCCTCGCACTGGCGTGAGAGGCGCGAAACGCAACAAAAACAAAACACAAAGAAAAACACACTCGTTCATGCTCTGCGCTCGAATGGTGCCCAGTCGCCGTTCTCTTGAGCAAAACAAAACAAAACAAAACAATACAACTGGCCACGTGGTCGACGGCCGACGGCGCCACTACCGATAACAGCGCTGGCGCGCGACCCATGGCGAAGCAGCCAGAAACTACGCCGAGTCGTTCTTCTTGTAGGTGCGTCTACAGACACTATGCTTCGCATATATTAATAATTGTGGTGTGTGAAACACAAAACGTCACACATGAGTTTTCATTACTTTCAGGCTGTGGTGAAAATCCAAAATACGTATTAAGCACACTAGAATACGCGTACAGTCGAATGAGGTGAGTGATTTTGGTGTTTAAGAGCGGGAAAAGCTTCCTTCGGGGAAAGAGAGAGAGAGAGAAACAACATCTTTATTGCCTGCGAGATGTTACCTACTGCCGCCGGCCTCCTGGGGGGGGGGGGGGGGGGAGGCAGCGTGTTCGGCCGCTGGCGTTCAAGGGCCGCCAGCGCAAGCTGAACGGCCTCCCGCTGTAGGTTGCAGTCTGTGCTGGCCACCGCACTGGCAAGGCGTGGTGGCAGCGTGTCCATGAGTGGGTCTGTCTCTTGGAACTCCCATAACACGTGCACCATGGTGGCTCGATCCCTGCCGCACACCGCACACACATCACTTTGGTATACCTCCGGGCATACATGCTTTGCGAGTACTGGCGTCCATATTGCGCGTGCCTGCAGCTGTCGTAGCAGTACTGCCTCCCGTCGGGTGAGATTCCGGTGTGGTGGCGGATAAGTCCTTCTGTCGAAGAACCCGAACCCAAGGCAAAGAGGCGAGCTACAGTAACAAGTTCTATCGAAAGACGCCACCCAAAATTGGAAGAGCGCATGGACAGATTTGAAGAACAAGCCCAAAAAGGCTAAGAATCAACCAATAGAAGACTGGCAGCACTGGAGGCGGCGACAGCGGACATCACCGTCCGCATGACCAACATAGAACGGATATTAGCACAGATACAACACGTCATGCAACGACCCAGCGAGGGACCCCAATATCACCCCAGTGAATGCCGCCCCTCATGGCCCGAACAACGCTAACGCGGGAGCTCGTTGTGTGGCAATGGAATGCGAATGGCCTGCGCGGAAAGAAGGCACTATTGCAGCAGTACATCAGGCAAGCCAGCCGGCGGCCAGACGTAATTCTCCTGCAAAAAACGCACAGCGAGGCTCCCCTGGGCCTGCCGGGGTACCGCTCCTACGCCAGCCCGCCCAGCGCAAGAACAATTGGGAAAGGCGCAGGGCAGGGGGTTAGCACCCTGGTGAAGAAAGGACTTACATACATCGAACATGACTTGCTCCACAACAGCGCCATCGAACATCTGGCTATCGAAGTCGTCACGGGCCGCAAGCAAAAGGAGAGCGTCTTCATCGTCAACACATATAGCAACCCGAAACACTTCCAGCAACGTTTCCGAACCCTAATGCACAAGGTGAAGCAATTGGCAAAGGACAACACTGCGCTCGTGTGCGGAGACTTCAACGCACCGCACATGGCGTGGGGATACCCGAAATCCACAGCCAAGGGTCACAGCCTTTACGAAGAGGCCCTAGACACAGAATATCAACTGCTGAACGACCCATCGACACATACAAGACACGGCACATCCACGCAACGCAACACCAATCCAGATTTGGCATTTTGCAAGGCCGCCGGGGCTCGCTGGCGGAACACGGGCGAGACACTGGGCAGTGACCACTGCGTCCTCGAGATTACGGTGCCACTGCGCAGCACAGCGCCGACTCCCCGCAAGCAAACGATGACAGATTGGACCAAGTACAGGCAGAAGCTCGATGCTCTGCCCAAGCGCATTGACGACATCGACGAATGGATGCGCACCCTCAATGCAACGGCACAAGCGGCCACGACAGAAGTGGAAGCGGACGGAGGGACCCCACAAATCGATAGCCGGCTGGCGCACCGGCTGGAGGCACGAAACTCGCTAAAGAGCAGATGGAGGCGACAACGCCACAACCGTAAGCTTCGAAAGCGCATCGCCATGCTGAACCGCGAAATTGAGAAACATAGCGGGGTGCTTTGCCGTCAAAAATGGCAGGTGGTCTGTCAGGAAGCGGATGGCCAAATCCACAAAAGCCAGACCTGGCGTCGGCTACGTCACCTGCTGGATGAAAACAAGACAAAGGGGACGCAACATCACATCCTAGCACGCACCCTACACAAGGCAAAGCAAGAGCTCGGCGAAGCCGAAGTTCGCCGGCGGATCGACGGTAAATATCTCCCACCCACCCCACCAACCCCCCTCCCAAGTTACGCGGGCGCAGCCAATGCCCGGCTCGACGCTGACATCGAGGAGTGGGAGGTCCGAGCAGTCCTTCAAACCATCAACTGCAAGTCGGCACCGGGGCCAGATGGGGTGTCAAATAAGGCGCTGCGCAACCTCAGCGACGCAGCGGTAACGACGCTAACAGAATACTTCAACAGGTGCTGGCGCGTAGGCAAACTCCCCACCAGCTGGAAGGAGGCAAGGACGGTGGTCATCCCTAAACCGGGCAAGACACCAAGCATTGAGAACCTACGGCCTATCTCTTTGACATCCTGCGTAGGAAAAGTTCTCGAACACGTCCTCCTCAACCGCTGGCAAGCATACCTAGAAGAAGAAGGCCTCTACCCAGACACAATGCTGGGTTTACGGGCCAGGCTCAGCACACAGGATGCCATGCTGCTCATCAAACACGAAGTCCTGGACCAACCAATCAGCTCTATGGACAATCGAGCAGTGTTGGGCCTGGACCTGCAAAGTGCGTTTGATAACATCCGTCACTCAGCCATCCTCCAACAAGTTTCGCGCCTCAACATGGGAGAACGCTCTTTCTCATACATCCGCGACTTCCTGACAGACCGCACCGCAACAATCGTAGCCGGAGACATTGAACTGCCCAAGAAAAGACTGGGGAGCACTGGTACACCACAGGGCGCCGTGATCTCGCCGACACTGTTTAACATAGTGATGATCGGGGTGGCCAAACGACTACAGAACATCCCGAATGTCGGACACACCATCTACGCAGACGACATCACGCTGTGGGTGTCCGGCGGCAGTGACGGCGAGATCGAGGCGTCGCTGCAGCGCGCCATCGATGACGTCGAAGACCAACTGCAAGGCACAGGCCTCACGTGTTCCCCGACAAAGTCAGAGCTCCTGATCATACCACCAAAACGAAAAAGCCGAGGAAACAAGACTGAACCCAATATCAACCTCCGGACGCGCGACGGGATGACCATCCCGCGAACGAAGACGCTGCGTATCCTTGGTCTACACGTCGATGCGCTTGGGCACAATGGCCTTACCATCACAAAGCTGGAAACGAAAATATTAACAGCCGTAAGGCTTATCAAGAAAGTGGCAACGAGGCATGCAGGGATGAAGGAAGGCAACCTCCTGAAGCTGGTGCAGTCGTTTGCGATCAGCCACGTGACCTACGTCGCGGCTTTCCACGACTGGACAACAGCGGAGAGCCGAAAGGTTGATGCGCTGATACGCAAAGCATATAAGACGGCACTAGGCCTTTATACACACACTAATACAGAGCGCCTCTTAGAGCTAGGAATACACAACACATTAAGCGAAGTAGCAGAGGCACAACATACAGCACAACTCACAAGACTAGCACAGACAAAGACAGGCAGATCGATATTACAAAGAATAGGTTCTCAAACGAGGCTGCAGGGGGACAAGGACCGATCGCCGCTGCCGCGCGCGCTGCTTCGCTTTCTGCAGGTTCCACCAATTCCCAAACATATGGACCCAGAGATGAACCAAGAACGTCGCCTGGCCAGAGCAAAGGCCCTCACCGCTACATATGCCGCGGACACTGGTGCATACTATGTCGACGCGGCGGCATACCCAGACCGCCCGGGCACGTACGCTGTGGCCGTGGTCGTGGCAACCTCAGGGGAGCTGTACACGGCGGGCAGCGTACGGGCTCGGGACTCCAACCAAGCAGAAGAGCTGGCCATCACACTAGCCCTAACTAACCCAAAGTGCACAACAGTGTTAAGCGACTCGCGTAGTGCGGTTATGAACTTCGCTACAAACAAAGTGTCCTCGTGCGCGTCTAGGGTGTGCGGGGCCCTACCACAACGACTAGTGCCAGTGACCATCAGGTGGTTCCCAGCGCATATGGGCCCGGTGAGCACGGGTGCGAACCGTAACGAGGAAGCAGACCGAGCAGCGCATGTGCTCACCGGCCACGGCACTGCCCTGAGCCCTCGACCTACGGAAGGCGACAATGACGGGATGATACCGGTTGGCACATATAAAGGGGTGCTGACCTTCGGGGAAAGAAAACCATGGTTTAAAGACGTGTCATACCCTTTTTTCACCAGTTTTAACCAGATATTGTCTGGTGTAGCCGTACCGCACCCCAACACCAGCAACCACAGCAACCCCAAAAATTTCACCAGTTTTTTACAATCCGGTGGCGTATTTCGCCATCTGGCAACGCTGCCGCAAACCCAAACGTTAGGCTTGCACGAGTGCACATCTGAGTTGCTGCGATTATTCTA
>NW_027526203.1:396198435-396265577 GCF_048455015.1 Haemaphysalis longicornis
GAATGGCACTGATTTTTTGTTTCAATTTTTTATCAATATTGAAGCTACCAGGAATGCACATTCACATTAATGGAGCTATTAAATGTCTTAACTTTGTATTAACTCCTTTTTGTGCAAGTACACGGCAAGTAAATGTCTTAACTCATTTTTGTGCAAGTACACGGGACAAAATCTGTTTCTAACACTTTTCGCGTTACAGACATATTTTGCTCGAGTACTCGCCAAACATGCTTACGCATTAAAACAAGAACTTTGAGATGCAGTGGTTGTACCCCACATAACATTCTCACTGTTTTCACAGCGAAGCTGTCTATAGCTACTCTCCGGCGATGGTCGATGTACGACGGCCTACGCGTCACTTGCACACACACACACAAAAATTATTATCCTCTTTCTCGCTAATGCTCGGTGCTCTCAATATAATGTGGACTCTGTCTTGCAAAAAAATTATACTGAAACTGGCTTTGAAAGCGACTCTACAATTGCGCGGAGTTTCATCTCCTTGTCAAAATTAGATCCCAGCGAAGCTGTAAACGTAACACAATTCCTGTCAGCTGCCAAAACATGGACGTCTGGTTACGGAAAACGTCTACATCTCTTGTTTTATCGAAACTGTTCCGGAACAAATTATATGAAGACGACTATGACATCACACTGTGTCATCTACTTTTCGTAATCGCGTAGTTCACAGTGAAGTCGTAAATGTCGTGGAATGCCCGTCTGCTATGAACAGACAGACTGCTATGAACTTGTACAGAGAGCCTTATGTTTCTTCCCATAGAATACAACTATAGTACATCCATTTTTAACTCAGCTAAATAATTAGAAAATATGCACAATAGTAGGCTACAAACTAACAGGTTTTGTTTCATGCATACTCAGATGCGGTAAAACACTCTGCAGTTTCGCTGCTGGTCCTTCATCACAGAGTGGGCAAGGAGGATGGTCGGATGAATATTTTTTTACTATTCTAGCAGTAGTAACGTCATTTAGCAAAATCTCGGCGGCCTCGTTTACATGTGTGAAACATCAATAACACTCTACTGGATGATAGAGTGGTGAAGAGGATGGAAATAGTGAAGTGATGGTGGGAGGGAGTGGCAGGACGGTGGGAAGAGGCTGCAGTGGATTCAATTCGTCAAACACAATATGTCACACAACCGGAATCGAACTGCAGCGCAGACCACAGCGCATATATTGGAATGATCGCCGGCAATTTTCTTGTACGTCCTCGATGTACGACGTCAATGGTTCCCCTGCCCTTTGGGAGCGTTCCTGCAAACGCTGTTCAGCTCGCAATTTCTGGACGCCGGGGCGCCCAGACACTTCAGCCAATTTGGTCTTGAAATGTCGACGACGTGGGGATGTCGGTGTCGTGATTCCGATCCACACGTTTGACACGCCACGTAAGAAGAAAATGACTTTGTTGGGCTTCATTTTATCGGCCGAATCGTTACGGGCGCTCACCCTTTTGTAGGAAGTGAGTCAGTCTTCAATATCGTGATCATCTGTTCCGCTAAAGACAGGTGGGTCCCCCTGGCGGACTGCACTACAGACTATCACGGGCGGTCCTAACTATGCAGGATGTTGGCTTGGTACCATACTGTGTCAAATTGTGGGCAACGTCAGTTGCGTAACTCAAGGATGAGATCGTAACGACTGATCTCCACCACTTGTACAGGGAGTAGTCGATGCTTGGGTGGCCGGATGAGGAGGACTTCAGTGGGCGTCAACGCAGAAGTGCCGAGCGCCGGTTCAACTTTGGTCACGCACCAAGAGCCCTAGCTGGAGCTTCTTCTTTTGGACCCAATGGACAGCATGCCTACAGGTTCGCATAGCGCTGTGATGTGTGGGCGCTCATACTCTTCGTTACACGAATATATCATCATCATCATCATCATCATCATCATCATCATCATCATCATCATCATAATCATCATCATCATCATAATCATCATCAGCCAGTCTACGCCCAGTCTCCCATAAATCTCCCATAGGCAAAGGCCATAGGCGTAGGGAGAGGCAAAGGCCTAATTACCCCGGTCCTGTACTAAATGCGACCAATTTATTCCCACAAACTTCTTGTTCGCATCTGCCCGACTAATTCTCTGCCGCCCGCCCCCTGCCACGGTTGCCATATTTAGGGATTCACCACTCTGTTACCATTAATGACCAACGTTTTTGCTGTGTTCATTATATATATATATATATATATATATATATATACGAGAGAGTAGACACACGTATGAAAACGATGATTGAACTAACGTTACGACCGGGGTCCAGTCTTCGTCAGAGTGAACTTCGGTAATTGAGCGCGCGGAATATACAGGCACGAAATGATAAAGGCTGACGAATAGTCTTGCCACTTTGCAGATACAAATCAACACACACACAAAAAAAGAGAAAAACAAGAAAAAAAAGAGAAGAAGGGCACACGTGGTGTTTGTACACGTGTGAATTAGCATGAAGTTTTCAAATACAGAACTTGTACGGAATATCGGATCAGGTCAAGGGGGATCAACACCTGCCCTTTTGAAACAAAATGATAACGTTCGGGGATTGCAGCTTAGCACTTTATACGCAAACACATCAGGAGCCGTATAGAGATATAAAAAAGCAAAGATGTCATCGTTACTGAAAACACTTTATATCGGTTCCATAATCGCGATCAAAGAAATCGCTAAAGCCGCATTAAAATTGGTGGCTCTGCTTCTACGGTTTCAATAGGGATAATGCAATGACGCCGGCATACCAGGGCAAGAGGCACGTTAACTTCCTACACTTTCATTGATACCGCGTTTAACTGTATTAAATTTGTGAATTAAAAAAGACTCACGTACTTCCCTTCCGTGATGCGAACGGAAACCTGATTCCAGTATAGTAGCCCTAATTTTTTCGAAAGAGTGACCGGGAATAGTTACATTACATTTACATTTACATTTACATTTGATTACGACCGAACGCCAGAATTCAAATCCACAATCGAAAATACTCTTAAGAGCCTCTTAGAGACAGGGAATATAACTTCGCATCTTGCTAAATCGCTCCTCCCACTCAGCCCTGTTGTTGGTCGTTTTTATCTGTTACCCAAAATCCATAAAAAAGACAATCCGGGGCGTCCCATTATTTCTGGAATAGGCACTGTCACAGAGAATCTTTCGCGCTTTGTTGATAACCTCACTAACGAAATACCTCCAACTCTGGCGTCTTTCATTAAAGACACGAATCACTTCCCATCTGATATAGCCGATCTTAACATACCCCATGGTTCGCTTCTTGTAACTCTTGATGTGGCATTGCTTTACACTAACATCCCGCACGCAGACGGTATAAAAGCTGTTCTTGACTTCTATGAACGCTCAGATGATGACAAGCCGATTGACAGTTCCGCGCTAGCAACCATGCTGAAATTATTATTTGAACTAAACAATTTTCAATTTTCCGATGAGCGCTACCTTCAAGTAAGTGGAACGTCTATGGGCACAAGAATAGGCCCTAATTATGCAAATACCTTTATGGGTGTCCTAGAAGACAAATTTCTTGCTGACCGCTCCCTTCAACCATTTTTCTACAGCGTTTTATTGATGATATCTTCTTAATTTGGCAACATGGGGAATCTGAGCTTTATTCCTTTATCGCTGATTTTAATAACGCCCACCCGTCTATTAACTTCTCGCACAATATCTCAGAATCTACAATTGATTTTCACGACGTAACAGTGTCCCTAGTTAATAAAAAAATTGTCGACTAAGCTCTATAGAAAGCCCACTGACAGGCATCAGTATCTGCACTTTGAAAGCTGCCATGTTAGACACAATAAAACTAGTATACCATACAGCCAAGCTCTTCGTTTCAAAAGAATATGCTCTGAGCAATCAGATTTTGTTGATAACTGCGGCAAACTCCGGGAACCTCTAACCAAGCAAAACTACCCAAAAGAATTAATTTACGATGCTCTGAAGCGCGCGGATTCTCTGGACCGCAAAACGCTTCTCGAACCGCAGAATAACCCATCGGCTTATTCACAACCTAATCTCGTACTCACCCACTCTGCGTCTGCGCCGAAAGTCACAGCTGTTTTAAAGAAGCATCATAATATCCATATGCAAAGCCAGCGACTGAGAAGCATTTTTAAAGAGCCTCCGCGCGTAGTCTATCGCCGTTCAAAAAACCTACGGGGCATGCTAACCTCTTCCACGATCGCATCGCCACCTTCGCATGGATGTTCTCCTTGCCAAAAACCTCGTTGCAAAGTGTGCGCTCATATGACCACGTCACTAACAGTAAACAGCACAGCTTCTGACTTTTCCTTAAAAATTAAAGGCGATTTTAATTGCGATACGTCGAATGTAGTATATCTACTAGAATGCTCAGTCTGCGCACTCCAGTATATCGGCCAAACAGAGACGTCTTTCAGGCTCCGCTTTAATAACCACCGGGCGCACGCACGTTCCTCTCCTGGGCTTCCTTTGTCTAAGCATGTAAATATTCCCGGTCCCTCTTTCGAAAAAATTAGGGATACTATACTGGAATCAGGTTTCCGTTCGCATCACGAAAGGGAAGTACGTGAGTCTTTTTTAATTCACAAATTTAATACAGTTAAACGCGGTATCAATGAAAGTGTAAGAAAGTTAACGTGCCTCTTGCCCTGATATGCCGGCGTCATTGCATTATCCCTATTGAAACCGTAGAAGCAGAGCCACCAATTTTAATGCGGCTTTACCCATTTCTTCGATTACGATTACGGAACCGATATGAAGTGTTTCAATTAACGATGACATCTTTGCTTTTTTATATCTCTACACCGGTCCTGATGTGTTTGCGTATAAAGTGCTAAGCTGCAATCCCCGAACGTTATCATTTCGTTTCAAAAGGGCAGGTGTTTATCCCCCTTGACCCGATCCGATTTTCCGTACAAGTTCTGTATTTGAAAACTTCACGTTAATTCACACGTGTACAAACACCACGTGTGCCCTTCTTCTCTTTTTTTTCTTGTTTTTCTCTTTTTTTGTGTGTGTGTTGATTTGTATCTGCAAAGTGGCAAGACTATTCGTCAGCCTTTATCATTTCGTGCCTGTATATTCCGCGCGCTCAATTACCGAAGTTCACTCTGACGAAGACCGGACCCCGGTCGAAACGTTAGTTCAATCATCGTTTTCACACGTGTGTCTACTCTCTCGTGTATGTTTGAAACCAAATGCCGGATCTTATTCATCGCTATATATATATATATATATATATATATATATATATATATATATATATATATATATATATATATATATATATATATATATATATATATATATATAACACAGAAATAAGGGTTGGCAGTCGAGAAAACCTCGGAAAGCAAAGGGGAGGATGTGGTAGATCAATGAAACAGATTAAGAATTTGGAAAGAAAGAAAGAAAGTGAAGAAAAAATGCCCGCCAGGTGGGATCCGAACCCACGACCTCCAGAATACCGGTCTGGTGCGATACCAGACCGGTATTCGCACCAGACCGGTATTCTGGAGGTCGTGGGTTCGGATCCCACCTGGCGGGCATTTTTTCTTCACTTTCTTTCTTTCTTTCCAAATTCTTAATCTGTTTCATTGATCTACCACATCCTCCCCTTTGCTTTCCGAGGTTTTCTCGACTGCCAACCCTTATTTCTGTGTTATTTTCAACGAGCCCCTCATTTCATATATATATATATATATATATATATATATATATATATATATATATATATATATATATATAAATTAAGTATTGGCAGCACCGTAGACGTGCATGCACGTAAGCGAAACAATGATAGGGAACGTCTCAAAGCCCTTCGCAAGAAAAGCAGTTTTAAATAAGCTTTGGAATAAGTTACGACTTCAATATGTTTTGCCCCATTGAGGTCATTTTTATCCACAGTCAAATATATTTATACGAATGCTCTTTAGAAAGAATGACCTCGTTAGAGGGGTATTAAAAATTTAATTTTTCCTATGAGTAATAATAGACGCGTGCACGGTTTTTACAAAATTAATATACATTTGCTGTGCCTCACACTAAAGAAGAACCTGATTATGAAAAAAATTGTAAAAATTGTTTTTGAGGGTCGGTTTTAGACTAAATATTTTACATAAAGTCTACTAGTGTTACTTTGTGGCAAAAAAACCGACAGGAACCATGGTATGTGATGCGATGATGTAATGGTACCCATTAGAACACCAGGAAAGGACTGCGCGCCCATCTCTGCTTTCTAGTCTTCGGAGAGCACGGCTTGGGGCGGTGCGCCACTGCCCTCTCCTTTCGTGTGTGACGAGAAGAGAAAGAAGTGGACAGAGAATTAGCAGCATGTGAACACCTCGGCATCGAGCTAAAGAAGTATATACTGTACCTTTTTCTTTCTGCGCCAGCAACCGCGGGCACACAAAAAGAAAAATAAATTTTCTCACTCCTTTACGAATTTACCTTGGACACCGGCAGGCTCCTTTCTTAAAACGGTCTCTTCATTATGTCTACCCCGCCCCTAGTGATTCAATCTAGTTGTTTCTTCTACGTGCCGTTTTACTCTTATTCTAACCGTTGCATTCTTTAAATAAACAGCCGCTCCCAAGCCCTGGCCAACCTCCCGCTGTGGGTATGAGCCATTGCTTTAAGGAGGAGGAGGAGGCGGAGGAATAGAAGATGTAGAAGCCACCCAACGTACCGTCCACGTTCTTTTATTTCGCCGCCTCGAAGAGCCCAACGCTTATCCTAATTCCACCACCGAGGAACAACAACAACAACAACAACAACAACAACAGCAACAACAACAACAACAACAACAACAACAACAGCAACAACAACAACAACAACAACAACAACGTCGAACGTGGTGTCTTATCCCGCTGCCTTGAAGAGACCAACGCTCAATTCCATCACAGAGGAAGACGTGGTAAGCAAAACAGGCACACCAATGGGTAACATTGAGGCCGGCGGCGAGCTGCTGGGATTTGTGATGGAGAGCGCACCGACGTGGTGCCCAAAACGGAGGATGTCTTCCGGGCACCGTGCACGGCAGAGAAAGGGTTGCCTCCAATGGTTCCACCTACCACAGACTTCGCGATCCAACTCGGCTCCGCAGGCAAGTCCACCTACGTCTACAAATTCCAGGGCAAGAACTTCCTGCTGGGGCACAGGGGTCAGGAAATCCTGTGCACGGCGAACGTCGGCGCAAGCCCCAACGGCTCGCAGTTCTTCCTCACCAAGGCCAGGACCAGCTGGCTAGGTGGGAAGGCAGTGCCGTTTGCTGGCGGCGTCAAAGGCACCAAGAAGGTCGAGAACTTCGGCTCGGCCACATCCAAGAAGACTGTCATCAGCGACTGCGGCCAGCTGTGAGAAGGATTGAGCTCGAGAACTCTGGGTATCCATCCAGCCTGGGTGGATTTTTTAAACTTTCCTCGTTTGAGCGGAGGCAAGTCTACCTATACGGCTACAAGAACCTCGGCCTGGGGCACACGAACCCTTAAATCCTGTCCACGGCGAACGTCGGCGTGAGCCCAAATGGCTTGCAGGTCGTCCACACCACGGCCAAGACCAGCTGGCTGCATGGACAGGAAGGCAGTGGCGTTCGCCGGCGGCGTCAAAGGCATCAAGAAGGTCGAGAACTTCGGCTCGGCCACATCCAGGAAGACCGTCATCAACGACTGCGGCCAACTGTGACGAGGATTGTGCTCGACCCCCCCCCCCCCCCCCCCCCGCCTTTCACTTTGCCCTGGAGTCGTCTTCTTAATGTTCCCCCTGACTCTTATTCCGAAATCTTGTTTTCCTTTGCTGTTTCGGTGGGTTTATTGTTTCTTTGCTTTTGTTAGTATGTTTTGTTAGCAGAAATGTTTTGCTATATCGCCAATAATGAAACTAAACAGACCCGTGGGGCACTCCAGGTTCAACGGAAAGTTTGCTAACAGAATGATTATTAAAAATAACGATTTGTTCCCGGTTGTTCAAAAAGGCCGCTGACAATTCCTTAAGTCGATTGTTGCAAAATGTTCTCGCTAATTTCTGTACGAATTTTTGTGGGAAACTTTATGAAAATGTTCAGAAAAATAGAGAAAAATCAAAGGACGCATGAGGACTTCTTATGAGGTGCGAATGCAAAAGTATTGATGTTCTTTTGAACACCGCTGACTGTTCATTCGAGTTTTGCGCTGACAGTAACAATTTTGAGTTTCGCTTGCGACTATATTTTCAAGCCTTTCGATTAAATTGGTGCTGGTTATATTTTGCACTTCCTGCGTTAGCACGTTGGTTGCAGACCGGAAAGATTTGGACGATATTTCCTAGAATTTTGGTGCCAGGAAGTTTGGCCATGCTCACTGGTGACTGTTGCGCAGCTGGGTGAGGCCAACGCGACACGGGATTGTTGTACTCTCCGCGGTTTCACAAGGCTCTGTGCATTCCTAGGCGTTTCCTAGCAGCCCGGTTTTTGTCTTGGGTTTTTTTTAAATGCGAAGCACGCGCTATGGAACGCTTCGCAGTCGACGTAGGTTTCGGAGCCGTTTGGCTGATTTCGAGGCCGACGCTGGCTTTTCCTTCAATGCGCCAAATAATGCTTACGTAGCGAAATTGCTCAGTTCATTTTTCATTATATATTTAGGCGAAGGCCTTTCGTGCCTCATAAGTAGAACAATCTGGTGTTGTAGACCGTCCGCAGCAGATGGTACCAAAATTACCGGGCCACCTCCACTAACGTGAAACCTGGTAAGGGTATAAGTGTATAAATGTATTCTTGTCGCCTTGGCGTGTTTGCCCACGGAGATGAAACTGTTGGCGGTTAGAGGAATACAGCTTTGCTGTAACTCTCGTGTCTTTGAAGCACGAGGCGTCTTAGCGTGAGGCGTTCTAGCACGAGGCGTTGGAAAACAAGTGTCCCGGTGTGTTCTTTTAGTACGCGTTTTTCCCACGGAGATGAAGCGTTCGAGCGCGAGGCGTTGGTTGTTGTTGTTGTCATTGTTTATTTCAAAGAGAAGGCCACGCGACTAAAATACGGGCCGAGAGGGAAAAGGCAGGGAGGAGTAGCCAAGTAGCTCAAATGGTGGGTCCTTGAACGCCATAGAAGAGATCACTGCGGTCAGCAGAGCCAGGATAGGGTCGGGATCATATGAGTCAAGTAAACTATTATGGCCGGGGTAGACCCCGGTTTACACTAATATTGAGAGACCACTCTCTAGGCCTAACACCCCGAAGGCTGTGAGAAAATTAGGGTCTTCGAAGAGGGGGGGGGGGGTCATCTTGAGAGGCATCACGTGGCATAGCGTTGATATGTATAAGGCGGTACAAAGGAAAAAAGCGAAGTGGTTGAGAATGACGAGCACTGACGTTTCACAGCAGGGACAGTAAGGAGGTGACGATCTTGCCGGGTGAATCCATTTTCTCATGATGTGGGGTGTTAGGGATGCGTTAGCAATAGTTGAGTTTATGAAGATTTCCATCCGAGGAACCAGAGCCAAGTAGCCAGCGGAAGTAACGGACGCAAGGCGTACCTTCCGAGCATGGCGTGCGTGGTCAAGTTATATATATATATATATATATATATATATATATATATATATATATATATATATATATATATATATATATGTTTGGAAATGAGGGGCTCGTTAGGAAATACAGAAAGAAATGCCGGCAGTCTACAACGCCAAAGAAGGCATAGGGGAATGGTTGGACTATTTTTTACCGTTAGCGACGTTACACCATTTTTTTTCAATTAATTACGTGAGAAAGAAAGAAAGAAAAACACGCGCCCAGAGGGTGGGTTCGGTCCCCACCCAGTGATTTTACAAGCAGTGATTTTACAAGGTATAGTAGAATTTTTGAGGGTGCGTTTTAAGTAGGCAAGGTTCCGGTGCGCCTTCACACAGATAAGGTCGATGGGTTTGCTCCATTTCAGGGTTGGTGTGAAAGTGACACCGAGATATTTAAACTCATCGACATTAGTTAATTGTTGTCCTGCGTAACCTTAAGTGAACTGACAAGGCTGTTTTTTTGTTATTGAAAGTCATCGCAACTGTTTTGTTAAAATTAATCTCCATTTGATAGTCCCTGCTCTATGCGCAAAACTTGGAAAACACATCATTCATGACACCGCAGATCTTGAACCGGGCGGCCGTTGTATGACACCACCGTCGCTTCAGCGAACAGCGCCGCCCGTGGCGAACCGCTCGGAATGCCGGTGGCGGTCAGCGCAGCGTAACTGTGCATGGCTTTCTGTCGTTTTTCTGCGGTGCGGCTTGCAAAGCGTACGTAACCCCACGTGCATTTTTCAGATCGCTAAATCTTGAGCGTGGATGTGACGTTTACGAGGCATGCAATGTGTGTGATGTGTGAGCGCTCAATGCGCCAAGCTGGAAGTCAAGCTGGAAGTGAAAGTTCGTTGCTTCATGCAATTTTTTGATGCCTGCATGCAGTTTCGCGTATCGAGGAGTATACTGCAGCTAAATGCTCCCACAAAGCCGATGTGTGCAACCGATGTGAACAACCACTATTCATAATATCATGGAACATGTGCAGGCAAGTCTGCTGCGGCGCTGCGGCAAAGAATGCTGCGGCGCTGGCCTTGGGCAGTTGATGACTAAACGGCGACGACGTCGTGCACAAGCGAAAGACAAAGTTGGGGGGTGTCTTCTAAGATTTACATCAAAACAGAAACTGTGATGGACGACGCTTCCGCAACTTCATTACCTACGGCTGAAACGTGTTTAATTTCCCAGAAATGCTCTTACTACAGTCATCGGGAATCGTTGATAGAATAAATGCCGCATGATAGTAGAACGTTATTGCTTGTCGTTGAGAAGCATTGCTTTACAAGAATTGCAATGCTTGCTGGCTAGTTGGTAAATGGTTTTTCAAAAACCAATTCCTGCGTGGCTGAAGGACGCAAGACAGGAGGGTGCCCGAAACCTGTACTCAGCTTCACAACTGAATGCTGCGGTCGGTTTACAAGCTGCCACCTACGCTTGAAAAATCATGCGCACCTTCGTCTAACGACGATAAGGGTTTATCGCAAAGCTCTATCGTATGGGTTTCCTTGGTTGCCTTCTGGATTTAAACTTTGACTAGTTGAGCGTCGAATTTGACCAGCACGCAGTTTGGTCTTTTGATCGCAGCGTCTTTGACTTTGACCATTTCCCATTCGGTTTCGCAGGAAGAACGCGTTGAGTTCAACCATCATAATCATTAGACGGAGGGCTAGATGATTTTGCTGTTTAATTTTGAACTTCCATGCCCCCTTCTCCAAATCTAAACTTTGTCCAGCGTGTCGGAAATGTGTCTGTGCTGGAGGACTCGGGCTGATGCACCGATATTTGAGGCAACTAATCGCGCGTTTTGGTGTCTTCACCAGGCATTACACGATTTTTTAGTACTCTGTAAAGAATACTTAAGCATTAAAAAACACCGGCTGACGTTGACGCTGCCACATTGTTCAACTATCGGTGCCAGCCTTTATTCTACGCAGGTGGTAAAACGGGAAGGTGAGGAGGGATGGTGGATGGTTTGTAGCTTAGGCTGTTGAGTTGGTAAATAACTTTGGCTCTTAATAAAATGACCACCAAAAATGTGGGATTTCCACTTAGGCTTTCAGGCTCCCATGCTGTCACAGTGTCGCTCACCAAAACCGAAGGCACAAAGCTCACGGTTACAGAAAGTGTAAACTACCGCAACATTTCTACGGCTACACGGTAATCCATCGCGTATGCAGGTGCCTTTCTGTTTAAAGCACACGTATCGAGGTATCCCAGCGCTAAGGCTGGCGTGGAAACCGTAGTCATTGAAACCAGTGAAGATAATTTAAAGTGGTAGAAATGAATAATAATATTGCTAATAGTTTTATTCCTACTCAGATCGCGCGGAGCCAGGCGCAGAGTGCTGCAAAAAGCGCTCGTGTCAATGTAGCCCATTCCCAACCTTACAAGCCTCCAATAAGTTTGCGTAGCCGTTAGTGCATGAAGAAAATAATACTACTAATAGTAGTTCTATTCGTACTCAGAACGGGTGTAGCCAAGCGCAGATCGCTGCAAAAAGCGCTCATGCCATTGCAGCCGATACCCAACTTTAGAAGCGTCCGACAAGTTTACGTAGTCATTACTGCATCTAAGAACCCAACACATCTGTCTAGACTTTGTTTCACCGCACATATACGCTCACAACACCACCAAAACATTCAAAGTACCGAATCAAACACGACAAAAACAACGGGAGGCTGTGTAGTCCAATGCACCGGCTCATTCCACTGACGAGGGGAGCGCCGAGTGGTGGCGCCACCCGTCCAGCTGCCCGGTACCTATGGCCGGTATTCAATAGCGAGGCGCGCATTCAGGCAACCATGTGAATGCGCCGTCACTGGTAACGTCGGGCTCCGCGAGATGGCGGTACTTGTCCGTGTCGTGCTAAGCGCATGATATGGGTTGGACATTCCAACCTCTAGCCCGCCGAACGCAAATTAATGCCTCGACTCAAATGTGAGTGCGATAAATAACATTGATTGATTGTAGGGTTTAACGCGCCGACGCAACGCAGGCGATGAGGCGCGCCGTAGTGGAGGGCTCCGGATTAATTTTGACCACCTGGGGATCTTTATCGTGCGCCGAAATCTCGCACACACGGGCGTTTTTGCTTTTCGCCTCCATCAGAAAAGCGACCGCCGCGGCCGGGAATCGAACCCGCGACCTCGTGCTCAGCAGCGCAACGCCTTAGCCACTGAGCCACCGCGGCGGGTTGCGATAAATAACAACTCTGTTGGCACCACCGTTGAGAATCTGGTTGAAACGGAGCAGACGACGCACGCCGGTGTTATTTTTGTTCTTCGGCGTGCGGCCGCAGTGGCATAAGCCGCTATTCCTCAGAGGTGGCCGCAGAGCGGGCTATTCCTCAGAGGTGGCCGCAGTCGCTGACGATGTTCGTCTCGGATGTGGCCGAGACGAAGTTCTCGACCTTCTTGACGCCCTTGACGCCGGCGAACGCCACTGCCTTCCCGTCCAGCCAGCTGGTCTTGGCCGTCATGAGGAAGCACTTCGAGCCGTTTGGGCTCGCACCGACTTTCGCCGTGGGCAGGATTTCATTGTCCGTGTGCCCCAGGCGGAGGTTATTGTTCACGAACTTCTAGCCGTAATTAGACTTGCCTCTCATCAAACGACGAGAGCTTAAAAAAATCAACCCCTGGATGGGTGGATACCCAGCATCCAAGTGCGGACTCTTCCTCAGAGGTGGTTGTATCGCTGGCGACGTTCATCTTGGATGTGGCCGAGACGAAGTTCTCGACCTTCTTGACACCCTTGACGCCGGCGAACGCCTTCCCGTCCAGCCAGCTGGTCTAGGCCGTCGTGAGGAAGCACTTCGAGCCGTTGGGGCTCGCGCCTACTTTCGCCGTGGGCAGGATTTCATTGTCCGTGTGCCCCAGGCGGAGGTTATTGTGCCCCAGGCGGAGGTTATCTAGCCGTAATTAGACTTGCCTCTCATCAAACGAGGAGAGCTTAAAAAAATCAACCCCTGGATGGGTGGATACCCAGCGTTCAAGAGCGCACTCTTCCTTAGAGGTGACCGCAGTCGCTGGCGACGTTCACCTTGGATGTGGCCGAGACGAAGTTCTCGACCTTCTTGATGCCCTCGACGACGCCGGCGAACGCCACTGCCTTCCCGTCCAGCCAGCTGGTCTCGGCCGTCGTGAGGAAGCACTTCGAGCCGTTGGGGCTCGCGCCGACTTTCGCCGTGGGCAGGATTTCAGGGTCCGTGTGCCCCAGGCGGAGGTTCTGGTTCCCGAACTTTTAGCCGTAATTAGACTTGCCTCTCATCAAACGAGCAACCCCTGGCTGGGTGGATACCCAGAGTTCAAGAGCGGACTCTTTCTCAGAGGTGGCCGCAGCCGCTGACGACGTTCATCTTGGATGTGGCCGAGACGAAGTTCTCGACCTTCTTGACGCCCTTGACGCCGGCGAACGCCACTGCCTTCGCGTCCAGTCAGCTGGTCTCGGCCGTCGTGAGGACGCATTTCGAGCCGTTGGGGCTCGCGCCGACTTTCGCCGTGGGCGGGATGATTTCAGGGTCCGTCTGCCATAGACGGAGGTTCTTGTTCACGAACTCTAGCCGTAATTAAACTCGCCTCTCATCAAACGAGGAAAGCTTAAAAAAATCAATCCCTGGCTGGGTGGATACCCAGCGTTCAAAAGCGAACTCTTCCTCAGAGGTGGCCCCAGTCACTGATGACGGTCTTTTTGGATGTGGCCAACCCGAAGTTCTCGACCTTCTTGATGCCCTCGACGACGCCGGTGAACACCACGGGCTCACCGTTGAGCCAGTTATCTTGACCATGGAGAGGAAGAACTGCGAGCCGTTGGGGCTCGCGCCGACGTTCGCCGTGGACAGGATTCCCGGACCCGTATGCTCCAGGCGGATGTTCTTCTGGAACTTGTAGCTGTAGGTGGAGTTGCCTCCGGAGCCGAGGTGCTTCGCGAAGTTCTGGGAAAGGGGAGCCCTTGACGGCACCCGGTAGTTCACCGTCTTGGGAAGCACCTCGGCGCGCAACTCCATCACGACGCGTCCCAGCTGCTCACTGCCAGCCTCGACGTCGAAGAAGACCCTCGGGTTGCTCATTGCCGCGCCTGGCTTGCTTCATCACGTCTTCCTCGACGATGGAATTGAGCGTTGGGCTCTTTAAGGCGCCCGATAAGACTGCGTGGACCATGGTTGGTTGGTTGGAACCAGAAATCAGTGGCGCGTACCCACTCTGGGGGATTGGCCAAGTCAGATTGGGGAAACTGGTCAAGAATTCAAACTAAGGGTAAAATAGAGCTGTGGAGTGTGAGGGAAGTGATGTTGGCAATTTTGAGGGAAAAAACAAAACAAAAACTATAACATACTGAAGTAAAAACAGATACTACACGTACCAGAGAAAGAAAGTACGAAGTGTCTTAACAGGGTAGGCGACCGGATTGTGAAATGAAAGCGTGAAGGGCGCGACAAACATCCCCGTGGCAGAAACCTAAACCCGATGCCCCAAATGACAGTAAATTCGATACAGACAAGGAAAGACCCAGGCGCCGGAGGGGAACCTCCAGGAATCGATTTCGGATAGAGGAGAACCGCCGGCAAGACAGCAGGAAATGTTCGATTGTCTCCTCCTCTTGACAAAACTCGCATTGGGGCGAAGGCGCTATGCGTGCACGGTGAATGTAGAAATTCAAATTGGGCACTCGGCAGCGAAAGCTGGTCAATGTGACCTCGCACAATCGCGACTGCACAACATCACTCTTCCACGCATACCGGAGGTGCTCAATTTCTGGGCATCCAGAGATACTGTCTGGGTGCAGGCTGTCCAACGAGCTATACCTGCGAAACCGGGATGCAACAACTTGGGCTATGGGGGGCACAGCATCAACCAGCGGTCCATTCAATGCCACACCCGCCAGATAATCAGCGGTTTCATTAAGGTGGATACCCCTGTGTCCTGGAACCCAGACCAGGCGGATTTCTTGTACATAGGGTGGTAGGAGCATCGAGAGCGTTCGGCTTAGAGGGGTAAATCTTGGATTAGATAGGGTGGAGCAGACTGAAAGCGAGTCCGTCACAATAATTACTTTCGAATTGTCTTCATTGAGTTTTCTAATAGCAAGGGCAATCGCCAAAAATTCTGCCAAGAATATTGTTGTGAAATTGGGTAACCGCAAAGAAAATGCCCAGTCAAGTGCAGGTGAAAAGATACCAATACCAGCCTTTCTTTCCTGAACAGACGCATCTGTGGCTACAACCACATGGGTTGGAAACTTCTCTAAATGAGTGATTAGAAGACCAGCTATAGTCTTCTCCGGCAGATATTTGGAATTGGAGGGGAAAATATTATCAAAATCAATTTCCACCATCGCATTTCTAGGCTCAAAGGAAGGAATCGAGAGAATGTTGACGTTTAATGGGGCTAATAGAGTCTGTACAAACACCACGCATTCGGTGGCTACTTCTGCTTCTTCTGCTACTCTGCCTCCTCTTCCTCCTCCGCCTCCTTAAAATAATGGCGTTTACCCAAAAATGGAAGTTGGCCATGGCTTGGGAGCGGCTAGTTATTTAAAGAATGCAATGGTTACGATTGGAGTGAAGCGACCGCTATAAAAAAAGAACCAAATAGAATCCGCAGAGGCGGGGAGGCATAATAGAGAGACCATTTTAACAAAGATTCTTTCTTTTTTCCTCGATAAAATGATGAAGGAAGGAGCAAATTTCTTTTTGCTTTTTCGTGTCCGTGGTCGCTGGCGCCTAGAAAGAGGAGTACATTAGTTTTTAGCTCGAAACGGAGTCCTTCAAGTGGTTATTATTTTCGTATTGTTGTCCGCGTATGCCAATCACCCCGGCAATACCGGAGCACATGAACAGGCCCGGGCAGCAGTCACCTGACGGCGCAATGTGGCCTGCCACTCGTCGGAGTACTGGCCAATCTCCCGGAGTGGGTATGTGAGAATTTTGTGGGCATTTTGACCCTCCACCCAATTGGTAATTGGGAAATCGGCCGTGAACTTCTTACTTGAGCTTCCATCGTCATTGGCCACTCAGCTTGAGTGGGTCTGTTATCGGCCCGGAGACCGTTCAGCTACAAATCTGGATTATAGTAGCTTGGTATAGAACCAGCATGACACATACCATGTTGCAGTGAAAAATCGCCGGAGGTAGCTATAAAACTTTCACATTAAAAGCACGTAAAACCTCGAAAGTCGTGCTTCGCGAGGCACAGCTGTCTAGTAGATGTGTACTAGTGGTTAAGGTGAGTATCTTGCATGTGCAGTAGTGGTTAAGTCACGTACTTTTAACCTCGCTTCCTTGGGTTCTATTCCCATTGCTGCCACGAATTTTCTTTATGTTTAGTTGAAGGCCCGAGGATCTTTAGGACCATCCTCTGCTAAAAACGCATAGGTTTTACCTTTTGGTGTATATTTGAGTGCACCTTCCCGGCAGCGGTACGAATATGGAGCACGATCAAGGCCAAACACTGCACCCTCCTGCAATGCGGCAAGCGCAACCCCCAAAATGTTCGTTACGAAGACAGATTGCGTAAGTCGACCCTGCTTCCTGCTCGTGCTTTGGCCACTTTTGAAATTATCATTCGTAATATTACCAAAGGTGAATTTGCCACACTGTTAAGAATCATGGCTCCAGACGGGTTGGAAATCACATCTCACAAGTCACGCAGTGCAGGAAACTATCTATGTCGCAGTACTATGGTGCAGCTATACCACATGCCGTCCCCTGTGCTTGTAATTGCATTAGCTGTGATATCACGCCATCTCCTTCCACTATATGGACTCTACACGCATTTGTTTAAATCGCCGTGATCATCTTATTTAAGCCCACTGCAGGATGAGGGCTTCTCCCATTGACCTCCAACCGTTTCTGTCCTTAGACGCCCTTGTCCATTGTTTCCCCCAAATTTCCTAAATTCATCCCTTCATAGATGTAAAGGTCTTTCCCTGCTCCTATAGTCCCGTCTCTCGGCAGCTACTGTGCAACTTGGGGGGTGCAACGGTTGTAGGTTCTGCGAATTACATGCCGAGCCCATGGTACTGTTTAGACTGGATATAGGACACGTCCCTCCCGGAGATTAGGTGTCCTTCGATTACTCAATAGTTCTATTTCCGTTAATAGTGACCTGGTTCGCGCGCTGTAGCCGTGGTCGCCACCCTGCCTCACTCCGCTGTCTTGTTCTTATCGTGGAGTTGCCGGAAACTCTTACGGTTCGGCCGAACACCACACGTCCCATCCGTGATTACCATCGGCTCTTTCGGCATATATGGCTTTCCTTTCCTATAAGAGTCCCACTACCGCTGCTACATGGGGTAATTGTTGCTAGCGTATACATCCTTCGTTTTTTCAGCTAACAAGACACTTTATCGTCTAAAGTTGCAGCAGTTGCTATTGAGTAGTTGACGTTAGCCCCTCGTTCGCTGTCATTCGGTAGAAAACGAAGCCCACGTTGTCCGACGCACCTTTGAAAAAAAAAAAAAAACACACTGTACGGTGCTACCGATTATGCCATTTTGGAAAGGAGCTACGAACATCGGCTTGGTGTTTATTCTCTATTTAGTCTATATCCGCAGCTTGCTATTCAACATGCTTTGTTTGTTAGTGCAGTGTCATGTACTCTGCCAAGAGTTGTGCTACGCTATGTAGTTGAATGTTTTGCTGGTGCGAGCCCCTAGAGTTACGCCTGGAGCAAGAACATTCTTTTGATAAGAAGCAGACAGGGATCGCCATGGCACTAAAGTGGGTTGCATAAAGTATGACCCCAAAGATACAATCGAAAGATAAATAATTCGCTAACCCAGTACAGCCGGAAACTACCACTTTTTCCCTCAAACATCCACCCAAGACTATGTTCAGATTGCAGACGCAAAAGCCATACCATGATCTATGGATGTCACGCAGGTAGGTTGGATGAGACGTGAAATGACGTCATTCTTTAAAGTTATTACGACTGTTGCGGCAACAGTTCGAACCTAGCCTAACGCTGTAATTCCACACCTGCGGATGATACGCATGTTGCATTCACAGAGGCTTCGGAACTGTTTTGTAGGGGGAGGGGGTCTCAAGACAATCGCTGATTATTAATATTAAGTTCAGAGCACTTTAGGGGCTCGCCTTGTGGTCGCAGCTCACTTGCTCGACCCAAGTTGATCCCCACGACGTCCCGTCGTAGCGGCTGTCGTCGCGGTGTCCTACAGAGGCTTCGAAAGACAAGCGGTTTAATAGTCATAAGCGTTCGAGACTCGTGAACCGCTGACACTTGTCATACATCTCCCCGTTGTTTAGCGCAAAGAAAACTGCAGGTACATTTGAGGAAAAATATACGTAATTAACCGGCAACGCCCGCGTTAATTTAGTTAGGGACGCTCGTTGGGTTGGTTTTTACGATAGTAAGCGAAAAAAAAAATGGCAGTGCAACGCCGGCACGCGCGGGAGGAAAAGCAAGCACAAAAAGAACAGAACTGCCGCTGGCACAGCTCCAGGCAGGGGCGGGCGAGCAGCTCCAGGCAGGGAAATTCGGGAAATTCGGGAAGGCGGGAAATTCGAAATGCGTTGGATAAACCTTCGTTGAATTCATCAGAAGAGGAATGCGACAGGGAGGCGAAGAGCGTGATGGGTGGTAAGAGTGAGCGGATAACGGCGCCACAGCCCATTATTGCGAATCACTGCTGTGCACTTCCGACAGCTTTCACATTGAGTGTAACGGTATTATTATTATTATTATTATTATTATTATTATTATGTATATTATTATGTATTATTATGTAAAGTCAGATAATGTATATTATCTGACTTTTCGTTATTATCATTAGCTATTTCTCATACTGTGTTAATCTACTTTTGTCCTGTCGTCCTAATATTTCTGTACTCATTGTGTCTCTTATAGTTTTCTTCTGAACAGTTATCTTGTTCTGTTGTGTTATTCATCGTTTTTTTTGTTGTTTCTTTTTTTGTGCACCAGCATCAGGACCTCTCGGTTGTTCCTGGGCACGTTAAATAAATGATTTATTGATTGCTTATTATTATTATTATTATTATTATTATTATTATTATTATTATTATTATTATTATTATTAAGGCAAGCTCCACCCTGGCATGGTGCACAGCTGTGAAACTTCTGAGAATGACCAGTAAGAACGACACTCTCGACATCTATTATCAAAATGCTCGGGGTCTACGTACTAAGTCCTCCGAATTTCTTAGAAATGTTGTGTGCTCCAAATTTTCTGCTATTGTTATTACTGAAACTTGGCTTTGCGATGATATCTCATCTTCCGACTATTTTCCTCCGACCTATGAAATTTTTAGAAGTGACAGAAAGTTAACTGGGCCTAAGCAAAAGGGTGGCGGTGTTCTCATTGCCATCGATCGCTCAGTGCAATGCGTGCGGCGTGCAGACCTCGAGACTGAGGAATCAGTCTGGCTTGAGGTAGGCCTCAAGAGGGGCGAGAAGCTGCTCATCGGTGCATTCTATATAACCCCGGATATCTTACCTGCTGAATATAATCTCAAGCTCACATCTATTGAAAATGTTTCCAATTCACACTCCAACCATAAGCTAATTATACTTGGCGACTTCAACACCCCAGGTATTCACTGGAACAGTCTTTCATTTCAGCATAAAAACCATTACGCAGCGCAGAAATGCACCATGTTATTAGATTTTCAATCATTCACCTCCTTGCAGCAGTTCTGCCACATAGAAAACTTCTGTGGTAATGTCCTAGATGTGTGCTTCTCGAACTTGAAAAACGTACAAGTGTGTGCCTCCGAAATATCTCTTGTACGCCCCGACAAGTTTCACCCCCCTCTTATTGTCTCTATCTCTGTCGCTGCCCAGCATTGCTATGGTGGTGTTGACGATTGTGCAGTCCCGCGATATGCTTTCAAGCGTGGAGATTATGTTGGGCTCTATCACTTTTATTCATCTGCTGAATGGTCTAGTGTTTTTGATGTCAATGATGTTGACGAACAGGTTCGACGTTTTACCGAAATTGTCAGGAGTGGCATGGAAAAGTACATCCCTTTTTATAAGCCTGTTCATTCCAAATTTCCCCACTGGTTCTCTAAAGAACTTCGAAGTTCGCTTAAACTTAAGGACAGTGCCCACAAAAAGGCCAAGCGGTCTGGGCTTGACAAGTGGAAAGCGGATTTTAGTCGGTATCGCTCACTTTGTAAAAGCCTCTACCGGCGTGACCACCAGCTCTATATAGAGTTGTTAGAGGCTTCTGCGTCTCAGAAACCGGCTGACTTCTGGAGGTATGTACGCGGCCGTTCTAAGGCGTCTAAAGAACACATTAGTCTGATTAATTCCGATGGGGAACAGGTTGAGGATGTCGCCACGAGCTTTGCTCAGTACTTTCATTCTGTCTTTCAACTGCCAGATGGTCCCGACGAACGCCTATCGTTTAATAATATGTCTAATTTTAGTACACTTATGTTCGATGAAAAACTTGTCAATGATAGCCTTAAACGGATGAAACCGTCATTTTCCTGTGGTGCAGACGGAATTCCAGCAGCCCTCATGAAGGCTTACGGCAACATTTTTGTGCCTGTCTTAACTTCCATTTATAATAACTGTTTGCTTTTCGGTAAATTTCCTCGTGCATGGAAGATTGCTCGAATTTTTCCAATATTTAAGTCTGGTGATAAGTCAGCCGTTACCAACTATCGCCCAATCTCACTCCTTTGTGTCGCCTCAAAACTCTTTGAGTCAGCTCTGCACAACATTCTTGCTGCCTGCGTCAAGAACGTTCTGATACCAAATCAGCACGGCTTTTTCTCGGGTCGATCGACGGTTACAAATCTTGCAAGCTTCATGACTCAGGCTTCGGCTGCAGTTTGTGAAAACGGCCAGTTGGATGTAATTTATTTTGACCTCAGTAAGGCGTTTGATGTAGTGAACCATAAATTATTAATTAACAAGCTTACTATCTCCGGTGTTGATGCAAGTCTTGTTGCCTTGTTGTCCAACTATCTCCTTGACCGGTCCTTTTACGTAGATGTAAACTTCAAAAGGTCTAGTGTTTACACTGCAACGAGTGGTGTACCTCAGGGTTCTGTGCTGGGTCCACTATTGTTTTCTATCTTTATCAATGATGTGTCAACAGTGTTAACAAAATCTTCATTTCTTCTCTATGCTGATGATGTCAAACTATTTAGGCACATTAGCAGTTTTCAGGACTGCTGTGCCTTGCAGAGGGATGTGTCGGAATTATCGGTCTGGTGCAGCAAAAACTGTCTAATTTTAAATCCAGCTAAAACAAAGGTTGTCACGTACAGCCGGAAAACCCATCGTCTACTGTTTTCCTACAGTATAGCGGGAGCTCCGTTGCAAAGGGTTGAGGAGATTAGGGACCTCGGGGTTCTTTTCGACAGTACCCTCTCTTTTTCTTCTCATATTAGGCTCATCACCCGGCGAGCACTCCGAAGTCTTGGAAATGTGTGTCGGATTACAAAGGAATTCTCTTCTCCAGATCCATTTCTAATGCTATACAATGCAATATGTATCCCCCAGTTAGAATATGCTTCTGTTGCCTGGAACGGCATCTCCAAATCTAGTAGTGAATTAATAGAACGTGTGCAGAAGAAGTTTTTATCCATATTTAAGCACCGTCATCACAATCACAGTTCGGGTCCTGATTCTGACTTACCCATAGTTCCTTCCATTCCTTCGTTGACCTGCAGACGTATGCGTGCAGACCTTACATTTCTTCACAAAATTGTTCATGGTGACCTTTCTTGCGCAGACCTGCTTAACTGTTTAGAGTTTAGTGTTCCACAGAGGCCCACCAGGTCGCATCGCCCTTTCTTGACCGCTGCGCGCAACTCCAATCATTCTCCTGTGCGCAGAATACAGAATTGCTACAACCGCTTCTCTGAACGCCTTGACATCTTTCAAAGCTCCTTTACAATTTACCGTACTGCTTTGTTGAACACAGTATGTTAAACATCTATGATATCTCTGTCGTTCGTTTTTCTTTTTTTTATTGCTGAAATTTGGTTTCTCTGTGGTTCTGTTTAACCACTATAGTTGCCTGTTTTTGAAACTGTTTACTTGTCATGGTTGTCTTATCATTTGTCTCTATACTTTGTCATTGTTCTTGTCGTCTTACTGTTAAACTTTGTTCTCTGCTTGTTGTGTATTCATTACAATAAGCTGAGCCACAAAGGCATCTTCTTTTTCTTTTTTACCTGTACCCAGGCTCCGCCTGTGCTTTATTTCTGTAATTTTCGCTACTTCAATTTGTGTGTGTTGTCGCTTGTTTATTTCTTTCAATATGTTTCTTGTATTTTGTTTTCATGTAACTATCCGTGCGCCAGCACCCAGGCCTCTGGCTGTTCCTGGGCACGTAAATAAACATGATTGATTGATTGATTGATTGATTGATTGATTGATTATTATTATTATTATTATTATTATTATTATTATTATTATTATTACGAACTAAGTCCTCTGAATTTATTAGAAATATTGTATGCTCTAAATTTTCTGCTGTTGTCATTACTGAAACCTGGCTTTCCGATGATATCTCGTCTTCCGACTATTTCCCTTCTAACTATCAAATCTTTAGAAGCGACAGAAAATTAACTGGACCTAAACAAAAAGGTGGCGGGGTTCTCGTTGCCGTTGATCATTCAGTGCAGTGCATGCGGCGTGCTGACCTCGAGACCCTAGACGAATCAGTCTGGCTTGAGGTAGGCCTCACGAAGGGCGAGAAGCTACTCATCGGTGCATTCTATATATCCCCGGATGTATTACCTTCTGAATTTAATCGAACACTCACATCCATAGAAAATGTCTCAAATGCACACTCCAACCATAAGCTCATCATACTTGGAGACTTCAACACCCCAGGTATTCGCTGGAACAGTCTTTCCTTTGAGCACAAAAACCATTATGCAGCGCAGAAATGCAGCATGCTATTAGATTTTCAGTCGTTCACCTCCATGCAGCAGTTTTGCCGCATAGAAAACTCTTGTGGTAATGTTCTAGATGTGTGCTTCTCAAACTTAAAAAACGTACAAGTGTGTGCCTCCGAAATATCCCTTGTGCACCCCGACAAGTTTCACCCCCCTCTTATTGTCTCTGTCTCGGTCGCGACCCAGCATCGCTCTGGCGGTGTTGACAATTGTTCAGTCCCGCGATATGCTTTCAAGCGTGGAGATTATGCTGGGCTGTATCACTTTTATTCATCTGCTGAATGGTCTAGTGTTTTGGATGTCAATGATGTTGACGAACAGGTTCGACGTTTTACCGAAATAGTCAGAAGTGGCATGGAAAAGTATATCCCTTGTTATAAGCCTGTTCCTTCCAAATTTCCCCACTGGTTTTCTAAAGAACTTCGAAGTTCGCTTAAACTTAAGGATAGCGCCCACAAAAAGGCCAAGCGTTCTGGGCTTGACAAGTGGAAAGCGGAGTTTAGTCGGTATCGCTCACTTTGTAAAATCCTCTACCGGCGTGACCACCAGCTCTATATAGAATCATTAGAGGCTGCTGCGTCTCAGAAACCGGCTGAATTCTGGAGGTATGTACGCGGCCGTTCTAAGGCGTCTAAAGAACACGTTAGCCTGCTTAATTCCGATGGTGAAGAGGTTGAGGATGTTGCCACCAGTTTTGCTCAGTACTTTCATTCTGTCTTTCAACTCCCAGATGGCAACGACGAACGCTTATCGTTTAATAACTCTAATTTTAACACACTTAGGTTCGATGAAAAAATTGTCAATGATAGCCTTCAACGGATGAAACCATCATTTTCCTGTGGTGCAGATGGAATTCCAGCTGCCCTCATGAAGGCTTACGGGAACATTTTTGTGCCTGTCTTAACTTCCATTTATAATAACTGCTTACTTTTAGGTGAATTTCCTCGTGCATGGAAGATCGCTCGAATTTTTCCAATATTTAAGTCTGGTGATAAGTCAGCCGTTTCTAACTATCGCCCGATCTCACTCCTTTGTGTCGCCTCAAAACTCTTTGAGTCAGCTCTGCACAAAGTTCTTGCTGCCTGCGTCAAGAACGTTGTGCTACCAAATCAGCACGGCTTTTTCTCGGGTCGATCGACGGTCACAAATCTTGCAAGCTTTATGACACAGGCTTCGGCTGCAGTTTGTGAAAACGGCCAGTTGGACGTTATTTATTTTGACCTCAGTAAGGCGTTTGATGTGGTGAACCATCAGTTATTAATTAACAAGCTTGCTAAGTCCGGTGTAGACGCAAGCCTTGTTGCCTTGTTGTCCAACTATCTCCTTGACCGGGCCTTTTATGTAGATGTTAACTACAAAAAGTCTAGTGTTTACCCTGCAACAAGTGGTGTACCCCAGGGTTCCGTGCTGGGTCCATTATTGTTTTCTGTCTTTATCAATGATGTTTCAACAGTGTTAACAAACTCTTCTTTTCTTCTCTATGCTGATGATGTCAAACTATTTAGGCACATTAGCGGTGTTCAGGACTGCTGTGCCTTGCAGAGGGATGTGTCGGAATTATCAGTCTGGTGCAGGAAAAACTGCCTAATTTTAAACCCCACTAAAACAAAGGTTGTCACCTACAGCCGGAAAACCCACCGTCTGCTGTTTTCCTACAGTATTGAGGGAGCTCCTCTGCAAAGGGTTGAGGAGATTAGGGACCTAGGGGTGCTTTTCGACAGTACCCTCTCTTTTTCTCCTCATATTAGGCTCATCACCCGGCGAGCACTCCGAAGCCTTGGAAATGTGTGTCGGATTACAAAGGAATTCTCTTCTCCAGATCCATTTCTAATGCTATACAATGCAATATGTATACCACAGTTAGAATATGCTTCTGTTGCCTGGAACGGCATCTCCAAATCTAGTAGTGAATTAATAGAACGTGTGCAGAAGAAGTTTTTATCCATATTTAAGCACCGTCATCACAATCACAGTTTTCATCCTGATTCTGACTTATCCATAGTCCCTTCCATCCCTTCCTTGAACTGCAGACGTATGCGTGCAGACCTTACATTTCTTCACAAAATTGTTCATGGTGACCTTTCTTGCGCAGACCTGCTTAACTGTTTAGAGCTTAGTGTACCACAAAGGCCCACCAGGTCGCATCGCCCGTTCTTGACCGCTGCGCGCAACTCCAATCATTCTCCTGTGCGCAGAATACAGAATTGTTACAACCGCTTCTTTGAACGCCTTGACATCTTTCAGAAATCCTTTACAGTTTACCGTACAACGCTGTTGAATACAGTATGTTAAACACCTATGATATGTCTGTCGTTCTTTTTTTTCTGGAATTTGATTTCTCTGCGGTTGTGTCTATCCAACTGATAGTTGCCTATTTTTGAAACTGTTTACGGTCATTTGTTCGTTTTTTCATTTGTCTCTACACTCTTGCCGTTGTTTTTGCTGTATTACTGTCAAACTTTGTTGCTCTGCCTGTCGTGTGGCCTTTACGACGGGCAGAGCAGCATAGGCATCTTCTTTTTTTATTTTTTACCTGTACCCAGGCTCCGCCTGTGCTTTATTTCTGTCATTTTCACTACTTCAATTTGTGTGTGTCTTGTCGCTTGTTTGTTTCTTGCTATATGTTTCTTGTATTTTGTGTATTTTTTTTTTCATGTAACTACCCGTGCGCCAGCACTCAGGCCTCTGGCTGTTCCTGGGCACGTAAATAAACATGATTGATTGATTGATTGATTGATTATTATTATTATTTTTATTATTATTATTATTTTTATTATTATTATTATTAGCGCCCCTTGTCACCGGGCGGTAACTCTGGTTGTTTCCAACTGTATGAGAACATCGTGCTGACCAGTATCAAGCGGCTAAAGCCCTCGCTTTCTTGTGGACCAGATGGTATTCCTGCCGCCATTCTAAAAACGTATGCAAACATATTCGTTCCAGTGTTCACTTCAATGTTTAATAACTGTCTCCGGTCTGGCACGTTCCCTCGCTCATGGAAAATCTCTCGCGTATTCCCTGTATTCAAGTCAGGCCCAAAAACTGACGCCATAAACTATAGGCCAGTCTCGCTCCTTTGTTCTGCCTCTAAACTATTCGAGTTATCTCTTCATATGGTGTTGTCTTTCTCACTTAAACACGTCCTCATTCCTAATCAAGATGGCTTTATGCGTGGTCGTTCAACTTCCACAAACCTCGCGTGCTTCATGGAGCAGGCTGTCCCAGCAATCGTTGGTAGAAGCCAGCTTGATGTGGTCTACTGTGACATGAGCAAGGCCTTTGATGTAGTCAACCACTCGTTATTGCTTGCCAAGCTCATTCTGTTAGATGTCCACGCTTCTTTGGTGGGTCTTATACGTTGCTATCTACAGCAGCGATATTGCTATGTAAGTGTTAACGGTCAAACTTCATTTAGGTACAAAGCAACCAGTGGTGTACCCCAGGGATCTGTTCTGGGTCCCCTTCTTTTCTCCATTTTCATTAACGATGTTGCTTCTGTAATTCAAAATTCTTCTTTTTTGTTGTATGCTGATGATATGAAAATCTTTAGAGAAGTGCGCAATATTCATGACTGTAATTATCTTCAGGCTGATATTGCGTCATTCCATCGTTGGTGCACCAAAAATGACCTAATTTTGTACCCCTCAAAAACGAAAGTTGTCTCCTATAGTAGAAAAACTCAACAGCTGCAATACTTTTATAAAATTGCAAGCACTGCATTGCCGAGGGTGACTGGAATTCGAGACTTGGGAGTACTATTTGATACTTCTCTGACTTTCTCTTCCCACGTTACACAAATTACCCGTCGCTCTCTTCGATGTCTGGGTGCTGTTTGCAGGTATTCTAGAGAGTTTAAAGGTCCTCTTCCTTTTTTAAAGTTGTATTCGGCTCTCTGCCTACCTCTTCTCGAATACGGCTCTGTTGTTTGGAATGGAACTTGCAAGTCCAATAGTGACCGTATCGAAAGAGTTCAAAATAAGTTCCTCTTTATCTTTAAGCACCGCTTCCGTCATGTGCTAGAAGACGCTAACGGCAGTGTGCCTTTTCTGAAAAGTCTTCCTTCCCTTCGGTGTCGACGAATGCGAGCTGATATTATCTTTCTTTATAAACTTCTTCATGGGGATATTTTGTGTGACGACTTGGTTACACTTATCAATGTCAACTTGCCGAACAAACTTTTCCGAACATTTCGAACTTTTAGAACAGATGCTTTAAGTAGAAGACGCTCGTCCATCTGCAGAATACAATGTGCATATAATGAATATTCTGATCGTCTTGATATATTTCAGAGCTCTTTTTCTTTGTTCTCAAACGACTTGAAAACTGTTGTAGCTTAAGTGCCTTTAGTCATTGCAAATTTATGTACTGTATTTATTTTAGGCAAATCATGTTCTTGTTTGTTTGTTTTTCACATTTCCTGGTTTTGCGTTGCTTGAATTTCTGTAGGTTTGAGTGCCAGTGCTAGTAATGCTGAACTTCTTTCAAAGTTGAAACTTCCGAACATTTTGTTATAAAACCTTCGTGTTATGCGTATAACTTATCTCTGTCATGTTCAGTGAGTATTTCCTGTTTTTCACGTGCCTTGAACATTTCGCTGTCCGAGTGTCATGGTCTCCTGTTTCTTTTCTTTTCTTATTTTTTCTGCTGTTTTGCTTTCTGAGATTACTGTAACTATCTTTACTTTATTGTTTCTTTCATGCATACGGTTTTGTGTGTTGTGTTGTCTTGATTTTAGTTTGTTTTTATGTACGATTTGTATATGGTGTACCAGTACCAAGACCCTAGGGTTGTTCCTGGGCACTGAAAATAAAGGTTGATTGATTGATTGATTATTATTATTATTATTATTATTATTATTATTATTATTATTATTATTATTATTATTATTATTATTATTATTATTATTATTATTATTATTATTATTATTATTATTGTTGTTGTTGTGGTTGTGACGGCTAGGACAACGACGACTACATGGTTTGAAGCTGAATGGCACCTTTTGCTCCAGTTCCATTTTTCTGCTAATCAGCTCTTATGTGCGCAAATCTTTGGTCTTTTCTTTTTGCATTTTGTGGTTCTATAAACCAGAGAGAGTTTTCATTTTACAGCTGAAAAGTTTTTCCACGGAGGTCAGCCATGGCTTTACCAACTAAATTTTCAATCAAACACTATTTACTTAAATAATACCTTTTTATTCCTCTTTAAACATCCAATATTGTATAATAATTTAGGCTATTGTTTGCTTGGGTAGTAACAGTAATCGTACCCTCTGCGTGGCACTTGAAATCCACTTGCAAGCGTTTTCACGAATGATAGAATCCACATCTTGAATAAAATTACTTGCGGAAAATCATTCACTTTCCCTAAAAGAACACCAAAACTCTGAGTGTAATAATGTGTCCGTTACATGTTATCAGAAGAAAAGAAAGCAAAGCGGATAGGGGAATGAAACACGATCAGCCTTGACAGACGGGGCGTGTGTTCTGGCCAAATGACTCAATTGCATTGAATTGAGACTCGCGCATTGGACCGCTCCAGTCAGTTTTTCGATTCTGAAGCTATGACCTGTCCAATCATGCCAAGACCGAAGGGGGAAGGGGGGGGGGGGGGGGAGGCCGTTTTTCTTTTTTTGTCAATGAGCCAACTCCCGCGTCCTCCTCCCCTTTCGGAGTCCCTGTGCATCCATTTCAGCAGACGTGGGTTGCTCGGAACGATTGCCCGCCAGAGGAAGAAGCAGTGAGTGTGCAGCTGTTCCGCTGCAGCCGTCACATCTCAGAGCCTCGGCTGTCGATCCAAACAGTGCCGGTTGCAGCAGCAGCGCGTTAGTGCAAACGCAAGCGCAAGCAGGCGCGGAGTAAGACGAGGCCATCCGTCGCTGGCGTGTGTCCCTTTCCCGCTGCATCGTTTACGCCGAAGGCTGCATGCGGGCATGCGGACAAACGGGCCAAACACCGAGCTCGTCATAACAAGGGGCCGGGCGAAATGGAGGCTCAGCTATCGGTCCCGCCCTGGCTTCCATGAACGCCTGCACACATGGCCGCCACGTTCCTGAACCACCGCTGCCATCCGTGTTTATAGCCCCGAGACTACGGGCCTTCTGCGAGCAGGGCGAGCGCAGCACCACCGGCCCGCTGTCGCGCTTCTGTTGTTCCGGCTGAATTTATCGCATAAACAAACCACCGTGCCGAAGGAACGAGCATAACCGCAATGAGCGGCGAGAGAAGCAAAAACGGCTAAGAAAAGGCAGCGCCGATCACACTGGCGGTCTTTGTCAGCAGCGCGCAGTGCACAGCCCCTGCCGGTAGCAGCACGACCGGCGCCGTGATTTACGGCGCCTCCGCTGCCTCGTCCTGATGCGGCTAATGACCTCGCATATTATGCACGTGCTGCAGCAAAGCTTAAAAGCAATGCAGGTCACAGCCGCTAATTAACAGCCGGGATAATGGTGCCACACTACGGAATTGTTTTAACGCTGGAGGCGGTTGCAGAGCCCTCGAACCGCCACGCGCGCAACGCAGCGCAGATGGCGGACTAAAAGCGCACACGACTTCGAGCAGTGCGTTTTGTAACCTGAGCTCAGGGACCCTTTCTGCTGTTCGGTTCTCTTTCCCCCCTTTGTTATCAGTTCGCTAGACAAGCGAGTAAATTGAGCCAACGCTGACATGGGCCACGCGAACAACCGCGGACAGCCTTATAAGCATTTGTCATCTTCACATAACAGCGGCACGTGCAGCCACGTGCCAATGCGCCATCCATCGTCGATCGGTTCGAATATTGCCTGGGGTCCTTCCACCAGTTAATCGATAAGCGCTGCCATCATGGTTGGGCCGCTATAAATAGCGCAACGAACAGTCTACAATTCAATACTCAAGTGCTAATTAGAGCAGCGTGCCTCGGAGGAACCCTCAATAATTCATGAAATTCACGCAACTTTAAGGTGTTTGTAGACAACAGGGACTCAGTTGTCCCCTCCCCCGAAATTGAGCAGAGAGGCTAAGGCCCTTTACGCGGCCAGGACTACAGGCGCCAGGGCACCACCCTTGGCTCTCCTCTATTCTCCAATGGGACGCCCATGGGTCTATGCAAGCAAAGTACGCACGTGGGTCCCGAGGCGTCCCTAATGAAAAATTCAGAGATACGGCTATAGGACTTCTTATGTGTTGTAATGTGAATGGATTACATTTTATTCTAGACAATGTGATGATGGATGAAAGTATTTCCACTTTATACAACCATGACGTGGCGTCGCGAGTAGATTGTAGTAGACACAGCACCAATAAGAGTATTGTGTTCTCTCATTATGATCGTCATGATCACATTCCCTTTGCGTGGTTTTCTTCATCTCTCTGGTAATTATTGAGCAGCATGGCTATTCGCACTCGTTAGATTTACTTATACGCAATTAGTGTAAACGTGCTTTATTTCTTGTGTAATTATGAGTATGTACAGATTATTCCTACAGGCCTCAGTACATGTCCCTAACCTACGTTTTTAAACCGAAGGCCGTAACGCATAACTAGGGCCACCTTTTGTAACTTGCTACGAAGGATCAGCTGTGGGGCGGCGGAGGACTTCTTTTAAATCGCATGAATTCCGAGGGCGACTTGCGCCGCTATGCGAGGTCAGCGGGCGTGAGCGGTGCCGCTGCCGAACACAGGACTCACACCCACTGTCAGATGCAATTCTGCGCTTTCCACGTAGCTCTGCGCGTGTTTAGGTGTTGTCTTGCACCGCAGTTCTTTTCTTCTGCTTTTATGATCGCGAATGAAGCTCGTGCTATGGAACGGCCATGAGGTAGGCGTTTTGGCCCGAAAAAGCCACCCCGTTCTTGGCCAATCCCCCAATCCGCCTCTTTCACAACCCCACTGCGCATGCGCAATCCCCTAGCGGCCAAGTCCCTAAGCAGTCCAGTAGGGGCACGGCCTCCGCGATCGGCGTCCGGCGGCGCGCCGTTGCTCCGGCCGTCCCATTCGGCGCGTCCCCCAGCAAAAACATGTAATTTGGCTAACGCCGGAACGCGCCGCGAGATGGCGGTGTTAGCCGATGGTTGGGAAGCTTGCGCCGGCTCCCCTGGACGGCTTTGCGGAGCCCTTGTTGCTGCGTGTCTTTGCTGCTCGGATTACGCAGATCTGTGTTGCAGCTTTATTTTTGTTGAGCTGACCAACCGAACGACCAGGTCATGAAGTCCGCCTGCCTAAGGGGCTTCGAGGAACAGCACTGAAACCCAGGTATGTCACTGTGCAGTGAAAAGTTGATCGCGCTGTGATCGGTGCAGGACATTTCGGTGCGGGGACACTTGGGGACGATAACTTTTCGGCGACCGAATTATCGGCTGCTTGCCTGCTGGAACAGTCGTTATATTTTTATTTCCGGGTAGGGTGGGTTATGGACAGCAATCGAGCGCAGTGATTGTATTTTTATATAGGTGCAATGTTTGATTGGGTTTCAACTGGGAACCACTTGCTTCCCAGTTGAAACCAATAGCAAACCACTTGGCTATTTCCACCAGAGTTTTGCCAGTTATTTTTAGAAATTGAAATTGTATATTGCGTGTTTGAAGCTCGTTCACAGAACACGTGTTATGCAGCCTATTGGTTATAAGGTTTTACACATGCTTTTTTAAATTTACGACGAGATTTTTTGTTGTATTCGTTGTTTGCGGCATGCAGCTATTTGCGGCGCGTTGTAATTCATTTGAAGAATTCGCGCATGTCAGCAGCTCTAAAGGCTGGCCTGAATGTTACACTGCTGAAATGGCGTGCAATATTGTCAGGCTTTCGGCGCTCCAGCCTGCGAGCGACGAGTCTATGTGATCTAGAAAAACGACAGCGATGGGTTGAGGAACAGCTTCGCTTTCCACCTATCCCGAATAGCATTCATTGAAGCGCCGCATCCGACTTTAATTAAAGGATTCAATGCAACTGGCGTTGGTGCAATATATGGGATTTTTTTGCCGAAATCTCGGCATAAACCACCGTTTGACTTCTACACTTTTTTTTTCAGCCACTGCTTTCCAATGTTGATGCAACTGTCACGGACAAGGCCGCGTACCGCAAAAAACTGGTGTCCAAGCCCCTGCATCGCAAAGTGCTTCGTGTGTGAAATGTTCCGTTTGTGAAGACATGCAGATGCCTTGAAATTTAAGTGTACATTTGTGAATATAAGTGCAATATAGTTTGTAAATCAATAAAAAAATTATGTAAATAAATTAAATGTAAATAAATTTTGCAGCTTCTGGACGAGTATTCAGTACACATTTGGTTTCCAACTTTTAGTGTGTACATAAGTGGCTATGTCCAAAGCAAACATAGACACTGTCATCATTGCTTAGCACATAGATGTGTTTTGAAATCAGTAATTGAACATTTAAATGTCTCCGGTACTCAATCCAAAATCGGAAACATTGGGCTTGCCTGTGGCCACCGAACTACGTTTAAGAATACAATGAAATCGGAGTGCACCTAAGTTTTTATTTTTGTTGCGACTGAAATTGAAACCGTAACTTGCTTAACGTTGCGCATGTGTAGAGTAGATTGCCGCATCCTTGAGGCTATCGCGCAACGTAATCCTCCTTAAACGCGTTAATTCTAAAAATAAGACGGTTGCTACCGCCCAACAGGAAATAATTCGAAGGCTAGATAAGAGTACAGCCATCCATCTTGGGCATGACGCGATCGCACCCCATGCTCTACTGAACTGCACTGTCCATGCAGACTATATAAAATGCGTAGGCCGGGATAAGAAATACCTGACAAATAATGACATTTTAGCGAACCGAACGTTATTTCGGCGCCAGAAATTTCCCACCGGTGGTAGCGAATATTGCCCGTGCGTCGAGAGCGAAAAGCGGCACAGCTCATGTTAAATAAGTCGCATAGCTGCAATCGCAGCTAAAACAAATGCATTGCCAGGTTCTATGAGTCACTTTGCATCCATAACATCAGCTATGCTTTCTTTTATTGCGATACGAAGCGCGAAAGTTGACGAAAAGGCATTTCGGGGAGCGTTCCAGCATACACGGCTTTCGTTCCAACCATCGGCTGCGCGCGCCGCGGTGCGGCGGAAGACGCGGCCACGCCCCCTTTTCAACTTACGCTCTCTCCGGGCGATTGGGACGGCCGGAGCAAGGGCGCGCCGCCGGACGCGGAGGCCGTGGTAGGGGCAGCAGACGACATTCCCCACAGCTCCCGCACAAGCGGGAAGGGGTCGTGGTTGTATTTACATCGTTTGATTTTTTGTGTGCGCTCGTTGTGCGCGGAACAATGCCCACAACTTGTGCTGCGTTCCGCTGTAACTCGGAGTGCCGAAAAGGGAACGGTGCCGGCTTCTATCGCTTCCCGTCGGCCGCACGCGATCGGCTACGGCGGCTTGCGTCGCTCGCGTCGGCTCGGGTGATGGGAACTGTAGGCTTAGCATCCTGGCGGATATTTGATCGCTGCTATCTGTGCAACTGCGAATGACAATCCGCAACACAACTTTTCACTACACTATCATACCCTTTCTCGCATGTGGAACTCTATTTAAGTTACAACTGCCGTTTGAGCGATCGGTGACCAAGACATCTGCGTAGCCTGTTTCGATGCTTCCGCGCAGGTATCGCCATCTCTCGGCTGCTCGGCGCACCGCGCGCTGCGGCGAGCGGTCAGCGTAGGCTTGCATCGCGGCAGATATATCTGATCGCCGCTTTTAAAATACGCCCTGACAACAATCCCTAGCACAATTTTTCACCACACTAACACCTACTTTCTCGCATGTGGAACTTTTTAGCGATCAGATTGATTCAGAAGAGCAGCGACAAGCGCGGTTGCTACCGTGGTCTGCGCCGGTTCGAGCCGCCGAGTGTGCCGAGCTGGCAGGCGCGGCCGGCGTGTGCGCGGACTGTTTCCGAAGGCAGAAAACGCTTCACGATTGCTTGCTTTATCCATTTCTTGCGAACAAACGCGCAGAATCTACAAATTCAGCTCAGCGATCGTCGTAGTTGACCATGGTGCAAAAACTGTGGGCGGAGCGACGCCGACGACGCATCTCATGCGCGCATCGGGCCGTCTCAAATTCACGCGTACGACTAGTGGCGACAGTCGTAACGATCAGTCGCATGCGAATCGCGTGTACCAATCGTACATGTGTCCAGCGCTTAAAGGCATTTTGCGAACTGCCGGCCTTTGTTGAACTGGCGATCGCACTTCATGCCAGACGACTCCAAGTACTGCTCGAGCTGCCACTCGGACGGCACACGGATCTGTCCGAGATTTCTCTGCCAGCCCTCATTCAGTGATAAGAAGCCGCCTGGTATTATGTGATGACCAGGGGCTGTCGTCTTAAGGCGTTAAAACACCAACACAGAAGAAAAACTTCGGCTGCTCCTCGCCGTAATGTGGGATTGCCGTGCATACAACGAGAACGCAGCCGGAGGAAACGCCGGCAAACCCTACGGCTTCAACTTCCGCTAGGCACGCTAGGTGGCAGCACACCGCAATGAAAGAGGCGGATTGGGTATGTGCCACTAGAAGAGGAACAACAACAACAACAACAACAACAAGCTTTGCAGTCACGTGTCTTCCCTTTCTCAGCTTCCGCCGCCACCGCCGACGCTGCCTTTTTCGCCCAGTGGGCAATTTAACGCTTTCAAATTAAAGATCAACTCTCCTTTGGGGCGGCGGAAATAGCCACTAACGGTGTTTAGTGGTATGACCCCTGTGAACGCCAAGTGCGGCCGCCAAGAGCCGGGAACTGCAGCAGTGCAGTGAGAACTGGTCCTCCGCCGCTGCTCCTTTATTCTCCGTGCACGGGTTTACTGGATGGGCCCTCGCGGCTTTATATTTAGGCTGGAGCGACGGATTTCTCGCTGTCTGGCAGCACGTGACGTGCTGTCACGCCATTCTAAACTATGGGGGGTGTTCTTTTGCACACTGTTACGTGCCTGGTCATGTGTTGTCTCTGACTCCAATATCTCACTAATCTTCGCTTAAAGTTATGCGTAGTTTCCTAAGCCACCGCCCAAGGCTGTCGTCAGTGTATGATTTTTTTTTTCACACCTGAAGTTTATAATCAACTAGCCCAAAGCCGGAACAAATGAACTGCGTTGATTTGTTCTATATCCGGATTCTTTACTTTGGCTTTCAAGATAGCACTCATGCTGTTTCTTCAGACTACAGCGTCAGCGTTGCTATTACATACCGCGGAAGATGTTCCCTTCGTTGCAGAATGAGTAACATGCAGCGCTTGGCTGAGTTAAACCATCCCAGTGACGGATAGCCCATATCAGAGCGTACGGTAGTACGTGCTAGCCTGGAGCAAGCCCTGTGAGTGCGCCATTTTTGCCTTTGCTGCTCAAGACTCTTTGGTTTTTGGGGCAGCATGCCATTGCAGCAGTATATTGCGCGGACATCAGCGGCTGTTACAAGGGGCATAATTAAAAGTGTGTACGAATGCGGCCAGGTGCGAAGCGGAAATTTAGCAATGTCGTGGTCAGGCAGATAGCCTATTAAATGGGCCTTTTTATTACCAAGTTGTTCTTCTACAATTCTGTAACACGTTGCATGATTGCTTTTGTGGTTTTACGGTGAAAGCAAGGTAAAAATTCTCCGAGTTCCCGAGAAAGAAGTAGTCTTATTCTTGTAGCGAACAGCTTACAGGTGTGTCGTTTTTTGTGTACATTTGAATTAGCGGTGTTCTCAACAACGATAAGATTTCTTTTTCTTTATTCAAAACCGGATAGTGCTCGTTACTATCGAGAATAGATTAAGCGTTCTTTTATGGTCCACTGTAACTAGTCTCTCTGCTAAATTAAAAATAATGGCAACTACGCATTCATCGCATTTAGTAGCTGTCCATAAATGCTGCGCTATATATGCTTTTCTAGGTTCGTGCCACACATTGGAGCTTGTGACATTTCCCTTACACGACTGTTTATACTGCTGCAGATGGGAGTTGTGAATGGGCGGATGATGGATGGCGAATAGATTGTCCCCCAGCGAGACGAGCCTCCTTGGAGGGATCAGTTTTTTTTTTTTTTTTTTTTTTGCGAGTACACTCCCTAACCGTAACTCTTACTAAGGGACTAGCTCCTCTCTGTTCTACGAAACTTGTACGCATGCATGCAACATACTATTTCTCAGGTGGCGACGCCTACGGGCGCAAAGGAAGTACACGCACTGTTTTTTTTTTGTTGTTGTTGTTGATTATGGCCATTCATTTCTTGGACACGGTGGAGTGTTTTTCGAGCCAATTTTGCGCTCGCTCTGTCACATGAAAGCTTGCGACATGCCAATTAAGTTTTTCTGTATGTTCAGCTAGCGCAGAGTTGATGAACTGAAAAGGGGTAGCGCCTCTTCGAGCATGCTTTGCGCCAGGCGTCATTGCGAAGAAAAACGTGTACAAAGGGGGAAGAAAGGACGTTCTTGCTGGAGTCCTCGCCTCGCTTGGTTTTCCCCGAAAGGTGCCAGGGAAATAGACCTGTATAGGTCTTCAGGCCTCTTATTAAGTAAGAATCAGAGTAGCATGCAGTGGTTTCGCCATAGATACAGGAGCATGGACGTGCTAGCATATTGAAATGCTTGTTTCATTATCATACAGTTCTGCCATGGTTAGGTTAGGTATAACTTTATTGTTGCCTGCAAAACGACGGTTTCTACTCGCCGCGACGCGGGCCTGGCGTCGACCTAGGGTTTGCTGTTACTCTGCACAGCGCCAACGCACCCCGTTGCCGGGTCGCCTAGTCTGTGTTTTTCGAGCGCACCCCGGGCCTGCTGGACGGCCCAAAGTTGAACGTCCTTGTCGTTATTGCGCACTGCTTCTTGGAGTTTCGGCGGATATGTCCTTGACTTGGCTTCGTCTGGAAACCAGACACAGTCCCAGATGTGCCACTGGTCTGCCAGACCCACTTTACACACTTTGCACAGACCGCTCAAATAAAATCCTGGGTGTAACACGTGCAGCGTTGCCGGCGCGAGGATGGATCCGGTTTGGAGCTGCCGTAGCAACACGGCCTCCTCCCGGCTCAGTCCTTGGTGGGGGGGTGGCATTACCCGTCGAGCTAGGCGGTAAGCCTTGGTGATTTCGGTGTAGCTTGCTAGGCGGTCTTTGCTCTCGAACTACCACGGACGGTCGGTCTCGGGGGAGCGGAAGGTAAGTGCACGCGCCTCCGAGTGAGCCGTCTCGTTGTGGTTGGACGTAGTTGCGCACTCGCCCATGTGCGCCGGGAACCACTTGATGCGGTCTTCCCTGTCTTGAAGCTTGGTCTTTCTGATGATGGCGGCTGCTTGGGCGCACAATCGACCCTTGGCGAAGTTGCGCACGGCGGTTCTTGAGTCGCTGAGCACGGTGCGACACTCAGCCTCGGAGATCGCCAGAGCGATGGCGACCTCCTCGGCGTCCGTGGCGCCCGTGCACCGCACGCTGGCTGCCGCTGTCGTGGTACCCGTGGTAGTCTTGACGGCCACCGCGACGAAACCTTCTTGTTGGCACTCCGCCACGTCGACGTAACGCGCGTGTTCGTCCTTGGCGTGTTGTTCGATGAGGGTCTTGGTCCGCGCCACTCGCCGCTCCTTGTTGTATTCTGGGTGGACGTTCTTGGGGATCGGGTCCACTCGTATGTGGGCCCGTGCATCCTCGCCGATGTCGCTCGACTGCCGGTCCGGTGCTCGGGGTTGTAACAGAGGGTCTTGAGTATGTGGCGTCCGGTCTTGGTTGCTGACAGGCGCTCTAGCTGTGCAGTCAGCTGCGCTTCCTCAATCTCTTCGAGGGTGTTGTGCACGCCGAGTTGAAGTAAGCGTGCCGTGCTCGTGGTCTCCGTGAGGCCCAGTGCCGTCTTGTAAGACTTGCGTATTAGCGCGTTGATCTTGTTGCGTTCCGTGAACCGCCAGTTGTGGTAGGCAGCCACGTACATTATATGACTAATGACGAAGGAGTGGACGAGGCGCACAAGGCACACGAGGCTGTCCTCCTTCATTCCCGCTCTGCGCGTAGAGACTCGGTGTATGAGGCGGGTTGCCTCCGCTGCCTTGCCGCTGAGCTTGGCCAGGGTTTCGCCGTTGCAGTTGTTCCTGCTGATTAGCAAACCCAAGACCCGGATTCTTGCCACCTCGGGAATTCGCTGTCCCGACGCGGTCACGATCCATAAAAAAAAAAAAAAACTAAAAGGGTTCACAACAATACATATTGCGAAACCAAAAATTAAGATCGTAAAAGTAAAATATTTAAAAATAAATGACAAGTATTTAAAAAAAAATCTAACGCCCCTTTCGGGGAGATGGTTGAAACGCGAAGCTTTCTCCAATACAAATGCCAAGTCCACAATCCATCAGCCAAAGCCCAAATCTACGACCGCACTGGTTTAACCGAATGTGATGTTATGGTTTTGTAACTATTATTTTGTGATTGGGTTATCTGAATGGGCTGATTCGGCTACCTCAGCGCTGTCGCTGATTTGGGCTTGCCACTGGTTAAGCGTAGTAGTAAGTAGTAGTAAACTTTATTTGGTGAAAAGGGGTGAGGGAAAAGGGGGAGAGATCAAGGGTGGGATCCAAATTCCAGGACCCCAGAAGCTATTTGGCCATCCCTGGCCCTACTAAGCAGCGCAAGTTGCTGTGCAGGGTCCGGGCTGGACAGGGCTTCCTCCCAGGACTCTAATGAGGTTTAGTGGGTATTTTTGTCCCAAGTAGTTGGGCAATTCCAGACTGTGTGGAATAGATCGGCCTTCTGGTGACACTGCTTACAGTCCTCATTATACTTTTCTGGGAACATAAGTGATAGTCTAGACTTATGTAAGTAGGTGTTTGTCTGTATTTTTCTAAGATTTCTCGCTTCTTCAGCAGTTAGGCTGGGGTGTGGCGTAGGCATTGATCTTCGGTGAAGCCTGTAGGATGCTAATTTGTCTGTGCCTTGACAGTAAGCAGGGAGGGCGTACGAATGTTCCGGGTCTCTGCGGTGTATGGTAGTCCTCGCAAGAGAATCGGCCGCCTCGTTACCCTCTAGCCCCTGATGGGCGGGAGTCCAGACAAGTGTGTGGTTCTGTTTTAGAATTTTTGGGAGAAGTCTTTCAGCATTCCTTGGGACGATGCCGCAGATGAAGTTCCTTATGGCCCTGGTCGAGTCAGTGATAATTATTGAGTCCTTATTCTTGAATTCAGCCCATCTGATTGCTAGTATGACGGCAGCAGTTTCTGCTTCTTGAATATTTAGTTGTTTGGTAATGATGAAATCCAGCATCTTCCCTTGTTCATTGGTAGCTACGGCTGACGCATTGCCTTGCTTGTTTACGGCCGCATCGGTGTAGATTGCGTTTGGATTGTCCTGATATGTTTTTCGGATGTAGCGAGTTCTTGCCAATCTTCTGCCCTTATTGGGAGTGGGGTCCATTTTCTTGGGAATTGGAGAGGTCTTGATACAGTGTCTTTGAGCGGGTGTTAAATCAACCATCCTATTAATGAAGGCTGCATGAACCTCCTGTCCAGATCTTCTGAGAATTTCTCTGCCCGTTCTGGTTTTGAGGAGGCGTTCTTTCTGGGCATCTAATAGCGTAGTCTTGATTTCCCTGAAGGTGTTGTGTACGCCAAGCTTCAGGAATTTTTCGTTGGATGTGTAAATTGGTAGGCCTAGAGCGGTCTTGTGAGCTGTTCTTATTATGGCATCCGCCCTTTCCTCTTGTTTGTGGTCCATCCGGTGGAAGGGGAGGCTATATGCAATGCGGCTCATTATGAGGGCTTGAACAAGGCGGAGGGTGTCCTCCTCTCTTATGCCCTTCCTAGCTCTTGTAATCCTTCTTACTACTCTGGCCAGCTGTTGAGCCGTCTTGCCAAGCTTGTTGAGAGTATTTGTGGCTTTATTGTCTTCCTGAATGACCATGCCTAGTATTCTTATTGCGGGGCGGAAAGGGATGTTCTTTCCATCCAGTATAATGCTGCCTGGAGGGATGTTGGTTCTCGTCGACCTTAGCCTGATGAGTTCGGATTTTTCAGGGGCGCATTTCAAGCCATTTTTTATGATCGGATCTTGGAGGTCGTTGATAACATCCTGAAGCAGATCTAATTTAGATTGCAATGTTCCGCTTTTCGTCCAGATAGTTATGTCGTCGGCATATATGACTTTTCCAATTTCTTCACGTTCTTCCAGTTTCTTAGCAATTTTGATCATTGTCAAGTTGAACAGAAGAGGCGAGATAATTGATCCCTGGGGCGTGCCTCTGTTTGGTGCATTAAAGGGGTCGGATCGAGTGTTGCCTATGCCGATTGTTGCTGTTCTGTCTGATAGGAAGTTTCTAATGTAATTGTATGTTCTTTCCCCGCACTGTGTCTCCTCGGCGGCCTTAAGGATAGACTCGTGCGATACATTGTCGAAGGCGCCTTTGAGGTCCAGTGCGAGGATGATTTGATCTTGGTCGTTATCGTTGTCTATGATATCGTGTTTTAACTGTAGAAAGGCGTCCTGGGTGGACAGTCCTTGCCTGAAACCGATCATGCAGTCCGGAAAAAGTTGGTGTTCTTCTATGTACTTTTGAAGTCTTGTCGTAATTATTCTTTCGTAGATTTTGCCGACACATGAGGTAAGAGAAATTGGTCTTAGATTTTTTATTTCAAGGGGTTTCCCCGGCTTGGGTATAGTTGTTATCGTGGAGTGTTTCCATTGAGGGGGTAGTCGATCTTCGAGCCACAAATCGTTTATGTATTTGGCCAGGGCCTCCATCTGAACATCGTTTAAGTTTCTTAGCATATTGTTTGTTATTCCATCTGCACCAGGGGCGCTTTTTTTATTGCTGGCCAATATAGCCTGTTGTAGCTCTTCCTTCGAGATTTCTCTATCAAGTAAGTCATTGGGGCTACCTTGATAGTTCCTGCGTACCGGTGGGATGTTTCGACCCAGTTCAAATCGCTCTTTAACAGCCAAAATCAATTCGTTGTTAGTACCTTTGAAGTTGTGAGCCACTTTGATGAGTTGGTGACTCGTTTCTCTCCTTCTTGTTTCGGGGTTCAACATGCCCTTGATAATAGCCCATGTTTTGAAGGTGTTCAGGGTGCCTTTAAGCGATTCGCAAAAATCGTTCCAGTTTTGGTTTGCGAGCTTGCTGGCATGATCTCTGGCCCGTTTGTCTAAGTTTCTGATGCGAAGCTTGAGCTTCTTATTGTGTCTTTTCTTCTTCCATCGTTTGTACAGTTTCTGTTTCTTGTCCCACAGACCGATCAGGTAGCTGTCAACGCACAAGTATTCGTTCTCCTGTCCGTACTCTTTGGTTGCTTTATGAAAGGCTTCCTTGATGTTGCCGGACCAGGCGCCTATTTCTTGTATGTCACCGAGGGCCCCTAGCTTTTCGCGAAAAGCGTTCCAATCGGTCATCTTTTGTTTTCTGGGCCTTCTTCTGTAGTTGTCTGAGCATGTCTTCACTTCGATGATGTCATGATCGCTTCCGAGATTTTCTTTAGTATTAAGCCAGGTGGTGAGGCCATCCATGTCGGGAACTATTGTTAGGTCGGGGCACGTATCCACACTGCGGTTGTTACCCGTTCTAGTGGGGAAGGCTGTGTCGTTTATCGTGTGCAGGTTAAGTGCCTCCATTGCATTGACAAGATTTTTTCCTTTGGCAGAGTCAAAGTTATAATTCCATTCTTTGTGCGGGGCGTTCATATCCCCGAGAAGGATTACGTATTTTTGGCGACTATATTCATTGTTTCTCTAAAGAGCGGTTCGAAGTTCTCCTTGTTGCTGGACGGTGGGCTGTATACGTTGAGAACAAAGAAGCTCTTACATTTCCTTTGCATAGGTATTACTTCGACGAGAACGGCAGACGGGGATTTCGTAGAAAGATCGTATCTATTGCATGTTACGTCTTTTTTAGCGTACGTAGACACCCTGGTGTCTTTGGATGTATCAATTCTATTGTAGCCCCTTAAGTTGGTAAGACATCCTGCCTCTTGAATACATATAATGTCGGGCTTGATGTCCTTCTTGTCTATGTAGGCTTCCAGGAGATTTGTTTTCTTGTTAATGCTCCTACAGTTCCACTGCCATATCACTAATTGTTCTTGCGTGTTTTTCAATTTAGGCGTCATGGTTAGTGCCGTACACTGCGACTATATCGTCGTCGCTTTCCGATTCCTCCGTACTCATGTTTGAATTTTCCTGCATTACGATGTGCCTGACGGTCTTACTGCCTTGTGTGTTCGATAGTTTCCTCTTGCTAGATTTTTTGGGACTTGTCCTGGAGATTACCATTTCCGCTATCAACCTTCTGATTTCGGCTCTCATTTCCTTTCTAAAGTCTTGAAGTTGTTGCCACATTGACGTGTCTGCACTCGACTGTTCTCTGGGATTCTGAAAGCCTGCAGTGGTAGAGCCTGTGTCATGTTGTGCGCGTTCGTATTTTTCTAGTTTCTCTCTTAGCATAGCATTTTCTGCCTTAATGTCTAGGATGAGTTTCTTCAGTTCGTTTATTTCATCTGTTTTAATTGATTTTTGTAAAGACTGCCTGAGGTCCTGGGAGGCTACACCTGTCCAGCTCACCCGTTTGACGGCTTCTTTGCTTCTCTTCTTCTGTAGGGCATCCTCCTTCCTCGTTTGGGGGGTGCGGTCAGCTGGTTGTGTTTCTTCTTGCACTTGGCGTCCTTGGAGCTCGGGCCATTCGTCGTCGAACCACCTGGGTTGCTTCTGTTGATTGGCAGGCTTGCTCCTGTTGCCCGGGGGTATTCTTGGGTTTCTGAATTTCAGCTCGCACTCTTTTGCGCCAGTAAGATGTCCTTTTTTACACAACGCGCAGCGTGGCGAGCAGCTGTGGTCTTCGTTGGGGCGTTCTTCTCCGCAGCGTGCGCAAATGTTGATGTCGGGTTCGGGGCATACGTCCGCTCGATGTCCGGTCTTTCTACATATTTGACAAACCAGTCTGGTAGCTTTATACAAGTAGCACGTCATCTCACCGCCATAGAAATACACCGCCCTCGGCACTGTATTTCCCTCGAAGGTGATGAGAGCGGTCGTAGATTTCCCAAGCATGCGTGCAAAAACGATCTTGGTATCGAGGGTTCTCACTCTCAGTCCTGCTAATAGTTCTGCCGAAGAGGTACCTGGCTCGAAGCCGTGCACGACTCCCTTGACCTCGTGCTCTGAGTAAGCGACGTACGACACGACGTCATACTTCTTGCCACCGATGTATAGGCTCTGCAGGTTTCTAAGCTCGTTGGCAGCGTCTTGCGTAGGCGTGCTCACCAGGATGATGTTTGACGTCCACTTGGGGCGAACTATGGCGTCTTGGAGGTTCTTTATTCCGCTGGGACAGGCCCTGGCGATGGCTTGTGTGAGTTGTGGCACCGTGAAGGAGCTCAGCTGTAGCCCCTTCTTCGGTCGAATGATAATTTTGAAGTCTTCCTTGGGCAGGTTCGGGGTTCTTCTCTTGAAAGCGACGTTGAATCTCGGCGCCGTCTTCTCCGCCGGGGCGGCCAACGTGGCTCCGCTTTCAGCTGTAGCTTTCGCCTTGAGTTCTTTTTTAAGCGCTTGCTTTGTTCTCCTGCTTACGGCTTGATTCCATGATGGGTCGTAGGGCTCGTTTCTGCGTGGCTCGGTGCTCTGCAGGTACATGTTGGTGCCGATCTCCGCGGCGTGGGTTTCTCTGGCGTCGTTCTGTTCAACGTGGTTCACAGCACCAGAGATTTCGGTCTCCATCTCTTCAGTTCTTGAAGTCGATGGCTCGTCGTTCTTGTCTCTTTGAAACGGCTTCATTGTAGCACCGCGGCTGTCGTGGCGTCGGCGCGGGGAGCCTCCGCACTTGGTCGGCAGCCGGGCGGCTTTGGCGTTGGTCCAAGGAGACGATTCCGGCGTTCTCTTCTTGTTCCCGAAAAGGCGTCGAAAAATCCTCTTGGCATAAAATAATTGGTTGGGTGTTATCCCAAGGTCCTAATCAGGTCATCTACTCAAAAATTTCGGGTGGATGGGGATTATTTAAGGCGATTCCTGTGGATGGAGCGGGAGCGTGCAGAAGAGCCCACACAACCAACCTGGTTACACAACCAACCTGGTTAAGCGTGTGGCGTGGTCAACGTGCCATCTGTGCGCCTGTTAGAGAATGCTTTCATCATCATCATCATTGCTTAACCGTACGACGCTAATTTGTATTCGTCTGCCACAATGGAACCTGTTATGCATGTAAAACATCTCATTGTTTATATGGTGTGTGATTGATGTGCCCTCCGTGGAAACTCATTGTGTAAAGTTGGCTTTCCTGCAGTGCGTGTTTTTTCGCCACCGCCACAAGTGAGACGTAGAAAGCTTCGCTTTAATGCAACTTCTGCGTCACATAGGACGGAGAAGTTGTAATGCAGCGTCAATGATTCTTAAGGATTCTTCTTAAGCTTAAACGTGAAAACGGCGCATAGGTAGATCCTGCATGCATTACTTTGACGTCAAAATGGGCAAATACCAATATTAGTGATGTGGAGGTTAAAGAAAATCTAATAATCAATGTAAAGATCAATAACAAAAACAAGAAAGGTGGATCTTCTCGAGAGATTCCGTGAAGAATTGCAGCGAAGTTGGTAGTATTTTTAACAACGCTCACGAACGTGTGTAGTTGAAGCACTTAAGAACACATGGTTACAAATATGGCTCATTTTCGCTGCGAACTGCCTTAATCTGGTGTTACCGCGCTTAGGCAGCTTCAGATCAACTCGCTGTGTAACCTTAACCATAACCAACACAAGTTGTTTTTATGGGCGAAGCCCCTTAGGGGCTCGGGCTGTCAGCGTTTCATGTCGTCGTAGTTTCATGTAGTCACGGTACTAAAACACCGGGACACTGTTTTTCCAATGCCTCGCGCCATAACGTAACGCGTACTAAAGGAACACACCGCGACACTCGTTTTCCAACGCCTCGCGCTAGAACGTTTCATCTCCGTGGGAAAAACGCGTGCTAAAGGAACACACCGGAACACTCGTTTTCCAACCCCTCGTGCTAGAACGCTTAGTACTTCAAAGGCACGAGACTTTTACAGCAAAGCTGTATTCCTCTAACCCCCAACGGTTTCATATCCGTGGGCAAAAACTCAAGGCGCCAAGAACACACTTATACACTGCATGCTTCGCCCCTCCCCATGTTTCACGTTAGTGGAGATGGCCCGAGATTTTTCGTTAAAATTGATCAGAAACAGTGGAGTACGCAGGACTTCATTTTGGGAGGGGGGCTGGCGGTACCCCTTAAAGGGAAAGGGAGGGCATGCAAGGAGGAAAAAGAAAAATAACGTGAAAAAGAAAAGAAAAGCAAGGAATTTACTAAAAAAATGCTAAGTTTCGAGATGACGTAGTATTTCCGATTGTTTTTATTTTTCATTTCCCCCCACTGACATTGAAACATGGCTGATCTTCAGGGTGGCAACATACATCGAAGCCGAACGTGGTTGGTGCGTAGCTTATCCACTCAAAAACAATTATCGGTGGTCTATATATTTGTTACAGGCAGAGTTATTTAGTTATTTTCGTCGTTCGTCCAATCGCCCCCTTCCCGGCTAGACCGAAAATTCGGCGGGGGGGGGGGGGGGGGGGGGGTTGGAAGGTTACGATACCAGCGGCCTTTCTTGTGCGTACGCCATTCACCACAAACAAATCTCGCTTACAATGTAAGCGTACCCGAAGAGAGGCGCTGCTTTTAAAACTCATGCGTGGTGCCTCCAAAATCGGTCTTGTCGAGAGATTCCTAGAATTGTTAGCCCTAAGGGCTTAAGTTGCACGATTTTATGTCATTGATTGAGGTGCTGATGCATGGTTCTCGATGTACGCGGAAGTTAGGTGAGCATAATAATGTGTAGCATTATTTTCAGTTCAATTCAATTCAATTCAATTGTTTAATTCAATTCAATTCAAAAAACAACAACAACATTTTGGAAGGCTTCAAGGGATAAAAGCTGAGTATGAACAGCTTGACTGGGCCCGAGAACCTTAACCAAGGCTTCACGATTCCATACTAAAAAAACAAAACATGGTCACAATACATTCGAAGTACAACAAAAGCGTTATACAAATACTATAATGCAACCATATAATTTTAAAAAGAGCACCAAATGATAAGTTTTACACTGGTACATTGAAAAAAAAAACAATATGATAGGTCGTGTCACAATTTTGAAGATCAACATCCACAAATACAGTGAAATACAAAATCAGTTTGGCGAAGAATACCAAATACAGCCACTTGAAAAAAAAATGCAGTACCAACAAATATTTATTGTTTACAAACAAAAAACGTTCTTAGTTCCTGTTTTGAGAACTTAGAAGAGCCTTGATATTTATTTAGTAGAAATGGGAGGTTATGTTGCAATGACTGCAGTTTGTAATTATTGCGAAATTTCGGAAGGAACCAGGGCTCACTGCTTCTTGTGTTTAATGCGTTTACTTTAGATGTTAATACAGAAAGATTCATCAAAAAATACCTAAAGGCACAATGCGAGAAATAAAAGGAGTGAAGAATACGGAAATCATATATACATTACACTCTGATAATGTTATGTTGTAAAAAAGTAGCATGCGTTGGAGACAGATAATCAAAGTTTGCAATATAACGGAGAACTTTTTTTTGCAACTTAAGTACTTTTTCTAAGTTTCCTTTACTAGTTGTTAACCAAACTAAACTACAGTAATTGACCACAGAATGAAAAAGCGCGTAGTAGACTTGCAGTTTCGCTTTCACAGGGAGTAACTGTCGACAGCGCGACAACACTCCGGCTACAAGAGAGAGCTTACTACATATATTTTTTACGTGCGTGTCCCAATTAAGGTGAGAAGAGAATGTGACACCAATGATTTTATGTTCGTTGACTATTGCAATATCCTGTTCAGCATATTTAATACTTTCGTGAAGTCCGACAACTCTATTTTTTGCTCTAAATATAATTACTTTTGTGGTCGGAGTCTTGCGGCACCACACAAAAACGGCCACTGAACAAATAACAGCTCTTTTCCGAATGGCTGAAATGAGTTATATCGTTATATTTGTGGCGCGTACGCCAAGCTCAAAGAATTCTCACTTTGACCGGTCGGGCCACGTTCCCAGCATTTGTGAAAGGAAGATATCCTCTAGTATTCTCAGTCGCCTCAGATTTGCTGATGACGTTGCCTTGGGGGACGAAGTAACTGGGGGGACGAATTGCATAGCATGATTACCACGCTGGACAAGCAGGGTAGAATCGTGGGACTGAAAATTAATATGCAGAAAACTAAAGTAATGTGCAATAGCCTCGGGAGAGCACAGCGGTTTGAGATAGGTGGCGAGGCAGTGGAAGTGGAAAGCGAATATGTATACTTAGGAGAAGTAGTGACCCCGGATCCCAACCATGAGGCAGAGATAATTAGAAGGATAAGAATGGGGTGGAGTGCATTCGGCAGGCATTCGCAGATAATGAATGGCAGTCTACCATTGTCCCTCAAGGAGAAAGTGTATGTCAGCTGCATATTACCGGTACTCACCTACGGGGCAGAAACGTGGAGGCTCACTAAGAGGGTTCAACTTAAATTGAGGACGACTCAGCGAGCAATGGAACGGAGGATGATAGGTGTAACATTAAGGGACAAGAAGAGAGCAGAGTGGATCAGGGAACAAACGCGTGTTAAGGACATATTAGTAGAAATTAAGAAAAAGAAATGGGTGTGGGCAAGGCATGTAATGGGAAGACAAGATAACCGTTGGTCATTAAGGGTAACGGAGGGGATCCCTATAGCAATCGTGGCAGGGGGCGGCAAAAAGTTAGATGGGGCAGATGAGATCAAGAAGTTTGCGGGGATAAATTGGTTAGCACAGGAGCGGGATAAATGTAGATCCATGGGAGAGGCGTTTGCCCAGCCGTGGGCGTAGATATGTTGATGATGAGGCTGATGATGAAGATAATGACGACGGCGACGACGACGATGATGATGATAATACTAAATGTGGTTTACGGGCATAAGTGCAATGATAACGAGATGTTATTTAAAAGCACCCGTGCGTCTGCTTCACCGCAACGCATTTGAAGAATTAATCGTTGCGATCAATGAGCAGGTTAGCCAGTGACGACGCACACTTGCGATTTGTTTTCAGAAAGTTATTCAGGGCTGCGAACATGCGCAATGAAACCATGATCTCTCACTGCCTGATGCCGCACTTGTTATTCTTCAGATTTGCTTCCTTGGAAGCAGCGAATGATTACTCAGGTGCATTGCATCGAAGCCTGCGGAAGGACGTTTATGGTGTGCGGTGCGGCGGGGCTTGGTTGAAAAAAAAATGATCAAGGCTTTGCAGCCGTGGTCTGGCCTTGTAATGACCCGCGCAGGTGTACCCATTCCCTCTAAGAAATGGAACGGTCCTGACTCGAAACTAAGGCCAAGCTCCGTAAGACCCCCTACCGTACTTGATCTCCCATTACGTTCTGTGGAGGGGTGATGAGATGAGAAAATTCGGGGACAAAGAATGGATTCATTTGATAGGAGCGGTTAGACGATGTGGGAGACGCCTTCATCATGTAGTGGACGTCAGCAGGCTGCCGCTGCTGCTTGACGCTGCCAGAAGAAGCCGTTGAGGAAGGTATGTTGTCACGTAGCTTCCGAAAATTTATTCGGCCTCTCCAACAAGCACCAACCTTGCTAATAGCCTAGGTACATAAGGTTACAAATCGGAACTGCGGTCTATTAGATAGCCAAAGGGAATCAATTTCAAACCTCCCAGGAGGAGCATTCTTCGAGCTCTTCACTACGAAGATGATGATGATGGCGGTGGCGGCGGTGATGATGATGATGGGGATTCTTTGACGTACAAATAATTGCGTGGTGTCAGGTATATATTACGTTCTATGATAAAAACATACACCTTGGCTTCTGCCAAACGCGAACCCTTTAGTAACACAGAGGTGAATGTACCTTGAGTAGATGGGCGCACGAGTGGAGTACGTTTCGTTCTCCTGACGTTGCGTTCTGCGTTGGGTTTGGCCAGGCATCGGTGCTTCGCTGTAGTGGTATCGGTTTTGTATATTATCTCCGTTATCTGATAGGCAATTCCCATGTCTACCTCTTCTCCCGGCCAGGGGTCCTCTCCCTGGTCGGCTGGTCTCTTGGCGCAGGACCTGCCTCTGGATTCCTTCCTGCAGAATGGCGTGACGGCTGTCCCGGTGGCGATGGTCTCGACCAATGGTGGGGCAATCAGGTAAAAAAATTTCAAGACCATCCAAAAAGACCTGCAAGCCGCAAGTGAGCACTTCAGGAGTGTTAAGGAGGTGCGACCGTACGGGAAGGACGGAATTACCTGCAAGTCATCTGATAAGCCCTGCTTGGTTGATCTGCTGAAGGTCTCGTCGTTTGCTTCTTTCCCGGTAAGGCCTTTTGTCCCCTCTCATCTTGTGTGTACTAAAGGGATTGTCCGCGGAGTTGACGTGGACATTTCCCCAAGTGAGCTCCTCGAGCAGTTTCTGGATACCGGTGTGATCGCGGTGTACCGCTGCTCTCGTGTGGGGGACAATGTCCGCACCCCTACAGAATCAGTGATCGCCACATTTGCGGGCTCCTCATGCCCTTCAGAAATCAAAGTCTGGCTCCTGATCTACAGAGTTGAGCCTTTGTCCCCCCGTCCTCGCCAATGTCAGAACTGCTGGCGCTATGGTCACACTGCAGGAACTTGTAAATCCTCCACTCGCTGCTGCAATTGCGGGGCCGATCATTCCGCTAGCCAGTGTACTGCGAATGAAGTTATATGTTGCCTCGGTCGAGCTGCTCATCCAGCGGACTACTCGAACTGCCCAGCCCGCGCAACGGAAGTCAGGGTCTTGGAGGTGCTGGAAAAGCGCCGTTGTTCCCGCTCAGAAGCGGTAAATATAGTCAAAGAGAGAGCTTATGGGTATGCAGGTGCTACCGCCCCCCACACCCCAACCAATGAGGCTTCTCTTGCGAAGGCAATAGCGATGGCACTAAAAGAGGTGTTGCCTGAGGTTTCGGGACAAATGTCAGTGAGGAACAGGTTTCGAATCTTTTGTCTGCTCAGACACAACAAATTGTGCAAGTCCTGTCTTTGCCTGCGCCGGTTTCCCAGGAGCAGGTCTGCTAGAAGCCTTTGTCCACGACTAACAGGGGTCAAACATCCCAGGCTTCAGCGGTGCGAGGGGAGAACCTCGCGAGGAACCCTTCATCGATAATCTCCCTCCAGACGGCTACTTCCAACGAGGCTATTAGCCCGGCTCTGATGACCGCCTCAATGCAGGTTTTGCCTGATGAACGACAATGCAGGTTTTGGCTCCTTCGTCTCCTGTGGTTTCACAGGGTCAGGTTTCCTCCCCAGTTCTGGAGTCAGATTGTGAACTTGAAATGGAATTAGAGCTACCGGTTGCTTCGACAAGTAAACGGGCAACTTCATCACTTTCGCAACAACCTACTTCCCCCACAGAATCGAAATCCAAAAAAGCTAAAAAGGGCCAAACAGAAATTAAGCTTAAAAAAAGCATCTTGGAGGCAGCCATGGCTGCTATTCACTCCCCCTAATGTCCCTCCGGGTTCTTCAGTGGAATTGTCGTTCGATAATTGCGGCTCTCACAGATCTTAAATGTCTCATTAACAGTCAATGTCCTGATATTATTCTCCTTCAAGAAACTTGGCTGTCCAAGGATAAGCAATTCACTCTTCCGGATTTTCATGTGTTTAGATTAGATAGGGAGACCCGGGGAGGTGGATTATTGATTCTTGTATCTTCCAAATTTTGCCACAAAGCCAAACTGTATTTTCAGTCCTCGTCACCGGACTGCGTACTGCTGGCGATTCATATGTGCCTTCCTGGATGCGTTTCTTTTTCTTTAGTTACTGCATATTTCCCTAACGGAGTGACTATCACACGTCCCCTAGATCTTGCTCTATCGTCGAGTAAGCAACACCTCGTGATCGCCGTTGACTTCAACTCACATCACGTCAGTTGGGGTTTTAAAACAGATACCTGTGGCTGGCGATTATTAGACTGGATGTCCACCAACAATCTTCTTTGTTATAACACGGGTAGTGCGACATTTTTCCGGAGCCGAATGCGATCTGTCTTGGATTTAACATTTGCAAAGGGCGTGTCAGTCTCTTCGTGGAGTACTGTCGATTGCCCGACAAATAGCGACCACATACCGGTAGTTTTTCATGTAGCTGTCTCTCCAAGTACACCGGAACGGGTATTGCGGACGTTGGTAAATTATGAAGTTATGAAAAAAAATTGCATTCGGCTATCATATCGCTCCCGAATGAGTCTGAGGAAAATAGGGCTAAGAAGGTAACAGCCTCATTGAAAAACTCACTAAAGAAGTCTGAATTCATTGTTGCTTCTGCAAAGAGAGAAGGTATAAGCCCCTGGTGGGATCAGGACTGTTCTAGAGACTATCGGCGTAGGAAGGCAGCGTGGAAGAAGTTCATTCATAATCAGAGTCCCGATAACTGGTCAAATTTTAAATATTATTCGGCTATTTTCCGCCGAACAATCTCTACGGCCAAGCAACTGCATCATTCGCATTGTTTCTCGGCGCTTTCAGATACAAAAAACTGACGTGCTCTCTTTGCTTTCTTGCGTAACCGCAAGAGTGTAGACAATCGCAGTAACGATGTTTCAGTCGTGGAAACGTCTGATGAAATCGTGAATGCGATCGACAAGGTCACCCAGGACTTACAAATCAGGTTCTCATCTACACTATCACCCATTGTCGTAGAAAGTATATCAGTTGTAGACTTCTCCCCTGCCACGATGGGAGAGATGGGGGATGTTATTATGCGGCTGCCGGGAGCCTCCCCGGGGCCAGATGGGGTTTCTACTCCCGCGATAAAACTTTTGTTTGAGGAATCTCCTGACGATCTATTGAATATTATAAATACTTAATTGGAAAAATCATGGATTCCTGCAGATTGGAAAATCGCAAAAATTGTCCCCCTTCTAAAGAACACCAGCCTAGGTGTTATTCCGGACAATATTCGACCAATTGCACTAACTAGCAACCTAGGCAAATTGATAGAGAGAATTTTGTATGGCCGATTAGTCCAGTTTTTGTCCAGTAAAAATATTCTGAGTCCGCATCAAATTGGCTTCCGTCCGGGATGCTCCATTTGGTCCGCCCATGTTGACCTGGAGAGCCGTATTCAGTTTGCGCGCAGAAACAAACAGGTAGGCGCACTCGTCACACTGGATGTTGCTAAAGCGTATGACAGCGTGGAATATAGCGTACTGCTAGCCAAACTTAAAGAATGTGGGGTACCCAAGTACATTCTTTCATGGATCCAACAATTTTTAATTGGACGCAAGTTCTTTTGTTCGAAAAATGGCTTTAAATCATCGACTTTATATCAGACAAGGGGCGTCCCTCAAGGATCGGTGCTTTCTCCCATCCTATTTAATGTACTAATGAGCTCAATTACAATAAATCAGGAAGTCTGTACTTATGTTTGCGCTGACGACATAGCCTTTTTCTCTGCTGCCCAGGACATTCATGTTCTTTATCAAATGCTACAGGCATATTTGTTTTCCATCGAAAGGTGGTTAACATACATAAATTTGAAACTTAACGTCAATAAGTGCGCTGTTATTGTTTTTCCGGTATCTGCTCCGGTTACCCTCTGCCTGACGTATCGGGAGGCGGCTATTCCTCAGGTGGCGTCTTTGAAGTATTTGGGTGTAATATATGATCAGAGAATGGATTGGCGCCCTCATATAAACCATATTGCGACCAAAGGGGAACGGGCACTTGGACTGTTGCGGAGACTCAGCAATAGGAGTTTTGGAATGAGAAGGGACACTTTACTTTTTATTTACAGGGGGTACATGCGTCCTATTTTAGAGTTTGGCTGCGCCCTCTTTTCCGGTTCACCAGATTACAAACTCAGAAAGCTTATTATGTTGGAGCATCGTGCACTGAGATTATGCCTCGGCCTCCCCAGGTGCATGGCCAATAACATTTTGTATTTGGAGGCCCGCATTCCGTGCCTGGAGTCTCGGTTTCGGCTACTAACAGCACTGACGGTTATGAGGATTTTTGAATCTCCACAGAGCAGATATTTTTCATTGATGGTTGCTCAGCCGGCACTCTTTTTCAGCTCTTGGTGGCCTCGGTACATTCGACCACAGTGTGTTTATGCCCAGACGTTACTCTCACCATTGAGTATCAATATTCCCACAGTACTGACAATGCCCTGTGACGTTCCTGCTGCGCCTCTAACTTTCCATAATATTTTCGCCAGTAACGCTAAAATGCTTACGTCGCGATTTTTAACAGGAATACTCAACGACCATGTGGCAAACTTTAAGGATTATGCAATAGTTGCAACAGATGCATCCCAGCGTGAGGAGCGAGCAGGTGTGGGAATTTTCAGTCCACACCTTCACTGGTCAGTCTCGCTGCGTTTACCTGATTTCACACCGATATTTCAAGCCGAATTCCTAGCGATAGTTCTGGCCTTAAAAGACGTACCTCCGCAGCACTTTAACGTAGCAATAATTACTGACTTCTTATCGGTTTGTTCTGCTCTGTCTTCATCCGAAAATTCCGCTCTTATTCGTACATTCAACTTCCTTGTGCCTTCCCATTTGCGGGACATCTGCCTCATTTGGGTTCCAGGTCACAAAGGGTTACAGCTTAATGAACAGGCGGATTCCATGGCGCGATCGTCGTTAGATGGCCCTCCAGTTGACCTGTGCCCTATTCCCTTCATTGTAGCAGGAGCAAGGTTTCGTACCTACCAACGCCTAGCAAGAGTGCAGGAAGGAATCATCACTAATTTTGAAGATTATGTCCATTTAAAACATAATTGGAATACCCGTTTTTGTGAATCTCGACAATGCGAGGTCACATTAACTACCTTCAGATGTCGAGTCCCCCAACTCAACTTTTATATGCACCGGGCTGGTCTAGCCTCCTGCTCCCGATGTGCTGTCTGCGGTGATCAGGAGACTTCCTATTGCATTGCCGTGGTTTTTCTTTGATGAGGCAACGTCATCTTGCCACGCCATTGCGACGAATTGGCCTGCCTATTTCCATGCCCGTTCTACTATCTTTTGGGGCCACATCACTGGGATATTGCCACCGAGGGGTGGCTGCAGCCATTCATGCATACGTTTCCGACACCAGGCGCCTGCCCTGTTAGCTTTAATTCTTGCATGTAGTTTTTCCGGTCCAAAAAGCTCAGTTGTTCTACTCAAAAATCCACTTACAACTTTCAACCAATTCCATTTTCTTTCTTTTTGCGTATAAATAGCGAGGTGTATAAGTTTCCGGTGTTGTAAGAGGGCGCATTAGCCCTTCTCACGCCCAATTCCTGGCCAATCCCCCACGTGGGTATGAGCCAATACACCAGGAACAACAACAACAACAATTAATTCAAGGATGCAATGCGCCACCATTGTCTTAATCATCATCGACTGTGGAAGTGCTCTGTGGGCTTTTAAAGGGCAGCGAAAACGAGTGCGCTCAAGAAAGGTGCCAAATTCTCTGCATCCCGACAGGCGTTGAACCCGGGGAGCAAGGTGCAGCCACATTTCGCGGCGCCAGAACCAGGGAGCGGCGCCGAATAAGACGGTCGGCGTCCTGGTTTCGGGGCGCCATGGCGGAAGCAGCGGCGCCTTGGCAGGCGGCCGGGCATGCGCGCTGGCCGGCGCCCAAAAGAGCGCCGGTGGCCAAGCTCGAGGGCGAGGACCAGGGCTCGGGACAAGGTGGTTGCCAGCCTTCTCCACCTGTTGGCCGGCTATTTCCAGCGCGGCGGAGGTGGTTGGTCGCGTCTGCGAGGGGTCTGCACAGCGTCACGGGCCTCATTCCTCCGAGACCCCCGCCGGGTCCAGCCAGGTCGCGGACGCTACCTACGCACCGGCAACGCGGCGCACCCCAGAGGAACGCCGCCGACAGCATGTCCCATCGCCTCCGGTCTACATCGATGAGAAGTAGGCCTAGCGCTAGCACGCCTTTGGCCGGCGCGACCGGCTCCGCATCACAGTGAGAGACACCAGGTAAGCACGTCGGGCCCGGTGGTACTCACTGATTTTCTTTCTTCTGTCAGAGCGAGGCGTTATTTCGGCTGCCTGCATGCTAGCGATGAACCGAGCAACTTCGCAGCAACCCTCCCTGGTGGCGAAACGCGGCCTTTGAGGCGCTGGGAAGTCGCTCATTTGTGTGCCAAACCTTCATTCGCACTGAACGCTGAGAATTTCGTGCTGAATCTGTAAATTGTAGAAAAGACAAGAAATGCCAATCGCTTGGTTGGGGTAACAAGTCCGCGGCTGTCCAACGACCCTTAGCGTTTAAGCTCCAACAGGAAATGTTTATGCTACTTCTCTCTTTTTTAGAGACGATAGTCTTTCCTGGGCTACTCAAAGGCGAAAATTTCTGTCTGTCTGTCTGTCTGTCTGTCACTCGATTCAGCCGCCCGGCCAAAGTTAGGCAGACGCTGAACAATAAGTTTGTATACCCACAGCCAAATCTAAACGGCTAAGTGTGGTGGCAGTGTTAATACTTGTCAACATTGTTGAGTAAGAACAAAATATTACGCATATTCGAGGCAAGGCATCAATACAGTAAGTGATATTTGCACTGCTTCTTTATAAAAATACACTGATGGTGTTGGAAGGAATGCCTGCCCGGCACCACACGCATGACGTCAAGGGCATGGCGCGAGGCGGGAGAGCTTTATTCTCTTCACTAGGCTACACGTGCGGGTGTAGCAGATTGTCCCACATCCTCCTCTTTCAAGGAAGGTTACTGCTTGCACTCCGACGGAGCCGCCTCTCTGGACTAGCTCGCCGCGGCACGGTTCCAGGTTGACCGCCTCAGGCGAAGCGATGGTATGGACTTGGTGCCGTGCCGCTTCTTGTCCGTGTCGCCCTGGTGAAAGCTCTCGCCTCCGCTCGTGTCGTCGTTGCTTTTTCTGCGACTGTCCCCTCGCTTCTGCTTCTTGGCCGTCGCTGTGGGGTCCGGCAGGAGAACCTCGGTCGATGCGGACAGCGACTCGTTGCTCGGGGTGTAGTCTGAAAACTGCCTCATACGCGATAGTCTGTGCTGCTGCTCTGATGGTCTGTGTTGCTGGGCTATGGATACCCCTCGCACGGCAGCACGGGCCTCTTTACTATTTTCCAGCATCGTCTCCGTATCCGCCGCGGGTGGCCTCTCCAGCGCGCTGGTGGTTCGAAAGGACTCGCCGTCAGGCAGCCAGGAGACCGAAGGTTCGAGCAGCGATTCACCCCTGTTGTTGGCGAAATTGTTGTACCACGGCTCGCTCGTCTCCCCGCGAGGGTGCCGCGGGCGCCTGTCGCGCGCGCCTGTCGGGCGTTGCTTGCCGCGAGGGTAGGAGGGGGCCGCCACGGGGAATCGAGGGCGGTGTCGATAGCCGAAACAGAATCGGGTCCGCGATGTACTCGGGAGGGCGGTGCTGGATGTCCTGCTTCGACGGTTGGTTGTAACCGTAGGTGTAGCTCATTTCTTCGGGACTCAGATAGCGCTTTCGAATCAGCTCTGAGAAGGTTTCCAAGCACATTCGCTGAAGCTCTGCCCTGGTCTCCTCGTAGAGTGGAAGTGATACCAACACATTGTTCACTGACGGGAATAAACCAAGGTTGGTGATGGCTGGTTTTCCAAGTAGGGCTGTGCATAGACCAGGTAGGATGTAGACGTTTTCCACGCTTTCTCGGCCATTGAGCTTGAAATGAAGCCTTGCCAGTCCCGAGATGCGCAGAGTCTTTCCATCCGGACCCTGAAGCCTACGGTCGCAGGAGCGGCTTCAGAACGAGGGTTGGTTGGGTGTGCTGACGTGTCGTTCAGGCGGAGAGCAGCGGTCAGCACATCCCACTTCTGACACCATGTTGGAAGGAATGCCTGCCCGGCACCACGCGCATGACGTCAAGGGCATGGCGCGAGGCGCGGGGCGGGAGAGCTTTATTCTCTTCACTACGCTACACGTGCGGGTGTAGTAGATTGTCCCACAGATGGTTGATTTAATGAAAAATACGTCAAGAAAAATACAAAAGCGGTCACCCGCCATTTGTTTAGCAGCATTTTTAAAAATCAAACGGAAACAGTAACGAAATGTTCCACTAGATAGTTTTCACGTTCCGCTAGGAACGCACGTGGATTAGGGCGCCTCGATTCACGCATGTCTCCGCCGTACGGCAGCGCTGGCATCGAGACATTCGGCGTGGAGCAGTGGAACGCGGTATATTTAAATTGACTTGAGCCAACTACTAGCGTGTTTATCTTGGGAGGAGCGAGACGGGAGAGAAACAGCATGAGAGGTGAGCGGGAAAGAGATCGGGTTGCCACCTCTCCAGTTTTGGACCGGCCCGACCGGTTTTTAAAACAGCTGGCCGGTTGCCGATCCGTACTTAAAAACGGCCGTCATTTACCGGTTTCTTGGTCATTGTGCCACGATTATTTTTTTGCCATTGATTTATTGATTGATTGTAGGGTTTAATGCGCCGACGCAACGCAGGTGATGAGGCACGCCATAGTGGAGTGCTTCAGATTAATTTTGACCACGTGGGGATCTTTAACGTGCGCCCAAATCTCGTACACACGGGCGTTTTTGCTTTTCGCCTCCATCAGAAAAGCGGCCACCGCGGCCGGGAATCGAACCCGCGTCCTCATGCTCAGCAGCATGCCTTAGCCACTCAGCCACCGCAGTTTTTTTTGTTTTTTTTTGTTTTTTTTTAACTGTATGTGCGGTTATTTTAGGGCAGCCCATCCAGAGCAGTAACTGAAATCTGATTTTCAGTACAAGCGATATGCTGATTTCTCTCCATGGAAACGCTACGAAAACGGTAGGGCATGTCAAAAAACCATGGCCTCTTTTCCTACACGTATGTAGTCTTAGGGTTTTCTGTCCAATTTTCAATCCATAGCCTGATGCGATAAGCGATAACCGCCGTTTTGTTTCACCGCCTGTATAAACAAGAGTACATAGAAGGCGCGAAAGCGCAAACCCGCCCAATCCACGGCACGGCCAAAACTTTCCTGTCTATTGCAAAGCAGTAAAAACAGCCCCAAAACGGCCCCTTACACAATTTTGACTGTTTTTTTTTTTGCACATGATAAAAATATCGATTCCTGCACCTCCGGTGTTTTTAGTTTTCAGTTAAATAGCACCTCATTAAAAAAAATAACGGTAAATTTCCGGTGGTTTGGCATGTATGCCTGTGCGTGATACGGCGGTGTGTTGCGCGGTGCCCGTTTCCCGCTTGGGCTTCGATCGCGAGCTCAGCGCACAGCTCCACACGTGCGTGCTGCGGTGTCCGCGGCCCTCGAGCATGGCAAAAAATCGCGGCGAGTGAAACAACAACCGCACTGCGCCCGAATCAAGAGCACGGAGCTCTGCACACGTGCAAAGACCACACTAGCACTCGCACATGTGCACGGACTCCCGCCGCCCGCAGAGCGATGAGAGAGAGCGGGGGGATGCAACAGGCAAGGCAGGGGATGGCAGAGAAGGAGAAGGACGAAGAAGAAAAAAAGACACCTTCAAAGTGTAGTGGTCTGAAAAAAAAGCAACCTCCCTGGTGCGGGGACACAGTCAGGAGAAAAGGATCGGCTGGCTTTAGGCATGTATGAAGCGCTAAACATTCCCTCGTTTATTTACTGAACCGTTCGTTTTTTGAGTTTCACTTTGTGGAACACGAGAACCGGCAATATTAATGTAAAAGCGACTGTTTGTTTCCCGAAGAATAAAAACGAAGATGGGCGGCCGCAGTTTTCTGCTTCATCTTATTCTTTTTTTTTTTTGGAGGGGGGGGGGAGGGGGAGGGGGGGTTTTCAAAGAGTTCGTTGCGTCTGCGCGCTGGTAGATGGGAAAGGAAGCACAGCGCACTCGTGTTTCACGGGACACCCCGCATGTGTCTTCCGGCCCCACGCAAAGCGCACTGCCGGGACACTTGTTGCTCACCCGGCGTACGCAAACTGCTTTTGCGTTCTTTTTTTTCTTCGAAGAAAACATCTGCTGCTCTCAGACGGTTGGGTCAGCGCAAATGAAATGTGAAGCTTGGTACTATTGAGAAGTCCTCTTGCACGGAGTTGCACGTGGCGTGCGGGTAACGGTTCTCGGGTTGGTGTTTTATTTCGAGCTCCGGCGTTGAAGCACGCAAGAAGAACAAAATTTCCAGTCACGTGTAGAAACGTTGAGCTTTTTTTACGGGAAAGCGTGGCCCACGCTTGTGAACTCCACTTACACTTTCGTACGTGTATAATCCCAGACCAGTTAGGTAAAATGTGTTTGCAATAGTGGGTGCCTATGACCGCTATACATCCGAAATTTTTCTCTAGTGTGAGCAGCCCGAAAGAAATTCCGCCATCTCCACGAAGTGAATGATGATGAGAGGGGCGAAGCAAAAATGCTCATCGGTAAAACCGTGAAACATTCGCCCGCACATCATATAAAGACTCGACACGTCAAGCTTTCCACCCCTCCGTTGACAAGCCCGTCGACGACGTCGATGTTTGTGGTGATTATGTAGGGGTTGTTTTGGACGATGAGAATCTTCATGGGTAAGTTGGCGAATTCGGTGTGTGACATTTTAGCCATCTTGGCCGTCGCCTTTTGCAGAGCGTCTTGTGTCGTGTACCCCCGGTACGTGTCTTGAGCTCGCAGGCGACGAACGGCAACCTCTTCTTCTTCCTCTACTCCTTGTTGGGTAGCAACGAACGCGTTGAACGTTTTGTCCTCTTCGGCCAACCTTTGGTTGGCTAATCCCTAGGGGGATCCTGCCACAATCATCATTAATGTGCCGTGCCGTATACAGCAGCAACGAGGGACGGGACAGGGCCCGAGCAAGAGGAGCTTCGCCCGTAAAACCCTCAGATTATCGAAATTATGAAAAACTCCGACGAGTGCCATTCTGAGAAACGAAGCAAACCTCTTGAAATCACATTAAATGTGAGTCACCGTTCGTACGGCCAGAATGTTGATATTCATGCACGATGTTGAATTGTGCAGGGGCTTTGAAAAATGGGGGTTAACAGACCTGTGCATCAATCGATACCTTACTATGCACACTGTGACACAGAAAAAAAAAACCGACGCGTAGTTGGAAACGCCACTGCTACAGTGTGAAAGTACCGGTCCATGACTGGAGCGTGTGTGTATTTTCAGCACATAGATACTGTTAGTACGACCGTGTCAGAAAATTTTATTGGTTAGCTCCGTTTCGTTTCTAAGGGGAGGCGTTGGAAATCTACGCAATGCGAATGCAATTCTTCTGGCAGTGGAGCTCAGACGTTCTTACTGGAAAGTCGTTACTTGCTCGCACGATCCGCCGGTAATGGGGACGAACAGGACGACAGCCGTTCTGTAAAGCATAATTTTGCATAAAGGATGGCCTGATATAAGCAATTTGATACTACAACAGTTTACGCCCACGCCAAACAAAAATAAAAAAATCGCTCGCAGATGGAGGCTTTAGGACGTCGCCATAACTTTACAGTACGAATATACGAAGAAAAGTCTTAAGCATGAATCACGGGGCGCTCAAAATCATCTAGCTTACATGCCAATCCTTCAACGGATGAAATTGCCGCAGCTAAGGATTAGCCGTTAATACCTATCCCCAATTACAAATCAAACTAGTATTAATGTTGTGACTTTTTTAGTTCTGATGGGCCAATAAACCCCTTTTAATTTGCTTTCTGTTAGTTTTCCTATTCATCAGACCGTAGCTTAGCGGCGCGTCACACACCGGTAGCCTGGTTTCCTGAATTGTATATATTATTTACTTAATATTTTCTGAAAAACCTTGAGGCATTTCGGTATTTTAAAACGTCGGCGAGAGAGTAAACCCGTACGATCAAAAGAAGAAATTTAACTGCAAAAACTGGAAAACGGAAGTTGGAGATCCCGAAACATGTTAAGGAACATGCAATGCGCCCAAACGAGGAGCCTATTAAAAAAGTCGCGACCAGAAAATTAACCACGATATCTAAAGCCTGCATGTTGTGCATTTGGAAGGCACAAATAAAAAAAAAGCGAACAGGTACAGCGTTCTCGAGTGTCCCACTACTCCTAGGAAAAGCAAGGTGACATAGGCGTTCGCCAGCTGAACGACAGAGTGGCTAATAAACAAACAAACAAAAAAAAGATGGTGCAGCCACGGCGGCGTGCCCTCAGTCCCCGGCCCGTCGAGCTCACCACACTGGTCTAAAACACCACAAGCTCGTACGAGACGAGGGTAAAGAGAAGAAAAACAGCCGAATGCGAGCAAGGGCAGTAGTGGCGTGGGCGGGAGTAGTGTACGGCGGGGGGTGCCGACGTCACACGATCCTCCCTTCCCTCTCTCTTCTCCCCCCGCGCGTGTCTCCTTCTGACGATCAGTGTTACGCACGCTGCTGTTGTTTTTGCTACATGATTTCCTCCGGCAGCCGCTATCCCCTCCCCCCAGCACGTTGAAAAGGAGGCGTAGGAGGAGCCTCCCGAGGAGCTCTCGCGCATCCCGAAACGTCACTCCGTTGCAGAGGACGCCGCGGGCCAGACGAAGCAACGCGTGCGCGAAGGACCCCGGGCCGCTCTTCGGGTCGTTGTTCGGAGCCGCCGTCACTGGGCCTGTCTTAGAGGCGGCCACCATGCCTCGGGCGTTCCTCATCACGAACAAGCGCTACAACTCGACCATCGACCACGATGACACCCAACAGGCGCACCGGCCGGCCGGCGGAAGAGGTGAGTGTGGCGTTATTTTCGGTCGCCTGTCCCTCCCGTCGCTAGTGCTTTGCTTGCGCTAAAACGCGCTGGCAGTGGGAGACGCAATGGGCCTCCTGGGAGTGACATTTGTTCAAAGCGCGAAAACAAAACAATGCGGGTCCGGCTGGCAACATTGCGCTTTGGAAAATTGTCCTCCTGCACGTGCTTCTGTGCGCAGAGCACTTCGTTTAGTTGCTAGAGAAAAAAAAATGTCCCAGTGAACGCGTACATGTGAAAAGCTGGATATCTAGTCCAGCCGCGCAAAACATATTTCGCCCTAACTTTTTTTTATTCTGTATTATAGAAACAAGTATAGATATTGTAACTATTTGAAACACGTCGTCGAATCTCATTCCTTACTCTTTTCGTTTTTGCGTAGTAAAAAACCATAGGTATAGGTGTACCTGAAAACGTTGGGCCACGCGCCTTCTTGAAAACGTTCGAGGTAGAACACCTGCTCCATCACGGCTCTAACGGAACCAGACCCGTTTGCTCTCACCTTTTTCCATGTCCATTTCGGTTTATGCTCGGTACGCGAGCGCACTCGGGCACTGGATGGGCACCGGTGCTCGCTCTTCTTCGGGAAGAGTGTCGCAAGTATAGAGAGTCATTTACGACGTCCCTGTCGACACTCGATTTTGTTTTTCGTTTCGATCGTCTATTAGCCTTGACCGTTCAGGTGAGGAAACAAAGCGTTTCGGAGAACGAATGAGCTGTCGTCTGGGCGCAGCCCAAATCGCTTGCCCCGTCGCACTCAGTGAAGGTGATATCTAGGCGTCAAATGCTCTCGCAAAGACCGGCGAATGACGGGCCGCTTTATTAAAGAAGACAAAGACCGATGGCCTTTCTCTCTGCTTCGTCGCGTGGAGCTAGGAGCGTATCTCGGACGGCAATGACACTTTACCACACAGCTCTCGTGCGCTACCTGACAGGTGAGTTAACGGGAAGGGAACTGGGCGTGTGCGGTGTACGGCACCTGTCGGCGAATCTGTGCTTCCACGAGCTACCCACCGGGTACATAATGCAAGCGGCAGTAGTTCTTTCTGTTCCTGCTTTATTATGTGGCTTTATGGTGTGGGTTTCAATATTACTCATAGTCACACTCCGGTGTACGCCGAAGTGCAAATACAAACGACAAGCGCGGCCACAGATTTGCATTTATGTTGCGAATTATGGCTGCCTTTTTACATCACTGTGCTTAATTGGGAATGCCGATTTAGTCAGGGTAGATAACTTCTTCTATGTGCTTGGCAATCGTAGTAATGTTTTGAATAGCGGGTGCATACTTGTGACTACGGCATAGAGCTGCCATTGTGCGGATGGCTGATAGGATAGAAAAAGGAAGAGCTGTCGTCTTCCTTCTACCATTTTTCTTACATAATCATAACGTAAAAAAGTGTTTCATACCATTAAAAGACGCGTCACAGTCGTCATGCACTCACTGCTTTCTCGGTGAACTCAATTCGTTCGTTGAATGCAGGCGCACCTGGCTGATAAATGACGATGAAGAAACCAAAATTTAGAGTAAAATTATTTTAATCGCTTATGAGAAGGCCTTTTATGGGCGTAGCTTTTACAATTCATGCTAACCACGGTTTTTTGTCAACTTATCTACATATAAAAAACTCCACAGACTCAGTAATATGTAGCAGCGATGGTTAGCATCTTCTGGTGATTTGTAAATATAACCGAAAAAAAAAACACCGCGTCATTAGGAAGGTCCAAGAAGCCAGGGTGTATGGCTGAGTAGCAAAGCAAGTGTTGATAAAAATCAATTGCTTTGCACATAAAAACTGCTTGAGCATCAAAAAATAACTTGCCACGGCAAAATACTCAATCTGGCAGTTACGCAAAAACGGTTGATGGATGCCCACATCATTGAGCCGGCATTTGTTTTGGCCTCGAGGTTCACCCCTGGGCGCGGGCTCGCGGATGCTAGCAATGGACTCATTGAGTCCTGAACAACTCCTCAACTTCGGCTGCGCGTAAAACTAGGATAAATGTTCGGGGCTAGTACACTAAAATTTCCAACAGGGCTTCTACGCTACTTCACAAATTTTCAGAGCCCCCTTTCCTTTTCTATAGAAGAAGGAATTCTAAGAAGAAGAAAAAAACCTTCCGCCTCTGAGTCTCATCTCGTCCTAAGCCCCGTACATTCAGCGTGCAGCAGGCATCTGCTCTGGGTGGCGGACAGGGGTTGCAATGGACGCCCGTCTACGCTGTGCCTGGCTTCGAGCTCATCAAGAAACACCAGGCAGTCGGGGTTTCTCCCAGCGCGTTCTGCTCTTCCTTTATCGATCTGGCTCTCAACAAAGCGCAAGAAGAGTAGCGAAGACTGTACGCCGTGGCCTTCAACCCCAAGGGATCCGGGGCTGTCGACATCTTTGTAGAGACAAAGTTTGCCCCGCGGAAGGGAAAGGTGCGGATAAACGGAGGACGATCGAGCTTGCAGAGTATTTTGCCCACCTGTGCCAAAAACGAAGAAAGCGTCCCATCGCACCTGAAAGCCGGTTACTCCAAGATATGCAGTCAAGGAGCTCGTTATGCTTATAAGTAACAAAAACACGATCCGATTACTGCGAAAATTGTAGCGGTATTCCGTGATCAGATTACACAAGCATAAAACGAATGCAAGTAATTTCATTACTAATCACAAAAATTAAACGCATGTCTGCGTAAAAATTACTAGATGAATGTTTAGGTTCTTCGTTAAACGGGGTGGAGAGAGAGTGAAGGCCTCTCAGTACCTCTACAGGTGCCTAACGCGCACTTGTTTCTTCATTCTTTGCGGTACTTTGTATTGGTTCCCACGCTCACCTTCTGTCTAGTGCTAACAACCGCTTGTATAATTCCTAGGGCAACCATCGTCAATTTGTATTTCCACTGTACTTTAGGAGTATTTCGCGCCGTTTTCACTTGCACCGCGCGCGGTACATTTCATTCCACTTTTTTTTACTTTGGATAAATGCGAACAGAATTATTAATCAAACGGCGATTCATAACCTACCGCGGTGTGTATCGTTAAGCTACCGCCTTTTTGCTGGTCGACGCTGGCAGTGTAGGTAGCAATGCGTACACGTGACAGCATTGTTTAGTTTCAATCGCAATTCAACTCTGTTATACGAGAAGATCACCGCTGGAAAAGTGCTGTATGTGCATATTATTGCAGTAATTAGCTATAATTTTTTATTCGGAAATTAGTATAGCTTTCTAACCAATGCCAACTATAAATACGAACAATTGTCTTGTTCTTTTAATTCACGAAGAAAAAAATCAAAATATAAACAGCTTCGGCAGTAAGACATTAACGCGGCTTACGTATCGTCAGTTCCGGTGTGACAGGTCACTGGTCCCAGAGCAAGCCTTTACAGCAGTGAGCAGTCCGTCACCATTTACGGAGCCGCACAGAACCACCCCATAAACAGGCAATTTAGGTCTCAGAGCATTTCTTCCAATTTCGTCCTGTCTTCTATCAACCTGTCGATTACGTAATCACTGCGTCCTGACGTGTGCTAATTTTCTTACCTTAACGTGGGTGCAGTCGGGCAATATTCCTATAAGGGAGAAGAAATTTTTTGAAGTTGCATGGTCGCACATAGGAGCGAGGCAGAAGTTTGAAGTCCCAACCTATACACCCCCCCCCCTTCCCCCCCGCTCATCAACCACGAGGAAAACTTATGGATACGGCAGTATATTAAATATACACGACCACACTTTTCTTAAGCAGTGGCTTGGGAAACTACACTGCAAATACCCGTGCTCGGACTACAGTGAGTCCTCGGATGCTAAGAAACTAGCCACAAAGGTCTGAATGTCTGGCAGCTATCGAGGTAATTAAGAAGGCCACGCTGAGTTTGGACAAAGGGTGCTGAATGCTGCCGCATCTTCGGTGATGAGAAGCCAATGCCTTGGTAACCGCTTTACTGCTGTAGGCAAGGAAGCGGATTAGGTTGGGTGAACCAAATTGAATTTAAATAAAATGATTGCGCTAAAAAGGGGGACACGGACGGAGTGAGGACAGACACACACGGCGCATTTAAATGTGTGATCGTATTATAGGTGTACGTTCGTGTTTAAAAACAAAAAGGTCGTGGCAGTGAGCGGCATGTGGCAGGCTTGAAACGCGAAGAACGACACGAACGCCAGGGACATGCAGAAAAGGAGCGCGTAAGGCGTGCGGCTGGAGGCCATTCGTTGCGCGTGACCAGCTCGGCGCAAATAACACTCCAGCTGCTCCTGTTAGACAAACTACAGCGGCCTGTATTTCATCCTTGGATGCAGTACATCAGCTTCCCCTCCGCCGCGTGGCCCTCATGGTGTCAAGGCTCGAGCTCCGTGGTCGATCGGCCCCCGCGTCCAGCCGCGCCATGCAGGGATCTGGCAGGAAACATGCGGGGCTCTCACTCGGCGCATGAAGTGTGAAGTGGCTGGCGAACGGAGAAATTAGGAAGAGAAAGGGGCCTAACAGGAAGGTATATGCCTGCTACCCGTGGTACGCTGTCGCTAAGCGCCGTTTACCAGCCGCTATCGAATATATAATGGCATCGTGGCCTGTTCTGCGGCGCAGCTTGTCATAGCCTTTGTAGGTGGCCTTCCGGAAAGCTGCGAGCCTTGGCAGCCGCTCTTGCGCGAGACTCAAGTTTTACTTGCGCCTCTGGCAGGCAGCTGGTCATCTCACTGCTCCAGGGAGGGGGAATGGACGTGGTTTGGGTACAAGCCCATACTAGCTGGTATGTGGCGTCGGTCAATTTTTCCCCCTCTTATTCGCGAGCAGGTGCATCTCCACCTGCTCGTGCCTTCATCGCCGTTCGCCGCTGCTGGTGATCGCGAGGAACGGCTAGCGGTAATAAGTTAGTGCTTGCCTGCATATTTTCCATCTGCAGCTCTGGAAGGCTTCCAATTTCCCTAAATATGTTAACGGTTAATTTTTTTTGCCAGCGTTCTAATCCCTACTGTCAGTGAAGCAGCATTTTAGTAAGTAATCAGTAACTGTTGAAACACGCCTGCCCAAAATAAACCATTTGGGAGCATGCGATTGGCTAGCATTGATAACAAAAAGTCCTGG
>NW_027526203.1:396265677-396392778 GCF_048455015.1 Haemaphysalis longicornis
CTGGTAACAGGGACCTGAGACGGGCGACCCATTTCTCGTCCTCAGGTTCCTCCCATTTGAAATCTACAGAACGTAATAATAAGCGCAGAACACGCTATGAAGATAGGATACCACGACACAAATGCTAAAAAAACCTTTGCCTCGTCGCGTCTTTCCTGAGTGGTATTTGCCGCGCTTAGCTCTGCTGGGTTACAAGGGAACACATCGAACTCGCCTAAAGCTCCACCGAACACATGTGCAAGTGCTCTGACATCTCAGTGGCCGGGCCTGTCTGGCTCGACCACGTGGCCTGTATGCGCTTACATTTGTAGACCACCCACTTGGCCTTCTGGCCAGCATGCGGGGTGACGGCGGACCACAAACACGCGACAAGGCCTACTCGGGTGGACCACCGCTTGCTGACGGCGGTCATCCAAGTACCTTCTTTTCTTGTTCCCTTTTTCATGAATATCTACAACCGATAACTGGGGACCAGTGTATGACCTTTGGAGGGGGGGGGGGGGATAAGAATACAAAATGCAACGCATCACATCAAACAACGAATGAGTCAGAAACCGCAGTGTTGTCACAGCTGCAGGAGAACAAAGATTCGGAAACGAAGTTGTTGAAAGCTGCAGGGCTCTATAAAAGCGGGTTGTTGTTTTTTTTCTTGCTACCACCTGGTAGCAAGAAAGCAAGAGAGAGAGAGAGAGAGGGGAGAGAGAGAGAGAGAGAGAGAGAGATAGATAGATAGAGAGAGAGATAGATAGATAGAGAGAGAGAGAGAGAGAGAGAAGAGAGAGAGAGAGAGAGAGAGAGAGAGAGAGAGAGAGAGAGAGAGAGAGAGAGAGAGAGAGAGAGAGAGAGAGAGAGAGAGAGAGAGAGAGAGAGAGAGAGAGAGAGAGAGAGAGAGAGAGAGAGAGAGAGCGATCTTTAATGAAGTCTGGCGATGTTATCCGGACTGGCGATGTTATCCGGACTAAAATGCCTAACTTGCTACGCCAGTTGATGACGGGGTGACGATGATTGCGATGATGTTAAGAACTTGATGCTCACAGAGGCATTGAAATATTTAAAGACATTGGTCTAAACCTGCGTGCTGCAGATACTTGATCAGAGCTTTTGTAGCCCGTAAAGCACGTTTGGGACATGCCTACGGTCCTGAAACGTTCTTTAGTTGAATGTCCACGGAAAGCGGCAGTCCCAAAGACGCTGAAAGAGACACTCTTTGCTCACTAAATCGAGCACATTCACAGAGGAGGTGCTGTAGGGTTTCTAGCACATCACAGTGGGGGCAGAGTGGCGACATAGTTCGTTTCATCTTATAGAGGAAGTTATGCACGTATGCGACATTCAACCGCATGCCATGTAGAATTGCTTCTACCCGCTTAGAGAGTCCTTGTGGCATTTGGAACTTGTAGTTTGGATCAACGGAAAATAAGCGGCCCATAATGACGTGATACGTCATCCCAGGTTGCTCGCTGCATGTTCCATGCCACACTAGATGCATGGACAGATGCATCTTTCCTTGAGAATGGTATGGATATTGCCGCTGCACGATGGTTATGCGCAATGGATGCAGCAATGTCCGCCTTCACATTGCCAGTTATCCCACAACGGCTGGAATCCACTGGACTGCTATGTGATGGTGCGCTTGTAAGCTTGGAGATGTAGGGCATGAATGTCGGATACAAGCTGGTCTTTTGGAAATGACGCTAGACATTGAAGTGCAGCCCTGGAGTCTGTGAAGATAGCCCACTCTCGTACGGGCTGCTTGATGATGTCAGCGAAAGCCACCCTCAGAGCTGCAATTTCTGTAGCCGTAGTTGAAGTTTTGTGACTGAGCATGGCACTGATGGAGGTGCGCGATGACGGTATCCACACCCCGATAGTGAATGATGTGGATGACACCGACCCAGCAGTGCACATGAGTGTGGTCTTTGTATATACGCGAAATGTAGTACAGAGCGAAGAACTTTAAGGGGGGAGCCGGAAGATGCACCTTCCTCGTGATGCCGGGGACAGTAGTCGTGACCGGTATAGGCAGGAACATCCAGGGCGGGTGCTCAGGAGGAGCAGGCTCTTGATAGACCTGCGGCAGAAATTCCCTCACTTCTTTGGCCCAGCTTGTCGCTTAAGGGTGGCCCCGCTATCTTGCCACAATCCGCAGACGCGCACGAAGCAATTCCTTGCTTAGAGCGAGTGGTGAGAGCTACCTGCATTCTGTCAGCGTTCCGGTGGTAGAGGTTGTCTTTGTAACGCCAATGGAGGCCCAGGAGGATTTGTACTTGCATGCTCTGTAGCCCGTTGACAGTTCCTTTTGATATAGGGACCAAAGCAGGGATGCTGTAACGCATCGGGCCAACGCAAACCGCTTCGTATAGCCGGAGAAGAGAGTCTATTTATTTATTCAAGATACCTTACAAGCCCATGGGGTGGGGCATAGAGTAAGGGGGAGCACATAATATCAACACAGTTAGTTTACAAATTATATAACACCGGTAGGCAAGACTAACAACAAAAAAATTGGCCGCGTATCTGCTCCTTTCGTTGCAAATGCCGTCAAAAGACGATAGTCTTTATCGGCTTTTGCGAAGTAAATGCCTCCCTTCGCTTTCCTGCTCACCTCTCATGTTGTTCCTCTTGCCTAGCGCTCCTCCCAAGGTAAATACGTCAAAGGTTTGCTTAAATCACTTTAAATATCCCGCGTTCCACTGCTCCAAACCGGGTGTCTCGATGCGAACGCTGCCGTACGGCGAAGACGCGCGTTAATCGAGGCGCTCTACTTCAACGTTTATAGAACCGCGTTTCCCTACTCCACGTGCGTTGCAAGCAGAACGTGGAACCTATCTAGTGGAACCTTGCGTAACTCTTGCCACTTAATTTCTTCAAATACCGCCAGAAGCTATATGGCGCGGGCGACAGCAGGCGACGGCGGAGTGATATGTTCTTCTTCAGTTGATGAAGTATTTAATCTTGCCAATGTCAAACATGTACGATTTTTTATAAAGGAACGCTGCAAATATCACTTCTGTATCAATTTGTTGTCTTATATATGCGTAATTTCTTGTTGTTCTTCAACAATATTGACAAGTATGAACACTACACCGGACTTAGACGGGCGCATTTAGCTGTGACTATATAAGACTATTGCGCAGGCATTGAATTACTTTGGCCGGGTGGCTGAATCGAGTCACAGACAGACAGACGGACAGACATACAGACATACAGACAGACCAAAATTTCTGGGTTTAGGTAGCCCAAGAAAGACTATCGTCTTTAATATTCTGTATCTTTAATATTCTGTAAATGCACACGCATACACACACGCACACAAAATCGAATAGTCTTGTTAACAGAAATTTTGTTGATTTCCGCACATTTAGTGAAAAGTTATTCAAAAATACACAGTATTTAGTCAAAAATGAACAGGACCATACAGGACACGATAAGCCCATCAATGCACTTTGAAATGCAGTTGACGTAACAACCGCCGGCGTTGGTGGAAAGCATACAAAATATGCGGGCGAATGAAGTAATCTTGTCCTTGAGGTGGCGAACATGAGGCGACCAGGTGAGATTACTATCAAATATGTTACTCCCAGGAGCTTGTAGGTAGGGACGTATGGAATTGCGGTCCCTCCAACAGTGAGGCCGTTGCGTGTAAGGTCACTCTTCGTGAAGGCTATGGCAGCACATTTGTTCCCTGATATTACTAAACGTCGTTTTGCCAGAAATGCCGCAATGAAGTCAGTTGCCCGCTTCAGTCTTGACCGTAACAGGGGCGCTATAGGTCGGTAGGACTCGATGGCGGTGGGAACTTTACCTGGCTTTAGGACTGGGACAAGGCGAGCGTGTTTCCACCGTGGCTCTTGACTGTGTTGCGTGCGGGACTCTGAGGGGGGGAGCCCACCCCAAGGCCGAACAGAGGAGAGTGTTTAGACCGTCGGCTGGGAAACAAAATTTTCGTTACTGGGAAGTTTAGGTAATTAAAATTTAGTTCCACGACACCTCTGCAAAACCAAACACCCGGAAGCGCCGTCTGGAATAACTTGCCGGTAGAAAATCAGACACCATGCAAAGGCTGTCATGTGCCGATGATTGATGATTTTTATTTTTTTAACAGCTCGGGAGACGTGTTTTCCCAGAATATTGAAACAAGACACGCACTGCGCTTCCTACGGAACATGTAATGTTTACGCGTTCTGCCCCAGACTCCGGCCATAAAACTGCTTGCGTCCCTTGGTATGTATACGGGAACGAATATTAGGTTTCTACAAAGGAATGCTTGGCCGAGGCGACAGCTTTGAACCAGCAGGAGCAGTTCGCAGTGCATATGGAGGTCGCCCTTTTTTTTTTCTCTCCTGACGTTTTACGACTCGTGGTCGTCCAGACATTTTTGACAGCTTCCAGGGTCGATCGTTGGGCGTGAGTTAGACGTATAAAGTGCGCGCTGCCTTTCGAAAATTGGAAGGGGGGCGAGGATGTATCGTTAGAGTAGTAAACTGCCGGTTTCTTCACACCCATGGTGGAGAGAGTTGACGCCGCTCTAGCGTTTTCTGAAGCCGCAAGTTCCCCAAACGTACTGGCACTTTTTTTTTTTTTTTGCTCCCTAGTATGGTGCCTTGCAGTTTCGTTAAAAGAAAGTGAGTGCAGAAAAAATAAGCCGAGGATGAAAGAAACGAAGACGCACATGTACGGAAATAATGTTAAACACGAGAAACAGACTGTCAAATTAATAAATGCAAAAAAAAAAGATTTAGGTGTCGAACACTGGCAAATTTTGCCAAGTAATTGTGTTTAAATACGTCATTTGTAATTTAAGGTCGTTGTTATTTTCCTGCAAACAATATTGCTACAAAAAAGCGAACAAAACTTTCGTTACTGGGAAGTTTAGGTAATTAAAATTTAGTTCCACGACACCTCTGCAAAACCAAACACCCGGAAGCGCCGTCTGGAATAACTTGCCGGTAGAAAATCAGACACCATGCAAAGGCTGTCATGTGCCGATGATTGATGATTTTTATTTTTGTAACAGCTCGGGAGACGTGTTTTCCCAAAATATTGTAACAAGACACGCACTGCGCTTCCTATGGAACATGTAATGTTTACGCGTTCTGCCCCAGACTCCGGCCATAAAACTGCTTGCGTCCCTTGGTATGTATGCGGGAACGAATATTAGGTGTCTCCAAGGGATGCTTGGCCGAGGCGACAGCTTTGAACCAGCAGGGGCAGTTCGCAGTGCATACGGAGGTCGCCCTTTTTTTTTTCTCTCCTGACGTTTTACGACTCGTGGTCGTCCAGACATTTTTGACAGCTTCCAGGGTCGATCGTTGGGCGTGAGTTAGACGTATAAAGTGCGCGCTGCCTTTCGAAAATTGGAAGGGGGGCAAGGATGTATCGTTAGAGTAGTAAACTGCCGGTTTCTTCACACCCATGGTGGAGAGAGTTGACGCCGCTCTAGCGTTTTCTGAAGCCGCAAGTTCCCCAAACGTACTGGCACTTTTTTTTTTTTTTTTTTGCTCCCTAGTATGGTGCCTTGCAGTTTCGTTAAAAGAAAGTGAGTGCAGAAAAAATAAGCCGAGGATGAAAGAAACGAAGACGCACATGTACGGAAATAATGTTAAACTCGAGAAACAGACTGTCAAATTAATAAATGCAAAAAAAAAAGATTTAGGTGTCGAGTACTGGCAGATTTTGCCAAGTAATTGTGTTTAAAGCCGGGCCTTCATAACTTAAAAAACAATATAGTGAATACAGTGAGTGAGTGAGTGAGTGAGTGTGAGTGAGTGAGTGAGTGAGTGAGTGAGTGAGTGAGTGAGTGAGTGAGTGAGTGAGTGAGTGAGTGAGTGAGTGAGTGAGTGAGTGAGTGAGTGAGTGAGTGAGTGAGTGAGTGAGTGAGTGAGTGAGTGGGTGAGTGAGTGATCCGGCGAAATTTTATCATGATCACCATTGAGCGAGCAAGTTGGGTGTCAGTAGAAAATACCGAAGCAAAGAAGTCAAGCTCACAGCCTTATATATAAAATGAATATCTCGTAACCTTTGTATCGCTCTACCACTCCTGAAAATTACTATGGTTATGCTTTGGCATACAAACCCGAATGGCCGTTCACAGTTACAAATGGAGCGAATACGGCAGATGACTTGGTACCCTGTATATCGTTTGACTTTTAAATATGTGGTTTGCGGTTGACCCTAGCAATGCGAGCAGTGAGTGAGCAGTGCGGGGCATTATGCTCACACTGTGCATTCTCGTCTGTCATGCTGGCTCAGTGGCTCAGCCATTGTGCCGCCGAGCAAGAGACCGCGGGCTTGGTTCCCGGTGGCGCGTCTGTTTTTTTATCAACGAAGAACCCAGAAACGCACACCCATAGGAAATTTGGGCATTCGTTAAACATCCCCACGTGATCAAAGTTTATACGTAGCCCTGCAGCACGTAGACTAGGTGTTAGTTGGGCGCTGGAGCCCGTCGTCATCCGCCGAATCCGCTCAGTTGGTCACAGTTGGTCATGCGAGTGCGCGGTGCGGAAGGGTGCACAACTTGGGTCGTATAAGACGGCACTAAACATCGGGAGTTAGATTTTTGGGGACAACTAAATAATTCTATACCCATGATCGTTGCAAAAAGAATTTCGAACCAGAGTCCGCCTCCTCAATGATTCCCACGCCGCCATCAGATAATTCAATAGGGCTTACTCTGATCACCCTACCGTTCATCACATCCAGGCCCCGGTAAACCTACTGGCCCGAGACGAAACGCAAGTCCGTGTAGCCTGGATTCCGGGGCATATGACCCAGGGGGTCGGCAATCACGCTGCTCATAATGCAGCGCGGGAGATCCTTCAGTTTACACCTCCCTTGATTTCTCCCGATCTTGCAACTGGTCCAGGTCTACATCCGTGCCTCCAACTGGATCATGCTAAACATTCTCGCAGAAAGTGGCTCGTTGAGAAGACTCCGCAGGGCTACCTGCATGGTGTCCCCACCCTACCCCGTTCCGCAGAAGTCTTTGTTAACAAGACAATCGCTAATTCTGCCATTACACCCTCCACACTGCAGAAACGGTTGCACTTGGACTCTTCAGCCTGTCCGTACTGTCCCCATTACCAGCAAAATGTTTTCTCGGACCTCAAACACCTTACTTGGCACTGTGCAGGTTTCGCATCTTCTCGTGACTTTTTGCTCAGTGTTCTGCCCCCTAACTCGTCTCCTGATCACCCCACGTAAAAAGACCCAAATTTTCTGCGTGCTCTATTTGTGTTTTTAATTAAGAGTGGCCTGGCAAGGGTAGTGTGAGGTGGGTTCTACACTTCCCTCCCAAAGAAATCACTGATCATCTATCTCCAACGAGCCATCTCTAACGATTGAGTGATCACCTCCCCCTCTCCTCCCTTCTTCCCTTTCCCCACTCACGGTAGGAAAGGACTACCGTCTGTAATTTGCGAAACAAAAAAATGTTCATCTGGATGTGGACAAAAAAATCGCGGCATGACACACCAGTCGCCCTAGCGAACCGTGTGCGGAAGCCCCAAGTGGATCGCTCCCTCTATAGATTACGCTCACTCGCGCTGTTTGAATGGCCGGGGCCATCGCCACGCGGCCTTTGGAGGCGCCTGTGGCACAGGTGCCGATAAAGGCTCGATCCCTTCCAATACCGCGCCGATGGCCTTGATGCCTCCATTGGCCGCAAGTGGAGCACGGCTTCGATTATCCGCGGAGGGAGGCCGGCGCCCCCCGATGAGACGCTGCAGGCACCGGTTGGGGCCGCCGAGCCTGTCGCTGCTCCCGCACGAGGCGCCGACCTCCCGGAGACTCATGAACGGCTCCTGTCCTTTGTTTTCTTCTAGGCTTAAACCACCGCGGCTGTGTCGTCGGTCGCTGTGTTTGTGCATTTCGGCTTCTCCGCGGCGTTCGCGTCGCGTGCGACAAGTCAGGATGTGGTCTTATGCTCGATTTAGCACGCTGCTGCGTTGTCTGCCGTCGCGCGGAGCGCCAGAAGCAACGTGGCCCTGGCGGTTCGCCAGAGACCACCGGGCGGAACGTGAAATACTGCCCCGCCGCGTAAACCCCGGCACAGAACCCCGGCTCTGCGGGAGGCTCCTCCGCACTCCCACTGGTGTCTTTCTTACCGCCTGGTACATTCCGGATCACTTTTCTCTTTGTGTGGCAACTGCCAGTTGTTCTCACCACTGAAGTACCTGCTGGTACACGTCAGCAGGGAAACTTTTCCGTATGTGGCACCACGGCTTTTTTATCCCGCCATGAAGCTTACGGAAAAATTTATAGCTAGTTTCGCCTATGGACTTGCGCATAGATCACCACCTGCCCCCCGTTTCAAGCTAAAGGGGAAAAAAAATCATCCGATCAAGAGCACAGACTCATCATTTATTTGTGATGTCTTGTAATTCTCCGCGCTTTATATATAGTGCTATCTTCATTACTTCCTATGATACGTTGGAAGCGCTATAATCAGGAAGGGGAGTTTTCGGCATTCACATTCAGTGCAAAAACATTTTTACCCTACCTTCCTTGTTTTTGCAAGTGTAAGACGGAGCCTTATCAATGGAGTCCTCGTTGCTAGAAAGCCATCCGATCTGCCCTGAACTGCTGGTCTCGCAGAGGGAAGGAAGGGGGGGTGCCCGTTTTGGGGATATGCCCTGGCGTGACATTAGGCCTAATGTTACGCTTCCAGATTTTAAATTGTCAAACAGTACCCGCAGCTTGACATACTATCAATTTGACGCTACTTGGGAGGTCGTTGAGCTTAAGTGAGCCAAAACAAAGGCCCAACAAGGGCGATTGGCCAAGGTTGTTATAATCATAGTAAAGGAGCGAAAAAAGGAAAAGCACAAAGGAAAAATGATGGTGATGACGCTTTAAAACCCACATCTTGAGACACACTAGCACAGACATCTCTGCAGAGTGAATCAAGCTCGTTGGCAATACCTGGAGGTGGGTATCGGACGACGCTTTATAAAATGGCTAATCAACTTGATCATTTCAGTCAGTCAAGAACGTGCAATGATCGCCTAAATAATTACATAATTAATTTATTGTTCGTTAATTATTTTGTTTAATAATTCATTAACCATTTGTTATAATTTATTTGAGCTAAAACTAGGAGGGTCGGACACAAGAAATTGGTGCTCGTGCCGGAATTCTGTGTGGCGAACTCTGAAGCCCAGCAAAGTGTTACTTGCTTAGAGTATCAGGTACCCGCGGTGGGGTATTGAACAACTCTTTATAGCTAAGAATGTATGCTTCCGTACAATATTTCTTTGTAGGACCAGCCCAACCCTCCGACATTTTTTTTATCAATATGGGCGAACATTTTCGCTACGTCAGTTTTCTCTTTCTTTCTTACAGAATTTGTTTTTTACGGGAACTAATTTTAGCGGTGCGCCTTTTTTAGCTCTTCAGGATATTTGTTTTAATCGGAAATCAACTTGGACCCACCAGGAACAGAATGTGCTATTTATTCACGCACTAAAAAAGGTCACTGAGAAAATTTAGGCTGTTGGACATAACGGTATGCAGCTGGGTAGGTTTTCTAATTCAAGGGTAGAGCCTGCTATCGTTGAACAGGAACTGAAAGCACCAGAAGTTCTCGCTATTTTAGAAGAGCTTTGTTTAACAGGACTGCGTTTTGAAGTTTATCAGGAAAACGGAACACTACTAGTAACTCGTGTGCATTCGAAAATTGGGACTAGGAAAATGGTCTGGCTATGTTACGTTCCCCAGGCGCACCATAGGATGAGGTGCGCTTAAGATTGATGCTGGTCGCACAAAGTTCCGTATTTCACCCCATAAAAATAGGGCAGACGAGGGGGGGAGCAGCATTTGCGAAGGCGATGACTTTTGTTTAGCGCAGCGGCATGGTAATAGCGTTAAGTGCGCCCACTCGAGTTATTTTTTGGTAATTCTTTCAGCCATCAGGAGTGCCTCCTTATGTGAGGGCTATAGTACATTTTAACAAATTCATTATTACTGCTGGCGGCCAATAAATGCCTCAGTCAAGGAGATATTCACAAATGTCGATTCAGCAGATTAAAAAAAAAAAAAAAAAAACAGACACCAGCCCCGGTGCTAGAAACGGCGTATACCTCCTCCATCTCGCGGGCACGGTAAATGGTCCTCCTCAAGGTGAAATCTCCCAGCCCCTTAGCAGTGCATGTGCAATCTGTTGAACTGTGCTGTAATTCAAGCACTTCCTTCCCGTAACAGCCTCCATCTAAGGGTCCCCCCGCATATCCCCTCGGGGTCTCGTCTTTCGGAAGAGCTTCCGGTAGCGGAGCATTCAACATGTGGCCACTTCCGGCCCCCTGGGCGACACTGTTTGCTTTCTTCTCGTCCGCGTCGCCCGGCCACGTAGTAGCTTCGCCGAGGCGCTTTCCACCAGCGCCTGCTCGGTGCGGCGCCGAGAAGCCCCCAAGGTTAATTTTGACTCGGTGTTCGAGAGCCGCAATCCCGGGCCGACAGGCGCGCACGGCGGCCCTGGCACGCGGATTTCCCGCCGCTTGCATCTTGCGTGCAAGTGTGCTCCGTACTGGCGGCCGAGGGGGAGCTGGCTCCGTCACTGCTCGCTCTTTTTTGCCCTTCTCGCTCGCTCTGCGCCTATGAGGTGCACTGACACAGGATGTGACGCTACGGAGGCATGACCCCGCGGACGCAAAGCTACGTGCAAAATAAACCGACGTCTAGAGACGGAAGTAGCGGTCCGAGTTCACATGCGCCTCGGGTAAGCTAGATATAAACGCGAAAAGTGTTCGAAGCCCCTGGCGAGGTCGCTCTTGACATCCGTGCACACCGATTTTCCCAAGGCATTTATCTCAGTATGTTCTGTTAGTTCAATAGCTTGCAGACACTTGTTTTTACGTCAAACAAAATTCACTTAAGAAACAAAAACAGGAAGTCAAGACTCCTGCTTCCGGTACCTGATGCATGTGATTCTCGCCGAATTACACGTGCTAACGCTCTTGGTACGGCGCGTAGTTGTATAGAGTTCTTTCAGCTTGAGGTGGACATACTACTTGCGACAGGCATCCTGTTAACCAGGTGAGACTGCTTGGAAAGTTGTTGCCGAACAGCCAACTTAGAACAGAGGCCAACGTTGCGCTTCGGGGCTCTATTACTGACACGAGCCTGTATGAGGGTGGGTGGTCTAAAATACTGCAAGCGCGCGTGCTTCTCAACCTACTCGAACCAGAGCAACCACGGACGGAGCCGTGTGATAAATAGGTGTTCTGTACTTTATTCAGAGCGGCATTGCAGTGACGTCAATGTGTTCGTAGAGGTAGTGCCTTTAATGAAGTGCCTTTTTGTTTACACCTTTTATTTCTTTTTTTCTTATTTACTTTTTTTGCACTTGCGTCGAGCAAAAGGAGCAGCCTCGGTTGGCAATACTTCTTACAGTACAAACTGTTTAACCCTAACTCAACATTAACTTACTCTCAGAACCGCCGTACTGTTTGAATTTAATAGATAACATCATTATTACAGGAAAATGTGGTGAAGAGGAAGGGAGGGAAGGAGGGAGGGAGGGATCGAGCAAGCGTTGTTCAGGCGGGACTAGCCTTGCTAAATGTTCTCTTGTGATGAAGTGGGCGAAAGTTCGATACTGGCGGTATATAGAAGTTACTATACATTGGCCCTACTAACGGGAATAAGACCTTCCTGTATAATACTACTTACTGTATGGTTACGGTATTCGGCGAATGTTACATAAAAATGAACCTTTCCAATAAGCTGGTTATTTCAACTATATTTACGGATTATCCTAGTGACTTATCGCCGTGGCCTAGAATAGAGGACAAAATGATGGCGTCACTTGAATATCGGTTATCGTTCTTCTGACACCTTTTCTGGCGCCTAGTAAACAATCTGCATCTTTTTGGCATTACGGGGCACAGACACAAAAGTCATTGCGGGTATGTGCAAAGTGTTTAATATTTTTGCTCCCGGTACCCGAAAAAAACTCGAAACTATGGGCGTCCTCAAAACGAGTAGGAACGCTTTTTTTTTACGAGCAACCAATGAGATATTCCGCATTTGAGACAAACTGTTTTTCCTCCGCTGCAATCGGTGGCAACAAGTTACCATTAAGGAAGATCATCGCAGGATCTGAACTACTACACTAAACTGATCGTGCGGTTATCCTCTTCTTCAATTCCGCCGCAGCGACATGTTCACACTGACCCTGTTGCCGACGGGGGTCATAATTCCGGTATTCATTCCACTTGACGATCCATCCAGCCATTGTAATCCATATGTACAAGTTTAACATCCTTTCTCGATTCTACTGAGGACAATGACATCGCGATAGGTCGTGGCTTGCCTATGTACGCTTGCATGTACGGACAGAGATAATTGTACTTGGAACTGTGGGAATGCTTCACATTCCATAAGAAAAAACGGGAGATATGTACCTCTAGTGACCTAAGTGGGCATTGCTTCGGAGAGTATCCTCTTTCAGGGACCCTAGTTTGTTTGTTTTTTGCGCTGCCTGCTCCAATGCGAATGACATAATCGGATTCTACTGAGGCTGAACTACACAGGTGTCATTATACCAGGAGGGCTACCTGGGACACAAACAGCGCTCCTTCACTATAACAGGACCTGGCCGCCCTGGTGTAGCATTCGGCCGAAACCTGCCTTTGTGCTTCAGTGGACACAGATACTCTAATGATGATGATGATGATGCCGAGTATTTCTTAACTGGTTTAGTTGAGAGGTCCTCGTTTGAGGCGAGGTACAGTCCGGGGAGCGCATCATCGCTTTGCGTTCCGGCGAGCTGTGGCTGAGGTGGTGTCCCCATCCCTCGCAGAGAACAGTCCAGAGAGGAGCGTGAGCACAGCCGAGACACCAGCCGAACACGATGCGGACCATTCGCGGGACCCGGAGGCCACGTCGCAGGGCTGCTGGGCTGCCTGGAAGCCGGCCAGTCCACGGTCTCCCGCTAGCCTTTCGCGAACGGCCACTCCCACCGTGGCTGCCGACGAGCCGCTCAGCCTGACCGTGCACGACGCCCAGCCGCCGCAGCTGTCCCCCGCGGCGGCCGCTTCAGCTAGCATACTCGCTGCCGTGCTCCAGCAAGTCCGAACACTTCAGGTAAGACCCTCTTTGGACTGTAGTGAAACGTGGCCCGGTTATTTCGAGGCAATTCCTGATTCAATTTCAAGTCCTCGTGAAGCTTTGATAGGAGTAGTCAGCTCTGTTCGTGACTTATGGCCTATTGAAAAGGATGAAAGAGACAGATACCCGGCCAGCGTGCATGAGAGCGCAGGGCTGATTGGGGTTCATGTTTCTTTGCAGCAGGAGCCGAGCGGTGCATCGCGGCTGTCGAGCAACGGTGGCGGCGAACCGTACTACGCGTGCCCGGAGTGTGGGAAGCGGTACAGCACGTCCAGCAACCTTGCGCGGCACCGACAGACGCACCGCAGCGTGACCGACAAGAAAGCGCGCCAGTGTCCGCACTGCTCCAAGGTGTACGTGTCCATGCCGGCCTTCTCGATGCACGTGCGCACGCATGGTCAGGGCTGCCAGTGTCCCTTCTGCGGCAAGTGCTTCTCGAGGCCCTGGCTGCTGCAGGGACACATCCGCACGCACACGGGCGAGAAGCCCTTCAAGTGCGCCCAATGCTCCAAGGCGTTCGCCGACAAGTCCAACCTGCGCGCCCACGTCCAGACGCACTCGCCCACCAAGCCATTCGTGTGTCGCCGCTGCGGCAAGGCGTTCGCACTCAAGAGCTACCTCTACAAGCACGAGGAGTCCTCCTGCATGAGGGTCCGCGCCACCTCGAGCCCGCCCGCGACGGCGTCCGCTGCTGGCGCTGAACACGACGTCGAGCCCGAGCTCTAGCCGACTACGCGCGGGGCTCGTTGTGCACTCGGAAAGACCCTGGACTATTCCGTGTACTTTGACTAAGACAGAAGAACAGCACTGAAGAGTACACGCACAAGAAAGAAGACAAAGGAAAGGCGCCTGTCCGGTGTCTTTTTAGTGCTGTTTTTTACCTTAATCCTTGCGCGGTCGCTCCCAAAGGCTGATGACAGTGGCTGCGCTAAAAACAAGCTTCCCAGAATGTAGTTGCAGCCAGTGCCATCTCTAGGAGAATGCCGTTTGAAAGATACACACACAGATGGCGGGTTGCGGACTTTTTCTAGCCAGGGGCTCGTTTCTTTTGGAAGTTTGTAAAGCGCTCTTTTATCGCTGTCCTTGCAGTGACGATGATATGTTCGGCCGGTGAAGGCCTTTGCCTTATCGATATCCGTCCACTTTTATGTGCATTTGAGCAACTCAAGTGACAGGAAAATAGATAATTACAAGCAGCAGGAGCAAATGCGTTAAACATGGCCACCCTTGCCGAATGTTCGGGATATTTATCTTCAATGCCAGTTTAATACGTCTGGCTTAACTTTAAGCTAGCACCGTCATTGCCCTGCACATTTTTTCCTCTCAGATCTCGAAATTGAATAACCCTTTGTGCAATAAACTGAACATAAAGTAAAGCCGAGTTTATCAACTTGAAGGCGGAGTGCAGTGCTAGTCTGTAATGGGCAAAGCGTCATTACATGGCTCCTTGCCTTCCGCAGTTCACTAGAGAATGCAAATCAACATTTCTTTTTGCTTTTTGGGCTAGTTCAGGTCTTTGCAGAATGAATGGAGGTGATGACTCAGTACTATGGAGTATTAGGAAGCTTCAAGAATCAAAAGACTAACAGTTTATTAAGTAGACTGCAGCTAAATTTTATTGTTGGTAATTGCGTCCTGGACATAGCAGCATAGTTATAACAAGCAAACTACATGACTGTGGAGCTGCAAAAAACATGTGGTAATTTCTAAGCTTGCATGTGAGAGCGACATAAAAAATCACCCAGCCCGTCAGATTTGCGCGAAGGCTGCATTAGTTCAGGAAAGCTTGCGAGCTCTGCGTATCTCTAATCCATGTCCTGTATTCAAGTGCAAAACTTACTTGAAAAATTTGGAATAGGTTAATGAGCAACTCGCACTTTTATAGTAAAAAGTGCGGTTAGTCTTACACCTCCTTAATTTGAAAAGAACTGCTAGTATTTTAAAGCGTATTTGTCGACTTTTCCGCGATGTAATTGCATGCAGAAGCAGTTTGAGTACTGACCATGGTGCAGTCGAAAAGCGCCTGAGTCACGAAAGCTCTCCTTTCAGGTCTTTTTTTAATGCGCGTGTGGGTGGCCATTATGCATGCATGTCTTACGATAGCGTTGGGAACGAGGCTATGAAAGCGCAACGAAACGGTCTCTACGTGGCGGCAGGGACGTGTTCGGGGCACCAAGGTTAACGAATCACCACCTAGCCGAAACGTTTGATAGCAGGGTGAAATTAATTGCTCATGTGCGCTGGTGCACCGTGAAAGGTTGCTTCGAAAGTAAACAGCCGATGATTTCTTGTCAGAATGAAAGGGGTACAAGTCATGGGCATGACATTTGTGTAAATCACAACATTGGGTAAGACATGCCTGAACATCACAAGTTTTCAGCGCGCGCCAGCGGCGAACCAAAGCAGTGCAGTGCACCAAACGCCTCACCCTCTCTCATCACACACATTATTACGAGCATTCCTGCGGCCTAGCAGCAAATTCATCTCAACATTCACTCACGACGTGCCTTACATCCATTTCATCGAATCAGATGTGACCTATTTTTAGACGCGACTACCTTTTCCACTGTTGCTAAACGAAAGCTGACGTTTATTCTCGATGTATTTACCCTTGTGTTTAGCGTGTTAGTAACTCAGATTGAACTGAGGGTAGATGCGATTTCGCTATTAGGCAGGTTATCTCGCGTGTGTGCGTGTACGTATGAGCCATTTTTGTGGGTGACTGCTCTCACTTGAGTGCTGTCCTGGTTTTCTGCGATGAATGAATGAAAAAAAAAAACCTTGGAGAGCGTTACCCCCAAGCCGAATAGTGGACCTCTGACCCCTAGCGTAGCTGGGCCGGCTTGTGCAATATGTGTGACTCGTAGTGTGTTGTCCTGTTCGTTATTATTAGGGGTCAGGTGCCAATACAATTGCATAGCTTTCCACCGTGGGATTCATCCCACCGAGAACAGAGGCCACTCGCTTCGTTTTACCGAGTTTCCTGGTTTGTGGATGCCGCGATGAGGGCCCGTGTAGGCTGTTCTCTCTGCAAAGCAGAAAGAACGTCGAGAGGAAACCCACTGAAGTTATGTCAACGTGTGGATGAAGGGCGAAAGTCGTAGCCGAATAAAATGTTTCTAGCTCGGACTTTCACTCTCTGGCACCGGAAAATTGGCATCTCGGCTCTCGATTTGTGACTCGTTTGTTGAAAACCTAACAGCCGTGGCTCGTTTGTTGATATATGACTACTGAATACGCCATGGGCGGCTGACCTTCGAGTGCTGAGTGCGCCTGTGGGCAAGCAGATTAATGTGGGGCTGATATGTTTTAGTTTTGTTTGTTGTCCTTTTTGACTCAATGTATTTGATTAACTTATTTCAGCAATAATGGTTCCAACTTCAGTGCCTTACTCTCTTCAGTTGTGCTTTGAATTTATTTCGTGTTCACGCCGTGTTTATCTGATTTATTACAAGCTAGCGTCACCGCAAGTGCCTTGCGCATCGACGCAATCCTCTATCTCGTCGTATTTTTCTGACTGAGTTGGGAAGAAAGAGAGAGATAATGTGTTCAATGCGTAAAAAACCGGTAATACATGACGCGGGTATATTTATGGCCAAAACAGGACACACGACTGGAAAGCGTCAAAGCGTCCGTCCTTCATTGTTTATTTGTACAGAGCGCGCGACTTCCCATGTTTTGATGTCATTTTTTCCGGTGTGAAGCAATAACTCCAAGTGCCTTGTTTTTTTTTCCCCTATGACTGAATGCTATATATAATCCATAAGTGCCTTGTTTTTGCTCGTGAGATCCGCTCGGAGTGCAGCGTGAAAACGCAACGAACAACGGCCTTGAATCGCCAAAAAACGCAGAATAAGCAATACCGGCCGATCACCAGGGTGCCGGTTTAAAGGGACAGCCAACCGATGTTTGTGGAGTATCTATGCTCTCCATCCCAAATGAAAGGTACTACTTAAAACACCTTTAACCATAACGGTTTTTCTCATAGGGCAACACATACTTTTACGTGTACGTGAGATGAAAAGAAATATTGGGAAACTTGTCCTCAGCTAACACAATAATCAAATGTAGCCTTCCTTATTTCTTTATGGGGTTTTGAGTCACGCATTGAAACCAACGTGGCTGTTTGTATACGTGCGGTAGTGTCACGTTTAGACACTGCATGGCGCCACCTTTCAGATTTCACAAAGTTTAATGTCAAATGAAATGTTATTTCGGCCTATTAAGAAATTGCTTGTGCTTGGCCCTCTACATAAAACGCTGGCTTTCATATGAGCCAGAGGACATGCATTCCACTAAAAGCGGTTGGCTGTGCCTTTAACGTCATTCTCGGTGGTTGTACAGTGCTTGCGTGCGAATACAAGTCAGCCGCAGGTTGCCCGAGCGAATAAAAGAGTGAATCTCACTCGCTGTGCTTTCTTTGTAGCATTGATCTTTGCCTGTCGTCGGGGGATCTTGTAAGAGTTGGGGTCGGGTTCATTCGTACCAACAGAGCAGGGTGTTATTCTAGAATGAATAAACGTAACATCTGGAACTTTACAAATATGTATGTGTTATATCCCTGGCACCTACATATCTGCGCAACAGACTTGTTTTCTAGTTATGTAGGCGCACAGCTCTATCACTGTTGTTCTCAGTGCAAAGTTAATGCTCCTGACAACAACCGTCAGCTTGCAGTTCGGTGCAGAACCTTATGAGGTTGTGGTTTCTCCTGTTTAGTTCCTCCATTTTTTTTCTAGAAACTGAGACTGTCTGTGTAAATTTGTAGATACTCCTTGCAATTCAGCGATTCACTAACGACTAATGCTCGCTAAAAGAAATTATATATTTCCCAGAAATGAAGGTGTTCTCTATGCACAGCAATCTATAGCTGCCAGTGCAGCTCATTGGTTAACAAGGTTACAGATCCTCACAAGCAGACTGTCGATTTTTACTTTATCTAATTGACTGTGGGTGTCTTGTAGCATCCTTGAAACAAAGACTAGTCTCCTTTAGCTGCGCACGTCCATAAGTGTGCTCTACCATGTGTATTTATTTGTAGGATGTCTTTACATTTGCGAAGTGCAATGTCTTGTGTACCTTCTGCGTTTCTCTTAGTTTGGAACAAATTAAAACTATTGAGATCCCATTCGTACAAGCTGCCTCTTTCTTTGTCTTTATAAGCCTTGTTCTTGTTGTTGATAAACTTTATTTTCAACCTGGTGATGTGGGAGGGGTCCCTCAGTCCAGGAGACCATGGGACGACCGTGTTGTCTCAGCGTTGGACACCAAGAGTTGCTGGAGAACCAAGCCGACGCTGGTAGTCAGGTTCTCCCACAGCTCAGGAAGGGAAAGGGTTGTGGATAAAGGTGGGAGGGCAGAGTTATGTGCGCACCCCAAGATCAAATGAATGAGATTGCATGGGTTAGAGCAGAATTTACAGGTGGCAGGGTATTGGGTGGGGTACATCCGATGTAGCCAAGTTCGGTGAGGGAAGGTGTTTGTCTGAAGTCTCCGGAGGATTCATTCTTCTCTAATAGTAAGCTGCTCTCGAGGATGCGGGAAATGTTCTCTTGAAGTGCGGCAATGGGTGATGTCTTGAAATGTGACCAGGGGAACGAGACTCGGTGTTTCCTCAGAGGCCTGGGAGGAAAGTTCGCAGACTTGTCTATGGGCAAAGTTATTGCCCGTCAGTGAGGAATGTCCCGGGGTACATACAATGTAGATCTTCCGGTTGGGGACGTGTTGAGGGAGGAGCTTTCACGTACTAGAGCACGAGGGTGCTGGTTTGGGCCTGTTGGTAGAACATGACAAAGAAATGAAGCGCTGGGACAACGGGAGAAGCGAGTCAACACACACACACACACACACACACACACACACACACACACACACACACACACACACACACACACACACACACACACACACACATATATATATATATATATATATATATATATATATATATATATATATATATATATATATATATATATATATATATATATATATATATATCATCACCAGCCTGTCTACGCCCACTGCAGGGCAAAGGCCTCTCCCATTATTCTCCAATTACCTCGGTCCTGTGCCAACTGTGACCAATTTATCCCCGCAAACTTCTTGATCTCATCTGCCCATCTAACTTTCTGCCGCCCCCTGCAACGCTTGCCTTCTCAAGGGATCCACTCTGTTACCCTTAATGACCAGCGGTTATCTTGCCTTCGCATTACATGCCCTGCCCACGTCCATTTCTTCTTCTTAATCTCTACTAATATGTCCTTAACACGTGTTTGTTCCCTGACCCACTCCGCTGTCTTCTTGTCCCTTACGCGTATCATTTTCCGCTCTATTGCCCGCTGAGTCGTTCTCAATTTAAGTTGAACCCTCTTAGTTAGCCTCCAAGTTTCTGCCCCGTAGGTGAGTACCGGTAAAATGCAGCTGCCATACACTTTCTTCTTCAGCGACAATGGTAGGCTGCTATTCATTATCTGATAATGTCTCCCATATGCACCCCACCCCATTCTGATCCTTCTAATTATCTCTGTCTCATGGTTGCGATCTTGGGTCACAATTTGGCCGAAGTAGATATATTCGCTTACCACTTCCACTGCCTCGCCACCTATCTCAAACCGCTGTGCTGTCCCGAGGTTATTGATCATTACTTTAGTTTTCTGCATATTAATTTTCAGGCCCACGATTCTACTCTGTTCGTCCAGTGCGGAAAGCATGCTTTGCAAAAGCATGCTTTGCTTTTTGTTGCACATCGGTTTAGTACGAAGGCTTGGGTCTGTCAATCTGCATAGTTTACCCAACTTGTTGGGAGCCGAAAAAACGACCCTTACCTTCGACCGCTCGGCTATCTTTTTCAAATTGTGGGAAAGTTTGTGAACGTAGGGTATAACGGCCGTTTCTGGCTTTTCAATGGGCGTTGCCTCGATATCGTCATTGCCACCTTTTTTCCTTTCCGTAAGCAATGCTTCGGCTACCGAAACTAACAAATGTTTGGGGTACCCGGCCTGAGATAAGCGCGCATCCTGATCGCCAAAGCTCTGGTTCATTAAATGGGGACATAATTTATTTAGGGCATTCCTGAAGCATAATTTTACTATCCCCCTTCTCACAAGCTTTGAATGCGCAGAGTTGTATGGAGGAGTGGCTTATTTGCTCGTGGTGCGTAGCACCAGCAGACATGGTTATCGTCAAATGAAAGACATGAATTTAAAAACCGGATTGACCCATCGTCAGGAAGTTCATGTGTTAATTCAAGCGGTGCGAGGCACTGCTTAACTTTTGTTAGTACATTAAAAGCCTCTGTCTCAAACATGTCACACTTGCAGTTAAGAACGATTAAAAAATCGTCGACAAACCTAAAGATCTGAACAACCGACGTCCCTTCAAGAGAAGCGGAGACTACCTTGTCGAGTTTTGAAAGATACAAATTGCTAAGAACGGAGGCGATACAGGAACCAATGCAGATGCCGGACTTCTGGAGGTGCGCTTGATCGTTCCACATGATAAAAGTTGATCTGAGGTAGAAACTTCAAAGCTTTAAAAATTACTGCAAAGCGGGGCCGGATACCCCAACCATTTGTTAGTTTCGGAAGCCGAAACATTGCTCAAAGAAGTTGGAACGGAAAAAAGGTGGCAATGAAGATGTCGAGGCAGCGCCCATTTAAAAGCAAAAAAAAAAAAAAAAAACGGCCGTTATACCCTACGTTCCCAAACTTTCCCACGATTTGAAAAGATAGCCGAGCGGTCGAAGGTAAGGGTCGTTTTTTTGGCTACCAACAAGTTGGGTAAGCTATGGAGATTGACAGACCCAAGCCTTCGTACTAAACCGATGTGCAACAAAAAGCACAAAAACCGCTTCGTAGCTTGCGCTGAGGGCGTTGTTAACAGCCTTATGTTGGAATGTTGGAAAAGGTACATCGGGCAAACAGGGCGGTGCCTCAACGATCGTCTCCGTGAGCACAGCAATAATGTAAACAACAACACCGGGGGATGGCTTGCGTCACACTGCAAGAAGAATGGTGGCAAGCCCCTGTTCGATAAGTGCGTAGTTGTTGCCAAGCACAAGAATCAGCTAACGCGAGAGATACTGGAAACTCACAACTGCGTCTGTTGCGTTATCAAAGAAAGATCGTGATTACTTGAGTCGACTGTGACGTGATGGCATTGTTCTATGACGTGGGCCAGTGTTCATGTATATATGTATATATATATATATATATATATATATATATATATATATATATATATATATATATATATATATATATATATATATATATATATATATATATAGACAGAAAATAAGGGTTGGCAGTCAAGAAAACCTCAGAAAGCAAAGGGGAGGTTGTGGTGGGTCATAGAAAGAGATAAAGAATTTTTTGAGTCAGAAAGAAATTGGTGAAAAAATGCCCGCCGGGTGGGATCCGAACCCACGACCTATAGCCGAATTGGAAAGGCATTCGAGATCTAATCGAAAGGCGTGGGTTTGGTCCCCACTCTGGGCGCGTGTTTTTCTTTCTTTCTTCCGTATATTTAAAAAAAATGTTAACTTCATTAACCGTAGTAAACAAAAAAGAGCCTAACTACACCCCTATGCCTCCTTTGGCGTTGTAGACTGCCGATCTATCTTTTTGTATTTCCTCAACGAGCCCCTCATTTTCCTTACTATATTATTCTGCGAAAGCGTAGCGAGGGTCTCGGTACTGGCAGCCTTGATGCCTAGGTAGCATAAGAGGGCTTCCCGCCAGTTACCCGCTCATGACAGGCTGTAGACGTTCGAGTCACGCCCCGGGGGTTGAAAAGAAGGTCCCCTTCTCCCCGTGTAGTCAGAGTGGCGCAGGCTACCACCCTCAAGCGTCAGATACAGTTCTAGCAAATATAAATAGCCCAGAAAGTGAAGGGGAACACAGTCGCCCAGATAGCCGAATTGGTAAGGCATTCGAGATCTAATCGAAAGGCGTGGGTTCGGTCCCCACTCTAGGCGCGTGTTTTTCTTTCTTTCTTTCTTTCGTATATTTAAAAAAATGTTAACTTCATTACCCGTAGTAAACAAAAGAAAAAAGAGCCTAATCACACCCCTATGCCTCCTTTGGCGTTGTATACTGCCGATCTATCTTTCTGTATTTCCTCAACGAGCCCCTCATTTTCCTTACTATATATATGTATATATATATATATATATATATATATATACATATATATATATATATATATATAGAAATAAGGGTTGGCAGTCGAGAAAACCTCGGAAAGCAAAGGGGAGGATGTGGTAGATCATTGAAACAGATTAAGAATTTGGAAAGAAAGAAAGAAAGTGAAGAAAAAATGCCCGCCAGGTGGGATCCGAACCCACGACCTCCAGAATACCGGTCTGGTGCGATAACCACTACGCTACCGGCGGGGCGATTTTCCCATTCACTTTCTGGGGTATTTATGTTAGGTATGTTTGTTTCCTGTGCTTGGGGGTGGTAGCCAGCGCCATTCGGACTAATCGGGGTGAAGGGGACCTTCTTTTTAACCCCCGGGTCGTGACTCGAGTGTCTACGACATGTCCAGAGTGGTCGACCAGCTTTGAACCCTCTTAAGCTCCCTTTGGCAACAAGACTGCCAGAACAGAGGCCCTCGCTATGCATGTAGCGAATCAGAATAGGAAATGAGGGGCTCGTTGAAAATAACACAGAAATAAGGGTTGGCAGTCGAGAAAACCTCGGAAAGCAAAGGGGAGGATGTGGTAGATCATTGAAACAGATTAAGAATTTTGAAAGAAAGAAAGAAAGTGAAGAAAAAATGCCCGCCAGGTGGGATCCGAACCCACGACCTCCAGAATACCGGTCTGGTGCGATAACCATATATATATATATATATATATATATATATATATATATATATATATATATATATATATATATATATATATATATATATATATATATATGTATGTATGTATGTATGTGTGTGTGTGTGTGTGTGTGTGTGTGTGTGTGTGTGTGTAATCGTCTGCTAATAAAACTGTTGGAAGCAGCGCCTTGTATGTATTGACTCGCTTGTCCCGTTGTCCCAGCGCTTCATTTCTTTGTCACGTAGTAGAGGTCCCGCTACCTGCTAGAAAGCTACGACAGACTCCTTGACAGTCCGTAATTACAGCCGTTGCGGGAGTTTGAGTGATGGCCAGGGCTCCAGCAAATTCTTCCGCGGCCCAGATAGATGCGGTCTTGAGTGAAGCGCAGGTAAAAATCTTGTCTTTGGTGGTTACCATGGCTACGTGATGGTAGGAAGTGGAGTAAGGGCTGGCATCTGTGTATGGAACATTATGATTGGTTTTATAGATTCTTTCTCGGGCTTGGCTACGAGCGCGGCGGCAACCGAATGGATTGTTTGGGAAGAGGGTGGATACGAATGGATTGACGCCAATTGTGGGGAAGAGGTTTTCTGTCGGTGGTATGAGGGGTGGCCATTTTCAGGTCCTGTAAAAGTGCCAGTCCTGTTGGTGTTTGGATGAGGTGGAGACGTTGACTGGAGAGATGCCCTTCGACGAGCTCCGAGACCGAGTTGTGAACGCTAAATTGGAGCAGTTTAGTTGTCGCGGAGGACGTAGGAAGATTAAGGGATTTTTTTATAGCTTTGCAGATGAGGCGATCGATGGCTTCAAGGTCTCATTTGGTGAGAGAAAGGTAGGGGGCGGTGTAGATGACCCGTGATATGCGCGGATAAGGCGAATAAGGTTTTCCTCCTTCATGCCGCGATGGCCTTTTTCCTTCCTGTTATTGCTTCATGACTTGTGTAAATACTGTGGTGAGCTTGGATATGGTCTAATCTTTCCGTGTTTTAGACTGGATAGTAACCCCAAGTATCTTGAGTGAAGGGCTGGGACATATGAGCTGACCGTCGAGGGTAATTTGAATTGATTCTTCATTGGATGCAGGGGGACATTTTCGTGCAATAATGAAGTCAGATTTTTTAGGGGAAGAGAGAAGGCCAATTGATGAAGCGTATTGTTTCAGTGTCGGTGGCTCTTTGAAGGGTATCTTGAATTTCACCTAAATAAGCCGTGTCAGTCCAACAAGTAATGTAATCCGCATGCAGGGTGTGATGAACACGGGCAATGGCTTTAAGCTGACGAGGTAGGTCAAGGAGAGCGATACTAAATAGTAAAGGTGAAAGAACAAAACCTTGAGGGGTGCCGCGAACTCCTAGGGGATCAGATTGGACATCGCATTATTTTGGGATCGCCTATCTGTGCGTGAGAAAATCAGCAACGTAGGAGCGAGTACGCAAGTTTCGTTGAGACGGGAGAGGATGGCGGTGTGAGAGACGTTATCGCAGGCTCCCTTAAGGTCACATGCAAGAATGGCACGAGATGAATTTCGGGAGTCCGGTAAGAGAATTTCTTCCTTCATGCGAAGGAGAATGTCTTGCGTGCACAAATGTTTTGTAAAACCATACATAGTATTTGAGATGAGTTCATTGGCTTTTAGATAGGGTTGTAGACGTCGGAGTAACATGCGTTCCACCAGTTTACCCGCACAATATGTTAAAGAAATAGGACGAAGGTTGTCAAGGTGTGGGGGGTAGTTAGGTTTTGGGATAAATGCGGATCCCTGCTGTTTCCCTTGGGGGGGAAGTATTCCGGATTCCCAATGAGCGTTCGTATTCTGCAGAAAATGTTCCATTGAGTCATAATCCAAGTTCTCTAAAAGGGGGTAGGCTACACGATCCGGGCAAGGGGTGCTGTTTTGTTGCATTCGGAAAGAGATGTGCGGAGTTCATAAAGTTGGAAATCTCGGTCAATTTATGGATTCTGGTGGCCTGTGTAGGGAGGGGGAGTGAAATTTCTGGTTGTGCGGAGATATTTAGTTTCTAAGGAACGCATGAGGTCGTCATAAGAGCCATTAAAAAATGAATAGTTCTTGTAAATGCTCGATGAGACTCGCTCGCATTAGCATGGGGGTACATAAGATGCGGGGAAGGTGCCAAGTACTTTTGGTTGACAGGGTAACTTGGAGGCTGCAACACAGCTGTAACCAATTTCCTTTAGAAAGGTGGTTGGTGTTATCCGTTGCTTGTTGATTAAGAAGAGCTATTCGAAGACGCCGTTTGCGGTTGTGCCGCTGTCGCCTCCAGCCCTTGGTGAGGCTATGTCGTGCATCCCAAAGTCTGAATATTTTCGGGTCTACATGAGGGGTGTGGTAGGTGGTAGCCACTGTTTTGGTGGCTGAATGGACAGTTTGGATTGAACCATCTATTCATGCTGATAGTGGTTGACTGGGGTCAATAGGTTTGGAGGAAGTTGCCTTTCTGAAGGCATCCCAGTTGGTAAGACGTGTCACCCCCCCCCCCCCACCCTCCTGAGCATTGTAGCTGTGGTTTCTAATTGTTATTAGCATAAGGTAGTGATCAGATCCAAGGTTTTCTTTCGTGAGGAACCAGGGGACATCTAGGGAGCCCAAAAGAAATTAGAGGTCCGGGGTAATATCCCTGGTGACGCTTGTACCAGTGCGGGTTGGTGAATCAGGATGGCTGATCAGCAGTAGATTAACGTTGTCGATAACATTGGCCAAAAGAGAGTCCCGCTGGTTTTTGTAGTGGTAACCCCTGTTGGGACGAGCGGCATTGAAATCGCCTAAAATATATAAAAAAAAGGTATGTTTCTGGCGATTTTGGGGGCATCATTGATCATGGCTTTTAGGTCAGGCGATTTTCGGGTGGTTCACAGCCTGCAAGTGGCCGCGAACGAACGAAGAACATTTATTGGTAGGATGTGTGGGAAGGAATACGGCATCAGTAATGGCCTAAAATCTAGGAATCGCGGACAAAGCGCCATAATGTGTTTAAAGTCTTTTCGATGCGGCCGGATCAAGTCCTCGTAACTAAGGACCCATGCAGGCCGGTTTGTCGACCATGGCCCTATGCGTACACTGAAGTTCCATACAAGGTGATAAATGGTGGGTTTCTGCGCCTACCCACATGCAGAGCAGGCGTGAGAAGGTTGGGATCGTGATGAAAGATCATTGTGAACTACAACATTGAAATTACCGCCCCGTCGGGTCCTGTTAGGCGCTTGCCTCCTTCTTCCCTCGACTGGATGATGCCTTCGAGAGTGGGAAGGCCCGCATACCGACAGGGCTGCTCGAACCGGGTATGTCGCGGAAGCCTTCCCCAGCAAGTGCATGGCTTTCCCTCTCCTTGGGGTACTGCCCCTCCGACACTTATAACAAAAGAGAATTGCATGTAAAAAAAAAAAAAAAACGCCTGTCTCATTGAGAAGTGATTCCCATGTTTACCCTTACATACGGTATCTGTAAAACGAAAAGGCATAAGTGGAAAGTCGGACACACACAAAAAGCAAAACTTCGGCAGATGCACACAAGTCATCTTACGCGTAGGAATTTTCGAGTTGAGCAAATACAACAGAGCAACCACGCTCAGTGCTCATAGGCCGCGCTACTAGCAGCGGAGATTTGTGGGTATGGCCTATGGCGGGCCGGTGGGAAGTTCTTTGCAGTGATTATGATGATCATGATAATGATATTACCATAGACGATGTTATTATTATTACTAGTAGTACTATTGGTAGTAGTAGTAGTCATATTATTAACGTGGTAATGAAAATACTAACACCAACCACCCGCGAATATTTACGCGCCAAGAATAGCCGACAAGTCTTTATGGTCACCCGAAAAATGGTAATCGATTATGCAATAATATTGCCCCAGAGCTTCCCGAGAAACTTACACGGAGCATAACCGCATATCCATGTGGCCAATCTCTCCCTATCTGGGTATGTGCTCCGGTGGAAAGACCCTGGTCGATGACCAATGGAATGAAGAGAAGGTAGACGAAGTCCGAGCTCCCTTGGACTGGGTTCGCGCCATCAACCCGCCTCCCTCCCGGTGACTACGGTGTCTTTTGTAAATACACCTTCTTCCTGACTACCTATCTCTGCTTTGTCACGTGACAATATTATTACTACTAAGATTCGTTAGTTTTGCTTTGCAAAAGTACGACGGGAACAAGATTTCCCGATATGTTCACGAAACAGAAGGGAGAATGCGTGTAGCCACTGCTCCCCTCAGTCAAACTGGAAGCAGCTGGAGCAAAAATTAATAAGTATGTATCATTTCAGGCTTGTACGCATTCAAACAAATAATAAACGGCTCACATCGAAACCTCACTCGACTTGTCAGCTGTATATTTTCATTCCCATCGCGGCATTTGCATTGAGGGTTGTAATTACCGGACTTGGCAGTGTTGTTAGATGCAACGCATCTCATGCTCGCCCCCCTGTCCTTCCTGCGTCTGTCCGGCGTTGTCCGCACAGCTGCGCCTCTCCTCTCCTCTCTCCGATAGCGAACACTCTCTCCCAAACAGCTGCGGGTTGGCGCAGCGCGCTCTCACTCCGTTGCTAGGCGGCGATGGACGGCGCTGCACTCGGCGCTGCACTAGGGAGCCTACATGCGCCGCGCCTTCGTCGTTTTCGCGCGGCGCATGTAGGCTCCCTACGCTGCACGCGCTGCGCATGTGCAGTACTCTCTCTCTCTCCGCGCTGTCCTCTCCTTCGGGCGCTGTGAATATAAAGCGGCATGCCGCGCTCCGGCGGTCTCAATCGACGGTCGTCCGCCCACCTCCCCTTCGCGTGAGAATCCCTGCTATAAGCGTAATCAATACGATGGAAAACGCCAATGGAACCTCCCATGAGATGCGTTGCATCACACCAGGGTTCCCGCGAGGGGAGGTGGGCGTAATTTTTAGTTAAAGGGAAGGTGAAGCGGTTTTAGAATTAAAAGAAAAGTTGACTAGCAGCAAGTACACATTGAATAGTTCCCGTGTACGAAATATTTTCGCAATACATGCAATAGAAGCGGTGCAATGAGCAAACAAAAGTGGCCCGATGCCCCGCCCCCATCTCGCCGCGCGATGCCGGAAGACCGAAGAGCGCGGGCGAAAACCGGCTGAAAAACGTCATACCTGGACTTCCGGCCGGATCGGCCGCCTCGGCCATGCTCTTTTCGCCGTGTTTCCTTGTGAATGATACTTGTTGTTGTGGTTGATAGCACTCATTTGTACAATTTTCGCGTTCAAAAAGTATGCACGAGCGCCAAACGAGGCATACGTTATCATGCCGTATTCTTAAGCAGAATAATGCCACGCCGGGATGCTTGATAACATACGGAAGCGACAGCCGAGATGGCTGTGCTTGATGACAGAGAATATACTACACTACGTTAAATACTTTGTAAACCGCTCCAATGCGATTTTTTTTTTTTGAGGCGACGGACGTGAATGTTCACATTAGATTCTAGATTTAGGAAGGATGGGGAATACTACTCTACTTTGGCCGGGGTTGTTTCGTTCCATTCCAGAAACCAAGTCACAGTTGTTCAGGAAAAACTTGTTTCGTTAAACGCGTCGGTTTTCTTTCCCTATGGGCTCAGGACAGTGTTAAAAAAAAACAATTTTTTGACGAAACTAAAACAAGGGGCCAATCCTGATAGAAGTTCTCTCCCGGCTAAGAGGTAAACAGTAGTCCTACAAAGTAAAAGAACCAAGACAACCAGGTTACTTATTTTGCAAGTATACATGTCACGATAAGGTGATGTTTGTCTGGAATTTAAAAAAAAAACACCACTCCGATCCACCACCGTTCCATAATTTGTGTTGACTGCGGGGGCCTAATTTTTTGCCCAAGATTCTGTGTGGCTGCATATTATAACCTGGCAAGCACTTGTTGTCACTGAACCTCAAGTGTGCTCCAGTGATAGTCGGTGATATATATATTGATGATACTAAAAAAATTAGGACCGAAGAGTAAATATACGGCCTCTGTCCGACTAGCGCGGTAAATGCTTCAATCTAGAAATGCTGAAACAAGCCAACGATTCATTATCACAAACGTTTGGTGATTGTTACCTGAAGTAACGTAACTACAACGTAACTGCCTTGTCCTACTGGTCTGTTAATTATAACGAGGTGGCCGTAATATTGCAGCAGAATGCGCAACGCACAAGCGAAAATCAAGCCCTACTACAGCCAATAATGCTGAGCAGGCACTAGTATGCTGCAGTATTTTCAGAATAAATGCATGTGAAGCAGTAAGACGCCACTCATCGAAGTGCAGCTAGCAATCGCGGAGGCGCCGTAGCGCCGCTGCCGAAATGGCGCGCGCGTGTGAGTCTGTGTACGGGGATGAGTAACGGGGCTGTGGTGGGCGACAACGAACAAAGGAAATGCGGAAGCAGAGTCTGCTTGTTGGTTTATGCGTGTACCGGCAAGATGTGTCTCGCATATACGTTTACAGCGCATGAACGCTATTTTTTCGCGCAGTGGACGTACGTGCTTTTCGCTGGTAGATTGTTTATAAAACGCCCATTAATCTTCGGCATCAATGGTTTTGTGTATAATAAGAAACAGTTAAGGCAGTACCTAATATTAACATAAGGTATAAATTCCCCCTATGCTGGTTGCCTAATTCAAAAATATTTTGATGGAACCCACTAGTCGACGTCACAGTCACTGCTTTGGGGTTCTCTGTCGTGTAAAGCAAATTTAAGCTCCAAGATAATTGAACCAACAGCACGGGAAATATACAACACAAACTTCCAGTCATGTGCGAAAATTAAACTGCAAGCTAAATTGCCGCAAAGGCAACCGTGCGATCGTTCGCAATGCTTCCGACAACCCGCGCGGCCGAAGGGTGTCCTCCTTTGACGTCATGACGGGCGCAACCAATCAGGGGCGTCAAAAGACGAAAAGCGCGCGTCTTTCAAACGGGGCCGCGCTTTTTGCAAGATAAATGCCACTTGGACTCATGTACGATAAATTTCAATGTGATATTCGGAATCAGCGCGCAAGAAACTATATAGCTGTTAATCTAACTCAATTTTTTTGGAAAGCGCTTCAGCTTCCCTTTAAATTAGGAACCTAACTGACGTGAAACAATTCCAGCACGAGCGTAAGCGACTCGTATATAAGCGCAAAAATATCAGCACTATGAGGGAGGTCAGGAGAAGCTCCGCCTTAACAGCACGATGAAGTGGAATAACCCGCATACAGTGTAGCGACTGGTTTCGTCCAACACGCTACCGTATACATGTTCAGTCCGGCGATGACGTCCTCGAGGGCTCTTGAGGCTCTAGCAAGAATGTCGTTACAGGTAGCCACAGTCTATTACATTAAAGGCACAGGATTTCAGACGTTACTTTATTGGCATCGACACAGAAGAATACTCAGAGGCACTAAGCGAAATTATATCTGCGTGGCAAGGGTCTCCCGGCGTCTCTAGGCGTCTGCTAACGAGATCTGCTCTCTTCCGCTCCCGTCCGCTAGCCTCTCCTTGGAAACACCAATTACGCAGTTTTATCACAAAACAGCCGGCTCCTAAAGAGACGTCAGAACAGAGAGTGAGAAGGACCTATCAATTAACTCCCATTATGCCGCTGATTGACCACAACAATCAATCGTACGTGCGTGTAAAAATACTCATGTGACACACAGCACACTCTATCGTATGAATGCTCAAACACTTTTCCTCGAACTCATGTTAGCAAATAACCAATAAAATGGAACTGACTAACTCTCAACATTCTATAATGAAACCGGCCCGGCTTATGTGCCACTCATGAAAGGAATGAGGATTAATCCCATTTTATCGTCTAAATTACGTTTCTTTGTAAGCCCGCTTCTCCTTTCCGAGAACTCGGTGCGGGAAGCGCCAAAACCAGACCGTCTGCTCACTGACGTTTCCCGGCCTCAACGGCAACAGACACAGACATGGAACGAATTGAACGTAGACCTTATAGCTTTGGCCAGTACAACTGCGGCAGACAAAACGTCGCGCGTCCCCATTCACACTTCCTGAATCCTCGACTGACCTCACAGTTCTCGCAACTCTACCGACGGCCTCTACCTACCATGACCATTTTAATACTTACACTAATTATCAACCCATCTCACCGCAAGACAACAAAGGTGCGGTTTAGGCTCCGGAAAAGGACACGGTTGACGGCATGTCCGTGGCTGTGGATATCTCTGTCGGCCGCCTTCGAAGACGCACTTCCGCCGACAAAACAAAAACAAACAAAAAAACGCCCAAAGGCGTTAAGCTCCGCACTCATTGTACGCTGCATCAGCCCGGCTGGCATGACAAAAAAAAAAAAAGAAACTGCCCAAAGGCGAAAAGTGCTCGCGCGGAGCTTAGCATCAGCCCGGCTAACATGACAAAAAAAAAAAAAAACACAACAAGGCCAAAAAGCTAAACAACTACAGTAAATGTGCTGCCGGTGGTCTACATTATAAAACTGAGGTACTCGAACTTCATAGCCTGTCTTCTGCCCAAGCCGCTCTTAAAAACACATTACAAGCCTTTCTCTAAAACTGGGAAAATAGCCAAAGGGTCGAAGGCTTTGAGGCAATAGCATATGCAGCGGGCTATTTTTTTTAAATCCTGGGAACGCAAAGGTGGACACGGCTCGCTTTAGAGACATCTAACAATATGCAGTACAAGACGTTGCTTCGAGCAAGGACAGCCAGCCGAAGTCAAGGCATCCAGGACTAGGGATGCCTTGCACGGGGCGAGGCCCATTCATCAGCCTCAGCCACGGGGCGAGGCCCATTCATCAGCCTCTTGCCAATCCGAAGGCGAGAACATACTACTGCAAATGGCTAGCTAACCCCCGCCAGTAGGAGATATTACGCCTGTTTATCATCTGAGTTTCTTCAATTCTGCACATATAGCACCAGTAGTGAGAGAAAAAATCAAAGCCACTTTCCTAAGAGAAAGATAGTTAAAACGAAGAGCTCCTACTACCGTGACGGAATGGCGAAATCGGATAGACGTCGGCTTCATAATGCGAGGGACTGAGATTCGATTTTGACCACGGCAAGCGTTTTTTTCTTCTTGAGGCGCTTGATGTGCCTTCGCTTATCATCATCATCATTTTGCGAAACCCTTTGCGTAAAATTGGCTTTCCAAGAGTGGGTTTCGGCGCGACACCGAACGCCATCGGGGAGGCATAGAAAGATTTGCTTTAAAACAAAAATTCCTCAGAGCACTCTGGTCTGCTTGCGTGCTGTGAAGGAGAAAACACTAAGGCTTCCCCTAGCGACACTTACCAAATACTTCCGTACAGCTACATCGTGTTTGCGTCTCTTTTGCGGGGCTAGCATCACGGGACTAGCGTTCGTCCCGTCCATTTCTATCTCGTGTGCCGTCTTTCAGCCCTAACACTGTCTTCAGTGTCATGTAGCCAACTAACCCAACTTTCCGCCGTCAGGTCGCTTTCATCGCTTTTCTTCGTCTTTTGACGCGAATTACTTCAACAGGTGGACTGACGACCCTTCACGCCATAGCTGACCCAGAATAAAAGTTGTCCGTGGTTGAGTGCGCCTTTATATTCGTGTGTCGTTACGTTCGCCTGAATAAGCAAAAACGCCCGTGTGTACGAGATTTCGGTGCACGTTATAGATCCCCAGGTGGTCAACACACTAGCCTAACTCTTGTTCCGCCGCTCGCAACGTGCTGTTGTACCGTGGTGGTACATATAACGCGCACAACCCTACCCTGGAGACCCGGAGCGATTCCCGTACGAACTACAATGGGTTTCTTTTTTGCGGCGGCGCCAATTTTCTGCACCGGGAAACAACAATGCCGGTTTTTCGTACAATGTAGAACTTAGGGCTTTCACCTTGAAAATTACAGCGTTATTTTTGGCGTTTTGAAGAGGTGCTTTGGGATCAAATCGGTTCAGAAGGATGCACAAACTTAAATTGGAGACATGCGTATATCCTTGGACAAGAACATGAAATGCCTGGAATGTTTGATCAGGAGGTAATTAATGGTCATAAAAATCACGAGGACACCCAAGCACTTGTTATAGGTTGTGCACGCGAAAGTTTGAATGTTCAGCTGAACGTCTCAGACGCTTTGCTTCCTCCATGCGTTGTCGAACGGCTTGGTAATCTTTCCGCTTGAGATGTTTTACTTCGCCACCCAGACTTAACGATTTTAATGGCTTCGATCTGTCTCCTACGCGCTGTGTGCTGCTCGTTATTTCTGCTGTGTAATGAGAGAGTTGAAGACGATGTTGGCCTTGGCTGCTCGTTTGTTGCTTGTTTGTTCACTCGTCATCGAGGTTCCTCATTAGTACCCCGACCGACAGGCTTCTGAAATTGGGCCTACATAACACTACCGCCGAGCTAGTCAAGGCCCACCTCACCAACCAGCGTCTGCGACTAAGCACGACACCCTGCGGGGAAAGTCTTCTCACCAGACTGGGCATGGTATCCCCCGAAGAAAGATCTCAGCAACCACGAGACGTACCTCCAAAGATAAGAATGAACATTGACGTTGCCCCTATACCTCACAAGATGGACCCTACTCACCACGCAGGGAGAAGAGAGGCAAGAGGGACCGAGACCGCACGATTTACACCGACGCCGCCGACTATGCCGGAAGGGGAGTCATGACCTCCGTGGTAACTTCAACCGTGAAACACATCCCTAGCATCACGTCGCCCTTCACAACACCTACACAGGCCGAGGAAGCGGCCATTGCTCTGGCCATCTCACAGACAAATGCGGATACCGTATACGGACTCGCAAATGGCTTGAAGAACCTTCCTTTGAGGTAGAATTTCCAAGACGGCTCTGGACATCCTGCTACAAAAGCCACCCGGAAGAAAAGTGAAGATTGTTTGGACGCCAGCCCACTCTACCCTCAAGGGCAACAAGACCGCTCACAACCTCGCCCGAGATCTATCCCGCCGGGCGACCCGACGGTCTTGGGAAGAGACTGCGTATCATTTGCTTACGTATGGGTACTATAAACACCAAATAATTATCTATCCTCCCGACAACGAACCCGGTTCTTCTAAACAAATACATTTCCTCATCCGACCGAACTCCACTCGCTTCATCCTACGCAGTACTTCCCGCTGGTGCAAATTCTGCGCTGCCCGGGCACCCTGTACCACATGGTATGGGAGTGTTCGGCAAACCCAGAAATTGCCAGAGTCGCGCACCCTTCCCGTGAGCACTTTGTGAACGAGCTGTCCAGCTCCGGTCTGGACCCCCAGCTTAGGCTGGCGGAAAGGGCCGTGGCAGCAGGGGTCTCCAATGGAGTCCTGGACTGAGGACCCCACCCCACATTACGATGCTCGTAGTTAAGTTTCTCTCCCTTTCTCCCTCCCTCCCTCCCTCCCTCCCTCCCTCCCTCCCTCCCTCCCTCCCCCGTAATCGTTTGTTTCTGGCTGAAATTTAAGGGAGAAAAAAAACTGGAGTTTGGTGGTATATGTGATGCAAAGGACTGCGAGAGGTGTACTACACAGGCAACAAATGCGGCTACCAAGGGACGTTGCAAGAAGCGGAGGCGGGCAGAAAAAAGTTAACCCAGTTCCACCCAGTGTGAAATCTGATGAAACAGCGGAGCCGTGGGTTGTCTTTGCGCAATTTTCTAAGCTCCGGCTTCTTGTGGGTCATGTTACCGTCGTATTAGTGGCTAATTGTCAGATAATGTGTTTCTGGATAGTTCCGGGAAAACAACATTTACAGCCATTTTCTGTAACAATATTCCTTCCGTAGATGGCTATGTATTGAGAGCAGACAGTAATGCTTCAACGTTTATTGCTTCACTGCGAGCTAACTAATCACCATAAGTAAATGAAACTTGGCATAACGGCATAGTCGTCTTAGCGGCTAATTGCTACATAATTATTTTCGAGATACTGTCAATAACCGAAGGGTTAAAGCCGTTTCGTCTAATCATACTCCCTCCGCAGATGTAAATGCTTCACTGCACAGCGGGCAATGCAGGAAAGCCAGTTTACAAAAACCAGGCTTAGTTTAGGCTTTATTAGCACCTATTGTTTTGTTTTTGTAGTTATCTCTAATTTTTCTTTTCTTGCTCCTCAAGCTCTATTCCTGTCTTTTCAATACTCTTTCTTTCTCTTTAAATCCCTCCTTCCCCACTTCCCATGTGTAGGGTAGCCAACCGGACTGTAACCTGGTTAACCTCCCTGCCTTTCATGCACTGTATTATCCTTCCTTCCTTCCTTCCTTAGACCAATTTTATTAAAGTCGGCTTCACCTCTAAACACAAATGGATTGCTAGGAAGACATTTCCTTCTGGAGCAATATAAGCCGTTTTATTGAAAATATGAAGGCCATACTACTTTTTTTGTGAATTTATCTATACTGGGAATCGGCTTTTTCGGGACGGAGAAACCTCCTCCGCGGAGAGCGTGAGACGATACCAGCAGAGACTGTCGTTATAGTACTGTCGTCAAGGCCGGCTGTAGAACAGCTCCGCTGTTAATACGGTGTAGTGATAAGGTGCATAAATTCGGATAAGAAGAATGGATTCGAGCGATAACTGATACCGGCTACTGGAGGCGTAGGGGAAGGGCCTTCGCCCTGAGTGTAAGCGCGCTGGACTAAGAATGACCGGAAAAATAAGGTGTATTTACCTCCATCTTTGAGTGAACAACGAGGACGATGATGATTATGACGGTGACTATAACGACCTCTAACTGAATTATCTTTACAGCCATCTCTCTAAAGGGTTCTATGCATGGCTCAAACAAGCACCTGTCAGTACGAGCGTCTTACGTGCGTACGCCACAAAATTCATCCTTTGCAAGCTGCAGCCCGCTTGCAACAGCAAAGGCCGGTAAATAATGAAGGCTCCGCTGATGCACACAAGGTCGCCGAAAAGCGCGATTTGGAGCCTGGTAGAAACTCCGGGAGTTTCCCTTTCAACCGGCTAGTAATACTGGGATTCAGGTGTGTCGGAGCAACGCTACCTGAGTTCAGTGGTCACACTGCTCCTGCTATAAACGAACTGTCGAAAATTTTGATACGACGATCCCTAAAGAAAATCTATCCCACACATCTATATATACAGAAGAACGTCGTTGGTGCGTTTATCAGAGAAAAAAAAATTGGCCGCGTATCTGCTCCTTTCGTTCGCAAATGTCGACAAAAGACGATAGTCTTTGCCGACATTTGCCAAGTAAATGCCTCCCTTTGCTTTCACACTCACCTCTCGTGCTGTTCCTCTTGCGTAGCGCTCATCCTAAAGTAAGCACACTAAAGGTTTGCTCAAGTCAATTTAAATTTGCCGCGTCCCACTGCTACAGGCCGGGTTCCTCAATGCCAGCGCTGCAGTACGACGGAGACGCGCATGAATCGAGGCGCCCCACTTCAACGTTTATAGAACCACGTTGCCCTAGTCCACGTGCGTTCCAAGCAGAACGTGAAACCTATCTACTGGAACCTTTCGTAACTGTTGGCGCTTCATTTTTTAAAATGCCGCCATAAGCTATAGTGGCGCGGGCGACAGTAGGCGACGGTGTGATTTTTTTTTTTTTTTTGCAGTGGATGTAGTATTTCATTTCGCGAAAATCAGCACCTATGATTTTTTTTATAAAGGAACACTGTAAATATGCCTTGTGTATTAATTTTCTGCTTCATATTTCTGTAATGTCGTGTTCTTGTTCAACAATATTGACAAGTATGAACATATAAACCGGACTTGGACGTTTAGATTTGGCTGTGAGTATATAAGACTATTGCGCACATGCTCCTTCGCTTTGGCCGGCTGGCTCAATCGAGTCACAGGCAGTCATACAGACAGACATACAGACATATAGACAGACCAAAATTTCTGGGTTTAATTAGCCCAAGAAAGACTATCGTATTTAATAACGTAACACCCATGAACCGCAACCAGCGATAAAGGTCAGTGGACACAAAAAGCAACTCTGGCAAGCTCAACAATTTACTGAAAGTTGATTTTCAGGGCATTCAAAAATTTGAAACCCGTGAAAGAAAAGCTCGTGGTAACTGTCTGGCGCTCAAATTCAACGCTGAAGAAGTCTTCTTTTTTTTTTTTTCTTCAGGTGGTCGTAGCCGCAAACCACATTGAGAGGAGCGTAGAGTTCCAACGTGGCGCTTGGATCAGGGGTTCGAACGAACAACCCGTGTCGAGCTGTCGCAGACATTTTTCTCTCTCCAACCAGCCTAACAAATTGAATACCTGCTTCAGGTATGGAAGGCCACTGCGGCGTCCTTCCACGGGGGTTCTGCGTGGTCTCGTTTCTTCGTTCATCAGGTGCAGCTTTCCGGCTCATCGCAGTACTTTCAGAAGGGATTATTCTGTAGTTATTCAGCGGAATGCAATAATTTTCGCACATCTAATATTGGGAACAAAAGCTTGCTTTGTACGGAGTTTCAAGTTTAGCACGTTGTGCGACCGAACTCCAGAGCCATGGAAACTATTCCGTAGAACTGCATGGGAAGTAAATTTTGACAGGGAATTACACAAAAATATTCAGCATCCTGGAAAGTATTTTACAGTTTTGATGCCCAAGCCAACTTCTTCCCCTATGCAAAATAACACTTTCCTGAAATGGTTTTTCTAGGTTCCTGAGAGGTCGGAATTTTGAGGGAGAAAGCTGGGTATGTTCCTCATCGCCTGACACGACGTGAGCTGCGCTGCGATCCGTGACATCACACGTATTCACAACAAGGTTAACGAGGTCTTCCATTTGTGCCAAGGCATACTTAAGCACTTGCACGTTTTCACCAGAACCGTCGGCATTACCATCAGCATTGCCGCTCTCGCCCTTGCCCCGGATGTTGAAAGTTGCGGAAGAAACGCCTGACAGTGACAGCAGAATGGGTGCAGTTACCACAGGGCGTTGACAACAAACTGTAGGCCATTGCAGTTTCCGGACGCAACAACCGGCGGGAAGACAAACGAAACAAAGGGGAAGTAATGAAATGTCCCTGTGGGAGAGGGACTCGAACGGTGGCTCGGAGCGTAAAAGCCAGTAATACTTTCCAGGCAGGAATGTGGCACCGAGTTTCTGTGACTACTACTACGCACAAACGGAAAGAGATGAACAGAGGGAGAAATAGAATCATAACTTCAATTCTTTTCAGTATCAATGCCTCAGCTACTTTGGCTCCCAACATTGCTGCTGCAAGCCACAGAGTATGTATACCCCAGACTGAATGCCGCTGCTTTCTTTTACCTAAGGGGGAAGGATTTTCGACAACCAGAAGTCAAACCGAATATTGGTCGGAAAAATAAATGCGAGGACGAAGATATACAAAAGACATAAAGCTGGTGAACTGGTCACGCGCACGAAGTTTCAAAGGACCGAAGCGCACACGCAGGGGCTGATCAGCGACGAACAGAACAGTGAAAGCAGGAGCAGTTACTTGCTTCGAGGAGCATCGCCGAGGCGTAAACCGCAGCAACAGTTGCCGCTCCCCCGAAGACCTGCCTTTGCGCCGTCACCTCTCAGGTGGCTAAATCGGGCCCCAGTGCCAAGAAGACGCGCCCCGAGGGAGGAGGCAGCAGACGGGCCGGGGCCGCTCCAGAAACCGGGGCAAAGATTTCGCCAAATGCACGTCCTTTTTCATTTCTCCTGGCTTCGGAAAATTGAAGGCACGTCCCCTGCGCCTACCGCAGCACTCGGTGTGCAGAAAGAGGGACTCTGCTCGGGCGCTCGCTGCATTTCCAAGCCATAAATAACACTGCTCCGTTCCAGGGGCGCCACCGAAAAGGAAGAGACGCGTTAGCAGGCCGCCACGTCGGAAAAGAAAAAAAAAAAAAAAAAAAGAAGAGGCAATGGGCGCGCTGAGATCGCAGGAGCGGGCGCGCGTCGTGTGGCAGGAGTGGGGGGCAGGGCGACGGGATGTTTCGGTGAGGCACAAATGAAGAACACCTGGTGGCGGCCACGGCGCTAAAACTAGAACTCTGGGTTCAAGACCCAGATAGAGGCTCCCTATCCTCCGATGCGCAAGGCGGTTGGCGACGTGAAAAGGGGCGCTGCCGCAACAAGGGGGGTCGGTCGCTTCGGGCGCATGCACTCTGGTCTCGGCGATCGGAGACTGTGGCTTTCGTGTGGAGGTTTCGGCACAAGCTGCTGGTTATTCGGCTCTCCTAGCCCACAAAGTGCGGTACATTAAACACGGATACTAACCTTTAGAATAGTCTGTATAAGTTTTTCGCAACGAAACACGTGTTAGAAATGAAATGGCTCATCACTGTGAAAATTTTTGCCCGCAAGGTGGCCACGCCTACCATACGTATATCTTCGCGTTGGGCAATATTCCCTAAAAGTTGTATTGCTGCTGCTCCATTGAAGTACTCGCAGCTGAAAACAACTCTGGTAAATGTTTTGGACTCCCTTCTATAGAAAGCAATTCTTAACGGATAGTGGTGTCGTACCGTAAAAAGTGCGTATTCTCCGTGTTTGCTCCGAAGGTAATTTTACAGTTGGCACTCCAAGCCCCCCTGTCGGCTTACCGTCGCTGTGGCACTCAATGAACCGTCGTTATTTTAAATTGAAAAATTTCAAATTGAAAGTAACTCGGCTACTTCATTTTGAAACACTGTTAATGTGTCGTGCGTGGTTGTGAAACTGATCACAAAAATAAAACTGAGGCACTAGCTAGCACGGTAATTTCGAAATACGCTGTGCTTTGGGCCACACTAGTGAAACCGGGAGGTTGAATGAACCAGGCCCATCTTGTCGCCTTGGATCTCACAGATCGAAAAGCTAGCAGGGTATGCAGCGGTCGCTCGGGTCACTTCGAATCAGATGCTCCCCGCAACTGCCGCGGGGCCTGTAGTGCCGACGCTGCACGACCGTGAAGGCGGGTTTTCAAAACAGGGGGAGAGCTATTTCTGTCGCGCTTGCCCCACAAAGACACTACCTTATAGCTCGACGTCTCTGCTCCGCCTAGAAAGTGCTTAGCCTTGCACTTGAACCCTGCGCCTGAACCCTTCGGCGCTGGAAAAGGAAGGCCGAAATAAACCGGGGGCTCCTTTAGTTGCTTTACTTGTCGTGTGTCGCCTTTTCAGACAAGAGATTCCTTTCTGCCAATTTCGGGCTCCCCAATCAAGTTCGATGTTCCCCCATGAAAGCCACAAGTCTGCCCGAAAGCTTAGTCTTGCAAGAAACGAACGCCAAAGAAGTTAACGCAGTGGTTGACTGTAAAAAGACGGCGTCGTTCAGGTACGCAGAACAAGACAATATCCAGTTAAAATAAATCTCCCTGGCACCCAGATATGTTTCCTGCACTCCAGTAGAATGGAAAAAAATTAGGCATTTCTAGGGGAGGTACCAAAGCAACAATATTTTAGAGCAATTTTATAGGCTCTAAAAGACAATAATAATCATCCAATGAGGCTTTCAGGCTTACAGGCATTCAATTAAGGCTTTCAGATACAACCAAGGCTGGAATTGCACACAAGGTTCAATGCTCGTTGCACCTAATCGCTTGCAAGCATGCGCCGCACGGTGGTACATATATCTTTTTAAAATCATTTTCCTCCTGACCGCGGAGGTCTATGTGACTTTCTGGAGCGGTAAGAATATGTGCAGAAGTAAGAGGCACCAACATTGTTCCGTAAAATTCTGCGGGTGGCTTAAGGGCCGCGCTTCAGCTCCTGTTATGGGCCAGACTGTTCTCGAATTTAAGCACTCCCTGCAGAATTATACATAGCCTAAGGTTGAGCCCAAGGACGACGCTACTTTCCCTCTTTTTTATTTTAATGTTTGCTGTATAGGCGTCGTGTAAAGTGCGGCTATGACACTTCCCACAATATTGCCTAGGGCAATGATAAGATGGTACAAAAATTGATCGTCAGCATCACCGTGGCTTTCCAACGGGGCCAAATGTCATGCAAGAGCGAAATTGTTTCCTTGCGGTATAGTCGTGATAACATGAAACGGAAGAAAGTGACCTTATAGTGGTTTTCTGGTGGTTGCAAAAAAGCGTTGCCTACCCTCTTTAAATGTTTTAGAGATAAACTAGAAAAACTTATTCTCACTTACCCGCAACACCACCCCTGGAAGACACCACATTACCTATAGAACTGTCCGCAACCTTCCAGGCGACACCCTTGAAGACCTCCTCACTTATTACAACAGCCACTGGGAAGCCGGCACGTATTCCTCACAGTGGCGCCACTCAGACGTCACCCTGATCCCCAAGCCCAACAAATCCGTCTCCGCCACTAACTTCCGATCCACCGCCCTCACCTCCTGCCTCTGCAAGATCTATGATCACCTAGTTCACCAGCGCCTCGCCACCTACCTCGAAGACCGTAACCTGTACCCCCTTACCATGTTCGGTTTCCGCCAACATCTCTCCACCCAAGACGTCCTTATACAAATCAAAGAACAGCTCCTCGACCACCTCAGCCGTGACACCCCCAAAACACTCCTCACCCTCGATGCCAAAGGGGCCTTCAACAACGCTACGCACCAAGCCATCCTCGATAACCTCAACCACACCGGCTGCGGCTACCGCACCTACCAATTCGCCTCCGCGTTCCTGCGGGACCACACTGCCAACCTCCGGCTCGGCCCTCTCCAATCCCTTACCTTCCACATCCCTGCCAAAGGCACACCGCAAGTATCCGTAATTTCCCCCTTACTCTTTAATATCGCCCTCCCTCAGCTCCCCAGTCTCCTGAATGCTATCCCCGGTATCCACCATGCGCTTTATGCCGATGACCTCACTATATGGACTACCAGCAGCTCCAGCGGCGCACAACAAGACGCCCTCCAGCAAGCCATCAACACCACCGTAGCCTACCTCCACCCCAGAGGCCTAACGGTCGAACCAAGCAAGTCAACTCTTCTCGTTCTCCAAGCCCGCACCCGCGGCCAACCCCCACAACCCACCCCGGAACCACAAGTGACTATCCACGGCACTCCCATTCCCCAAGTCACCCCCCTTCGGGTACTCGGGGTTCCTTTTCACTACGACGGCTGCGGTGCCATTCTTCTCCCACAGTTCCACAAAACAATCACCCAACTTATGCACCTCATTCGGCGCATCCGCGGCTCCACCTGCGGCCTCACAGAATCCGACACCTGCAAACTTGTTCAAGCCCTCCTCGTTAGTCGCCTCACCTACAGCTGCCCTTTCGTCAACCTCAAAGAACAGCTCCTAAGCTAACAAGCTGGACGCTCTGGTCCGCAAGACCTACAAAGCAGCTTTAGGCCTCCCTACCTGCACCTCCAACACACGCCTCCTCCAGCTTGGCCTCCACAACACCCTCACAAAAATCTTAGAAGCCCAACGCACTTCCCACCTGCACCGACTCTCCCTCACACCTCACACCGGCTGGTCGACGGGTACTTCAGGTCATCGGACGCACGGCCCCTGCCACCCCACACGCGCCCCAACGTATTCCCATCGCCATTCGTCAACGCATCCCCCTCCCTCCCGTCCCCAAGCATATGCACCCCTTCTACAACCAAGGCCGCCGCAACGCCCGGATCCGATTCCTCAAAAAATACGGCACGAATCCCAACACCCGCTGTACCGACATATCCCAGTCCTCCACCCGCCACAGCACCACCATCGCAGTCCTCACCAACGAGGTCCGCCTGCCCACCGCGGCCTCCTACCGCCACGTCCCCACGCTCACCGCCGAGTCCCTCGCTATCGCTCACGCTGCCCTGACCCACTGCCACCAACCCTACCTAACCATAATCACCAACTCGCAGCAAGCCTGCCACCTCTACCAAGCCGGCCTCGCCCCGCCAGCAGCCATTCACCTCCTTCAACGCCTCCTTGAAGACATTGACCTCTCCATTGTCTGGACCCCCGGCCACTCCGGCCTGGCAGGGAATGAGGTGGCCCACGCCGCAGCCCGCGCACTGATTGTGGGGGTTTAACGCGCCGACGCAACGCAGGCGATGAGGCGCGCCGTAGTGGAGGGCTCCGGATTAATTTTGACCACCTGGGGATCTTTAACGTGCGCCGAAATCTCGTACACACGGGCGTTTTTGCTTTTCGCCTCCATCAGAAAAGCGGCCGCCGCGGCCGGGAATCGAACCCGCGACCTCGTGCTCAGCAGCGCAACGCCTTAGCCACTGAGCCACCGCGGCGGGTTAGCCCGCGCACTCATTACCCGGGCACTTCTCTCACCTCGCCTCGACCAAGCAACTCCCCCACCCCCCGACCCAGCAGCCCTGACACCTCTCGACCCAACGTACAACTCCATCCTGTCCCACCACACTAACTCCCGTCAGCGAAACCCGCCCCCCCCCCCCCCCTTTTCCTCACCACCCAACACGCCTACACCCTCCGTCGACTACAGACCGAAACCTACTTTAACCACCTCATCCTATCCCACATTTCCCCTTCTCTCTTTCCACCCAACCGCCCACATTGTCACATCCCTCTCAACACCTACCACCTCGTCTTCTCCTGCCCCCAACACCCACATCCCCACCCCTCTCCTCCCCCTGAGCCGTGGGAGTCCCGCCCCGTTGCGGCGCGCACTGGAGGCAGCCCGGACAAGAGGCCTCCTGGACTTAGGAGGCCAACCACGCCCTTCTACCCCTTCCCTTTGGCTCAATAAACGTTTTGCCACCACCACTCACTCAAGATTAACCTTCATGTTCTACTGCTGTAACACATATTTTGGGCAAGATGTATTGTTCAACTTAATCAGTGTGTGATGCGTCGACCTATTGTTAACTCTGCAAAAATCATGTAACACTTATTTTGCGATGTTCCTACTTTAGCCCATGTTTCGAACTCTGGTGCTTTAGTGCTTTTGTGTTTTTGCGTGTGTTTTTTTTGTGTTTTCAACAATATCTAGGTGCATTTGTATTTCTGTAAACAATGTTTCATGACCCCCCCCCCTTATGTAATGCCTTCGGGCCTTTAAGGGTATAATAAATAAAATGAAATGAAATGAAATGAAATGTCCAAAGGGGCCATGAAGACAAAATACACCATAGTTCAATCTGATGAACTGGCCTTTGGTAACTCACTCAGCGCCATTGCATCAACGAAAAACGTTTTTTACTTCTCCTCATTAAAGGGAAAAAAAGACGCCAGAAGCATTGACAATTTTTCAAATTTCGCGTTATATTGACGCAATATTGGCAGCAGTGACTCAATAGAGGCCATCACTAAAACATAGTTAATAGTGTGTTAAGTGCGTTAACACTCAAGTGATACGATCAAACGGCCCTAGAGGCCCTACCACAATCGCCCGGTCATGTTTCTTAACATGGCTTAGGTAGGCGGTCGTCAATAGCGCAAACAATATTCTGCGACGTGATAGATACATCGCCATAAATGGTGGGAGTCGCCACAGCTTCATGTTTCCCTCAATATCTCCAGTTTTGAGTTGACGTTTCGACAAAATTGGTATCAGTGGGGCTCTTCGGTTCACACTCGCCGCGGATAGTCCGCCGGAAGACGGAGACTGTGAATCGAAGAGACCCAGTATTATTGGGACAAGGCAGTTTATTTTAATAAACCAAACCTGAATTTTGTCTTTATGGCTTCTAAATGGGAGATGTGCTAGCCTTACCTTTTTGTCGCGGGAGCGTTTTGCAACGGGTCTAGTACATTTACCGTTCCTGCTCTCCAAGCGCTGAAGCGCGACTGATGAAGCGAGATATCCAAAGGGATTTCTTTCCTTTATGCGCAAAAAGCGTTCTTTTAAAACGCAGTGCCGGAGGTTGGCCGGCCCGGTACGCCTGCGGTACTGGCTGCGGGAATAGTTCCTTTGACCGTCAAACAAGCAATCAGATCACCTCCCCCCTTTCCTACCAGGCCAGTTGTGGCCAATAAAGCTATTTGTAACAAGTTACCGCCGATGTCTTTGTTTGTTATCTATTTTATTCAGGTTTCATTTCAGGAGGTAATCATATTTACTTAGTTCGTTTTAATTTGTTGTAACACGGCCTCAATAAAAAATGCTGTCACGATGCTTGCCTTGCTGCAACAATGCCACATCTTTTCGTCAGCAGTGCGCCGTGCCAGCCTCCGCATGCAGGGCGGAGCCTTTCATTCTGATCCAGCTGCTTACGAGCACAGCGGCGGCGCCACTCGCTCCGGCAGGCGTACGCGTGGCCAGCTGGAGCATTGTTGCGAGTCGCGCGCGCGCTAAAAAAGCAAATGGGCGGCGACAGATTCATTCGGCGAGCCGGTTATTTGCAGCCCATTCATACGCCACCGTGGCGCTTGCACACGCACATTGTCGGTGTCGGGTAATGCCACGTGGCCGGAAACGCGGGGCCCTCGACCACCGTCATCTTGGCATCACGTGACCTTTCGGTACAGGGGGGTGACGGGCAAAAGTGGCTTGTGCCCCCGCCGTGCCAGCTGTGGGTGCGCGGCTAAGGGCGCGCTGAACCCAAAGAGTTCAGCGACTGCGGAACCCTGGCGGAAGTGGGAGGGTAGTGCGGCCGCGCTCTCTTCCTCCTCCCCAGCGACCAGCTTTTCCCCTTTCATCTAAATGAAGACCGCGGGGAATCTTTTAGGTAACTGATGGTGAAAAGAGAAACGTCAGATGCAGGGAAGCCCAGATCTCAATTAGTCTGATGAACTTATATGGGAGATCGGCGAGGGGGTCGTACTTTGGTCTCAGATGGGGCGATCGGGCTGACCTGCAGCCGCGGTGAAAGACCCTAACGTGCCCATCACGTCCCAGACGCTACCATTTTTCAAGCAGCTCGTGCCCTAGCACGGGCTGTGGTTCGTTAACACGTATACTAGATGTCTGGCCAGCAGAGGAGGTTGCAGTCTGGACTAGCAGCTTGGCTCGGGCCTCTTATGGATGAAGGAGCGCCGGCACTTGTATAAGTATACAGAGCTCGGCCAAGACGGACCGCAGAGTGTTGAACGAAGACCAGGTGACCCAACGGCTTTATCCGGCGAGGTCTTGCGAAAATAAAATAAAATAGTTTTTGAAGGTCATTAGAAATTGCGGCTTGGAAGTGACTGAAAGAGAATGGTCGCTTCAGCAAACATGAATTTGAAAAAGAACAAATACCTGAATAATTTCCACGTAATCTAGAAGAGCCGGTCCGCACCAAAAAGCAAACTTATTTATGACCTCATGATCACAACATCTCAGCCTAATAACGTATGGGTTCGAGCTAGTTGGCACTTCATGACCAACGTGGGCTAGCGCTTCTCGTTTGTCACGTCATTTGTCTGGAAAACTTTTTTCGCGCTTAGGGAAGGTTGATCTCACGGCCGCTTCTTCTTGCGTGCGTTAAAGTATTGCAGTTTCCCTCTGAAACATTAGGTACTTCCGTGTGTTAAGGAATATTCGTAATGGGGCGAGATGTTTGAGCTGCGCCACCTGGCTCGTGACGTCAATCCGGGGACTCAAACCGTTGGTAACTGCTACACTTCAGCTGATCGTGGGTGCTGTTTCCCTGCTTTAACTTGCGCACTCGCTGCGTGACTGCATCGCAAAACGCTTTTGCGTGAGTTCTATCACATGATAAAATTTTGAAGCACGCAAGTAACCTACGTATAAAGTCGAGTTAATTTGAAATATTTTTTTTTATTTTGTATATCATCATCATCTCAACTAGGTGTGGTTGAGCTTCGAATTTGACTTCCCCAAATCCACACACTGTTTAAACGCCCGGCATATGACAGGTAGGCACGTAAAAATACGAGAATGTGTCTGGAACCGACTCCTGTTTTGTGGGACCATAGCGCATGCCGTCTTTGCTATCATTACTCGATGCCGAAGGACATGGTATTTTCCAGCGCGACCTCATACATTGCAAAAGGCGTCGTTACGTTTTTCTTGAAAATTGTTCTAAATAAATAAAGTTCCGATTTAGTTTTCCAAAGTCCACTGTTTTTATTTCCTGTTCGAGTTTCCGTTAGTTGACGCTTAATGCGGTGCTATGGTGCCTCTATTTTCGTGTATACATTCCAGCCAGTTGTTACGACGAAGCCCGATCCCAGCGATTTCACAACCACATTGATGACTGGGTCGAGAGGGGTAGCTGCTGCGTGATGAAGATCACATATATAAAAATTATTTTTTTTATATATTTGCACCGTATACCCATAAAAGAAAACCTATCATAGTGACAGGTTTACGACATCAATTTGCCTGTTTCTTTGCTGAGCCCCGCGCTGTCGCTCTTTTGGGCATGTTGTTGCATGCAAATGAGGTTTTTAGAGCGGCCTTTAAGCCGCTAGTTTTAATGGATAATTTTCCGCTTCAGTGCTCACCCCACGGGCAGCTGCAAGAAACCACAAAATGATTGTGTGCCAAAAAGCGCAGATAGGCTTCGTTACATGGTTAGGGCGATCTTACTATACTGCGTACTGAAACGCGATTATTGTACGCGCACAGTTATTTTTACACACGTTCTGCCCCCCCCCCCCCCCCCCCCCCTTTTTTTTTGCACACCACCTCAGGGCTTTGCTTGTCTGAATGGCAGCCCAATGTGTTGCATACAGGGAGTATTGCGTGCACATCGAACATCGCATGCAGAGGAGTACCGCGGAAACGAAGATCCTACTCCAAAGATACGCACCTGCTATTCTTTTAACAGCAGGGCTGTCTAAGCTTTTCATGCCGTCGTCCAGCGTTACCAGAAAAGAATACCAAGAAAAATTACCGAGCGCTCGTGAGCGTGCGCCTTGTGAGGAGCGCTCGGCGTCGTCTAGGCTTGAGCGTGGGCTTGCGCCGCGCGAGGAGCTCGCGAAAAATAGTAAGAAAATTACCGACCGCACGTGATCGTACGCCTCGTGAGGAGCGCCCGGCCAGCTCGACCTTCGAGTACCCTGCCCAGCGCTCATGGCGTGATCTCTCGCTTGCTGTTATCGGCAGTTCACGTGCGTTCGCGCCTGAAGTGGGGAGCATAGACGCAGAGTTCGCGAAACCGGTTGCCGCGGGCGCGTGCCAACGCCGTCCACTTTTGGAGAGATGTGAAAGCTGCGGACAAAAGGATCCGGGCGTGCCAGTCATGGAGAACTTTCAGCGGCAAATTCGAAAATCGATGCGAGATGCAACAGCCGGGTCTCCGACGAAGGAAAAGGGGCCGCCAGCTCTGCTGTTTCTCCCGCCTTGCGCCACTAGCGCAAGCTGCGCCAATTTTTTAAAAGAAGAGCAAAGGGAAATCATAACGGCGCTCTATATGTTGTTTGCATAGCGCAGGTGTACAGCGTCAAGAGCTAGAGCACTGAAAATGACGTGTCAATGCCGCAATGCCAGGGCGTAATCGTGCAGTCATTTCAACATCCTGCTATGCTCCGATACGTTTGCCTGTAAATCGCATGCCCGAAAAGAGAAACGCTTGAATACCCTGAGCTTGCGAATTATCCGCTCGTAAATTCGAGGTGCTGTAATTTGAGCATAAGAAAATTCTCGGGAACTTCAGTCTGCTTACGTTCTTTGAAGGCGAAAGATTAGCGATTATCAATTACTTTTTTCCTGCTATCGGGCTTGCGTCTCTTCGCATTCATTTCTTCGTCTTGTGGCGCGAATTGTGGCACGTCGTAACACGGCTGACGATCTTCTTCTACTTAAGGTTTTGTCTCTTGTTTACTGACCACTGTTACATGGACAACGACAACCCGTACCGTCGCGGTAGCGTGGTGGGCGAGCGGCTTGCAAATGAGTTGCCTGCATGGGCCAATGAGGGCCAAATCCAGACTTAACTCGTTTAATGCATGGTGAGTTGTGAGCAGCGAGGATACAGGAAGCAGCATACTGGCGTGCTTAGAACATGACAACATGAACGGGCAGAGAAACGCTCTCCACGGTGAGCCCGGACGCACTGCCGCTGGTCAAAAAGAGGGCCTATTTATAGTTCCCAATGCGACGGTCAAAACAAGTGACGACACGTTAGAAGCAGTAAACACACACAAGAAAAATCGATCTCGCAGGGACGGAGACGCGATGACTCACGAACCGCCGCCGCGGCAAGTCTATGCATGCGCAAGAGGGTTCTGGCAGCGCCGCATTCTCGATGTCGCATGAGCGTCGCAGCTTCTACAGACTTGCACGTTCACTCTTATAAGTAGTCTTTACAACAGAACTTTGAAGCACTGCAGGAACGCCCGATGACGAGTTGCGTTGTACGTTGTCGAAGCCTGCGCGTCGCGTCAACATATACACGACAGTCGACTCGAACACCACCTCGCAGCGTTACATAAGTTACACGAATGTAAAAGCAGCAGTTATTTCAGTCCGGTTTTATTCACTTATACACTGCTCGGGATTATATTTAATTCTCATAAACTTCTTCTCAGACAGTAGCCAAAACAAGTATTCATCATTGTAGAAGGTCAATGTCCCTTGTTATGTGTTACCAAGCGACATTATTAAAATTTCAAAAGGGTTGAGTCCTGACTTTAAGAATTAAAGAACCCGGATTTTGTGCTCTGAAATGGAGACAAAGTTCAAGCTTGCCTTTATTGTACCTTGTGAGTGCATTCTATCTTTATTTTTTGCGCCGATACTCAATCTCGTATATCTGGTTAGAAGTCTCGTACAGGGGAAAGTTTTGTGTGCTCAATTGCCCGTCATGCAAGAACAATACACGGAAATGTTATATATATATATATATATATATATATATATATATATATATATATATATATATATATATATATATATATACCACCCCCAAGCGCAGGAAACAAAAACACCTGAACATAAATACCCCAGAAAGTGGAGGCTAAATTAGCCCCGCCGGTAGCGTAGTGGTTATCGCACCAGACCGGTATTCTGGAGGTCGTGGGTTCGGATCCCACCTGGCGGGCATTTTTTCTCCACTTTCTTATTTTCCAAATTCTTTATCTTGAACTACTACATCCTCCCCTTTGCTTTCCGAGGTCTTCTTGACTGCCAATTCTTATTTCTGTCTTATTTTCAACGAGCCCCTCATTTCCTATTCTGATTCGCTACATGCATAGCGAGGGCCTCTGTTCTGGCAGTCTTGGTGCCATAGGGAGCTTAAGAGGGTTCAACGCTGGTCGACCATTCTAGACATGTCGTAGACGCTCGAGTCACGGCCCAGGGGTTAAAAAGGTCCCCTTCACCCCGAGTAGTCCGAGTGGCGCTGGCTACCACCCCCAAGCGCAGGAAACAAAAACACCTGAACATAAATACCCCAGAAAGTGGAGGCTAAAGTAGCCCCGCCGGTAGCGTAGTGGTTATCGCACCAGACCGGTATTCTGGAGGTCGTGGGTTCGGATCCCACCTGGCGGGCATTTTTTCTCCACTTTCTTATTTTCCAAATTCTTTATCTTGAGCTACTACATCCTCCCCTTTGCTTTCCGAGGTCTTCTTGACTGCCAATTCTTATTTCTGTCTTATATATATATATATATATATATATATATATATATATATATATATATATATATATATATATGAGGAAAGCAAGTTCTCTTTGCTGAAACGTAGGCCACAATCGTGCTTTTACCTTGTTCGAAGTTTTTCTTCTCTTGTGTTCTCTACCATCTTCAAAGTTCTACTACTCCCTATATATATATATATATATATATATATATATATATATATATATATATATATATATATATATATATATATATATATATATATATATATATATATATATATATATATATATATATATATATGTGTGTGTGTGTGTGTGTGTGTTCTTGTAAATATTATAAGCGTTAGCAAGTGTGACATAAACATATTGCAGCTACTCGTGGCTTAAGCAAATTTTCGCACATTTGCTCGGCTACCCTACGAGAATGCACTAAAACTGTCATCATTAAAGGTCCTACGATCAAGCGCTCCATTCCGCCGCTTCACTTCAGCAAACGTTTTTGTGTGCATGTGTGAGTAGAAACCGCCCCAAAAGCACCGAATCGGCTGCACGCCACCACCATCCAGGAAGAGCCCAACAAACAAACAAACATAATGCTCATCTTTGTCGAAACAGGAGCGTCGGCAAGACGTTTATCTCCGCTTTCAGGGAGCACAACGCTCGGCTCGTTGGCCATTTGCCGGGGAAGAAATCTCAGGCGGCCATCTTTGTCGCATTAGCGAGCCGAACACCGCCGGGCCAGTGGGAGAGACGTTGGCGCTTCACGAGAACCCGTGGCCTGCCATACCTGGCACCGATAAAACAAGCGGGTCGCGGCAGTGCTCTGCAACTTTCGGAATGAAAGAGACGAGCTGCTCATTACGCGAACACCGTGCTGCGCGTTCGCCGCGCGCCACATCTGGTGTGCCGGCTCCCCGGTGTACGGAGGCCAGGGAGTCCCAAGTAAAGCTCCACAGTCCTCCGAGCGACAGAAAAGCTCCAGAGTGGCTGCGCGATACGAGGCAGATTTGTCACTCGGGCAGCACGCCGCGGTGGAGAGGATGTTTAGCATTAACATTCCGCCATCTCCCCGGCCGCAACCGATGAAATAAAACTACGGCCTCAGGAGAGCGCGCCCGCGGCAGACACACTGCGCCGCGTACGCCCGGAGGCACTCCCGAAATAGCCGGCGCACGCGCGCGCGCGCTTAGGCACGTGACCCGCACGGCCGACGCGCCACCTGGGCCATGTCTTGCACGCGCCCTGGGTCACGTGCCGCCAGGTCATGTGACCCCTCCGCGGTTTCCGTGAATAGAAACTTGTTCCAAGCCCTTCGGTGGCATTAGTGATCGGCGACCAGAGGCGGACCCCCTTGTCTCCTCCTCACCCACCAGCCCTCCACGACCCACGGCTCACACTCGCGCCCACTGAAAGGCTGGCTCCAGGTTACAAACACATGTGTTCGCCTATGCCAAAAATGCCCTTTCTCGGGACTTGTGCAACCGACGAACCCCCTCGCGCGACCACATTATCCAAATCTGCGCCGCACGGTGAGGAAGTCGGCGCCTTCGAACTCTTCGCCCCACCCTTTTGCCAGGACTCCTCGCCGGACGGCCTTTTAAATAGCCCGGCCGTTGCCCGTGGAGATCCCCATATCTACAGCACTCGACCACCGAAACTATGGAGAGAGAGAGAGAGAGAGAGAGAGAGAGAGAGAGAGAGGCTAACTGAAATAAGGGGAGGTCAGCGCAGGATCGCCAGCCTACGACTCCATATAGCAAGGCCATGGGAACAAAAGGAGGATAATGGACGCAGAAAGGGACGAACTATGACGATGAGAATAGACGCTCAGCTACACCCTCACGAAGCATGCGCCAAGAGGAAAGAAGCAGATGTAAAAACATTGCCAACCTTAGAAGGTACCACTAGTCTTTAATCTTTACAATCCGTTCTGACAACATCCATACTATCAAACAGTGACCCACTTTGAACGTAGAATGTAGCTTATTTTGTCTGGCTACAAGCGAACATGTGTCCGTATTCACGTGTAGTTCCTCACGACACATGAAATATTGTGAACATTCTCTTTTACCATAGGGTATTATCTATGCCCGGCTAACCTTAAAAGTGTCCGCACTTGCGTGCTCTTTTTTAAGGCGATGGTTTATCTTGGAATAAGTAAACGAGAAAATTTGTTGTCTGTCTGTCTGTCTAGGCGCGATTCTGTCTGTCTGAACTAATAGTTTGATTCAAATATGCCTGAGGTTTCCTTTGCAATTAATAATGTTGAAATGTATGAGCCACGCCAGCAGTTTCACGTTTCGAACGGTCCTGCCCATATTTACTTCATGTTCAAGCATTCTTTCACTTTGGTCGGCGGATGAATCGAGTGGCAGACCGAGACAAGCAGACAGTGGCGTAACTAGGGGGAGGGGTAGGAGGTGGAGGGGCAGGGGTGTACAAGTGCCCCGGGCGCCACTTGGGAGGGGGCGCCGAGCCAAGCCTGCCCAACTTGTGGCCGAGGGCGAAAAATGGCAGCGGGGCTATCTTTCAGTAGCAGGGCGGCGCAGCTGCAGAAGTCACTGTTGGAGAGAGTTCTTGTTTGGGGTTATTGGTACGGCATTGTAACACGAGGATAGCTCTGCGGAAGACGAGGACGAAGAGAAGGGACACACACGAGGCGCCGGCGCCCCCCGCATCCCCCGGCAAAGCGCCCCGGGAGTGTCCCCCTCTCTTCGTCCTCGCCTTCCGCACAGCTATCTTAGTGTTACAATGCCGCTGTTCAAGCAGTTAAACTGTTCTCCTTGTCGGGAAGCGCCGCACACATGTATGAATACTTAGGTACGCCCGGATGAGGGCGTTCGGGAGGCAACACGGGATGATATCCAATGTGATTGCGTGCGTGATGTTCGCATGTGTTTTCATGTGTTCTCGTTTGTATTCCAGCAGCGGCGAGAGGGGGGGGGGGGGGTGCTTAAAATTTGCGCCCTTATATTTCGATTAGCCCTTTTCAGGTATTCTTACAAGGCGAGGTGAACAAAGTTCAGGGAATTGTAGACATCCTGGTATTTAAAAGTCGTGGTGCCTATTGTTGTCCAGTATGAGTCGGAGACGGAGTGCAAAGGTCAAAGCCGCAAAGCCAGTCAGTAGGTACCTCGAAGACATATTTGAAGTTTTCCAACTTATGGCAAATAACGACAAAGAAACGAGTGAAACGAGAAGTGATCGCACACTAGCTATTGCACCAGCGGATGGTAAGATATGATTTTTTTATTTTGCTCGGCTTTTGGAACAAGATACTGATTCGAATAGATCCTGTTTAAAGGCTGCAAGACTGAACAATGAACTTTAAAGAGTCTAGACATGAACGCTTTTACAGAACAGTTTCATGACGAAAGGGAAACGCTGGTGAGTGAGTCACTCGATGAAGGTATTGGTCTCTGCGAGTCGTGGGATGTCAACGTTAAAACACGTTCGAGACGAAAAAAGAAAAAAAAAACAACAGATGGCTGGCGAAAATTCGAAAGGAGAAGCGAGAACGGCTAAGCAGAAATACAAAGGGTCATGAAATCCACATTAGACCGTCTTCATTCTGAAATGGACGAGATGTTTACTCGCCTGCAGGATACCGATGCCAAGTTTGGCTTTCTCCTGGACATAAACAAGCTGTGCTACGGTGACAACGAGACCGAACGAAGAACAAATTGTTACACCTTTGACGAGTTTTATCGTTTCGACGGTAGCGCGCAGGACATCTAAGAGACTTTAGATTGCCCACTGCTGTTTTCACAGCATGTTGACCTAGGATTATGAAAACCTGCAGAACTTCCGAAATTTATAATACAGTATGGGGAAGACAATGTATTTCCCAACCTTCGCGTCGCGATTCAGATAAAGTTCGTCATAGCCGTTTCCATATCGCTGGCTGTGAAAAGTCCTTCAGCAAGCTAAAACTAATACCACTACTACTAACAGAGTGCAAAGCGATTACGAAACATGTGAATAAACAGTTTCAAACTTTTACAAAACTTTTACGTGGTGATGTGTCCTTCACTGATCATGTAGAAAAAATCCTGCAGCTTCGCTACGCTTCAAGCCTCGCCCAACTTAGTGCAAGCTGTCCCAGTTTATTTTCGGTCGCAGGCTAAAAACCCAAACGCCCTTGTGTCGAGATTTCAGCGTATGTTAAAAAACTAAGCTGGTCAAAATTAATCCGGAGCCCTAGACTACGGTGCGGCTCATAGTCCATGTGGAGCTTCGGCCCGTAAATAACCCAATTTTTCTTCAAAGAAGTTATTTTGTGTTCTAGGGTTCTTATAGATGTTTCAAAAGCTTTCGATCAAGAGTTGTACAAAAGTGGAAACGAGGATAAAGTTGGCTTTGCCTTAAGGATTTCAACGCCAGCCGCCCCTGACGGCGCAAGTCAGCCAAGTCAGCCAATACAAGCTTCGCTTTAATTTTTGTATATAAATTGGGGAAATGCTTTGCAACAATTACCTTACGAAATCGATATCGGTCTATCGAGAAACCGAGGACAATTCGATGTTTTTATAATGACGAAGCATCCATAGAACTTTCTGAGAATGTGAAGGTGGAAGCCTATATAGACCGTTCCATCGGGAAAGGGGGAAACGTACTCTCACACTCAGCGGTCGCGGCGCGCGGGTCGCGTTTCCCCCTCTCAGGAGTGTGCGCGCCGACCACGGCGAGCCTGGCGGGGCTGCTCCTTTGCCTTGACTACGCTCTGTAGGCATCGCGCGTGCGGGTTTACCACTAATTTACGCATTATTAGATGCCACGCATCTCATTCACCCGCCTTGTCCCTCCATCCGGCGTCGGCGTCGTTGTTATCGGCGTCCGCCCCTCCCCCATTCTCCTCGCCGCGCCAGCTTCGCTCTCCGCCGCTCACCCCCTCTCCTCTCCGATAGCGAACACTCTCTCGGGAGGGGCATTGGATAGGATTGGATTGGCTTGGATTGGATTGGATTGGATTAAAGGGGATTGTGTTCTATTGTGTTGCGTCATAGCCGCGGCAGACGCACTGGCGCCGGCGCGTCCCCTCACCGTTATGCGCGCTATAAACCGCGGTGCCTGCGCCGCTCCGCTCCATCGTTCCAGCGCCGTTCCTCCGCTGTCCAACGCTGCAACGTGAACCCCCTATGCGTCGCATCTACACAGGGGTTCCCGCGAGGGGAGGTGGTAGTTTTTTAGATGCAGAGCATCTGATTCACTCACCTTGTCCCTCCGGCGTCGTCGGCGTTGTTCGCCCCTCTCCCATTCTCCTCGCCGCGCCAGCTGCGCTCTCCGCCACTCACCCCCTCTCCTCTCCGATAGCGAACCCTCTCTTGCGAGGGGCATTGGATTGGATTGGATTGGATTGGCTTGGCTTGGCTTGGATTAAAGTGAATTGTGCTGGATTGTGTTGCGTCATAGCCGCGGCACGTTGCGTCATAGCCGCGGCAGACGCGCTGGGGCCGGCGCATGTGCAGTACTCTCTCTTCCGCGGTTTCCTCTCCTTCGGGCGCGCTGCGCATATAACCGGTGTGCCGTTCTCCGGCGAAGCAACATCCACGCTTGGCTCAAACACCTAGAGTCCACGCCGCTTTACAAGTACGCCAACGTCGTCATCGACTGGGACCGGCTTACGCAGTCCCCTCAACGTTATGCGCGCTATAAAACGCGTTCCCTTCGCCGCTCAGCCTATGCGTCGCATCTACACAAGGGTTCCCGCGAGGGGAGGTGGGAATTTTTCTCCTCTTAGGCAGGAAGGCAATCATCTTACCCCAGATAAACTTCGAGATCTGTGCCGCAGTCTTGAGCTCCGCCTGGAACCGCCGGTGGCCTTTGCTGGGTCGTCCTTCTTGGTGGCACCTCGTGCGAAGACTATCCTTGCACAGCTCGATCTGCCTCCAGGCTTCCGACCTCAAGGCGCGGCAGACGCTCAGGTTCAGCCTTCTGGACGGCGGAAGTGGTCCGACAAGAGACAACACCTCCGGAGGGACGTAGTCTTGAGTAATAGCAAAGGTATACAGCCTGGCACGGCATGTTGCCACTATTAATAAGCTTACACAAAAAGAGGGATTTAGGAAGAAGGAAGAAAAAACAGCGCCCCTTTGGCATGAAATGAACTGAATTAGCGTCTCGACTGGGGCCAGTTGGTTCATTCTGAACTTAAACAACAGCGCAAATGACAAGGACTAGGAAAGAAGCACAGACAAGCGCTGACAAACAACTGAGCGTAATTTATTGCGGCTCGCTTATAAATACGCTTGTCACACATAAAATACAACAAAAACAGAAAATTTACACAACCATGAGAAAACAAATACGCTTGTCACACATAAAATACAACAAAAACAGAAGATTTACACAACCGTGAGAAAATATATACGTTTTCTCACGGTTGTGTAAATGTTCTGTTTTTGTTGTATTTTATGTGTGACAAGCGTATTTATAAGCGAGCCGCAATAAATTACGCTCAGTTGTTTGCCAGCGCTTGTCTGTGCTTCTTTCCTAGTCCTTGTCATTTGCGCTGTTGTTTAAGTTCACGAGAAGACCCTTTTTTCCAAGACCAGACCACGCGCCTGGGGGCTTGACTCACGATGTTCGCCGATTAGAAATTTCATGGCCTGCGCTTCCGAAGTAGTATCTGCTGTTAAATCAGAATCGCCCTTGCTGGGATGGCTCAGGAAGGCGCGTGCCCGGACACGCCTGCTCGTTTCCGCTGAAGTCACTCGGAGTTGAAGGGGCGCGGTTGACGCAGGGTTGATGAACCGCTGTATTCCATGCGGATTGACACGTGGCACGAGCCGATACCGACGAATGCACGTATTAGCACCGAGGTCCTTGCTTGGGTGCGGAGGGTCAGAGCCACCTAATCTAGGTGGCTCTGGCAGAGTCCGCAGCCCGGGCAGAGCTCCGCCGACGGCAGCGTTCGCCAATTCAGCTGCGGCGACAGTTCGCGTTGGTTCGCGCCTGACCACGTTCATGTTGCGTGCATGTGAGCTTGGCCATGTATGACAGCGAGGCCTGGCCGCCTTCTCTGAGTGTTGCGCGGGAGCTGGAGGCTCTGAGCCGTCGTTGGCAAGCGGCGTCTCACCACCCCTCTGATATCGCCAGCTTTCGGAAAACGCCGGAAGCGAGACCACAAACGTAGACAAAGGCAGGATTGGGATGACTACTATAATAATTACAGCTAAATAGAAGGTTACCCAAGTGAAACGAAGACTTAACCAGGCTAAGCCAAGCTTTCGCTTTGAATACGCAGGGTTAGCTCAGCTAAGTCGCAGCCATTTTTATAGACCTAATTTTCCGCACCTCAGAATGCCTGCGCTTAAAACGGAGATCTAAGGCTTCCGCCGAAGTAATCATTCTTCTAGAAAGCATTTCGTAGAACTGGGGTCCCCCGGGGGTCTATTTATTGTGTTGGTTATTCAAATTACAGTAAACATAGTTATTCCTATAAAATCAACACATTGACGAAATAAATGAACAAAATTACTCTATCAAAATAGCCAAAGATAACAAAATCTCAGAACAACAGTCAAGGGGAATAAAGAAGTCAGCACCGGAATACAGTAAAAACGAAAATTAAAAAAAAAACACGAACACTGGAGTGGCTGGATACCTCGAGTACTCGAACAGAGTACTCCGTACAAATGCTCGCTTTCGCTGGTGACGGTCTTCTTGGATGGTGACGAAACGAAGTTCTCGACCTTCTCGATGCCCTCGATGACGCGGCTGGGCCCCCCCGATCTTCCCGTCCCGCCAGCTGATCTTGACCGTGGGGAAGAAGAACTTCGACCCGTTCGTTTTGCGCCGGCGTTCTCTATGGACAGGATTCCCAGGCCGATGCGCTCCAGCCGGAGTTCTCGTCCTGAAACGCGTTCCCGTGGATGAACTTGCCTCTGGTCCCGTTGTGATTGGTCAAGTCCACACCGTTGCACATGAATTTCGGAATGGCCTGGCCCGTGGAACGTGGAGCCCTTGTAGCCGAATCTTTTCTCCCTCGCGAACAGCCCTGGTAAGTTTTTCACCGTCCTACACACAACGTTGGCACCCAACTCCATCACAAAGCGCCCCAGCGGCTTGCCGCAGGCCTCGAAGCCGAAGATGACCAGTGGGTTGACCATCGGTTCTCCTGGTTTGGTTTATCAAACCGTCCTCGGTGTTATGATTGAGCACTGGGCCCTTCGAGGCTGCGGAATAAGACACCGTAAACGACACGTTCGATTCTTATAATTCTTCTGCTTCCTCTCCTACCTAAAAGTAAGGCCTCATACCCGCAGAGGGAGATTGGCCATTCAGAGCGGCTATTTTGGTTGAGACAGAGAGGGAGAGAGAGTAACCTATTGAATGGAAGGAAAACAGAGAGATCGGCCTGATCGTATAGTCCCCGACCTGGTACTCCGTGTGAGGGTGGGGGAAGGTGGAAAAGAGCATAGATAGAGGGTGACAGGTATGATGATTGACATAGAGGTGATAGTATATCATTATGTATATACAAAATGCCTGTACATGTTCAATGGTTCACCCCAACAAGATTGGGCTACGACCTAGCTGCCAAACCGCTGCTTTTAAAGAATGTCAGCACTGCCTTGAAGGCATTGTTGGAACACTGCGGGTCTGGCCAGGGTCCCAGCAGGACACCCTCAGACAGTGCCCAATTGTCTAACCAGGCCAACGACGTGGCTAATTTTCCACGGTGATGCGCGTAGCAGGGACAGTTGCACAATACATCTTCAATAGTCTCCGGTATGTGACCCGATTCACAGTCAGGGTCACTCGAACTACCGATGAGGTGTTTGTAGCGACGAGTAAAAGCTACGCCGAGCCGCAGTCGATGGAACAGCGACGAGTAGCTTCGCTAAGTCCCTGGGGGCATCCGGAACCTGCGATCAGGGTCCATTCAATGGAGCCTTCTGTAGCGGTGGTCAGGGTGTGCCCAGTAATTCATCTTAGCGTCGCAGAGAACAGCGGGAAGAAGAAGGGTCGTGTCTGGTCTTACGAAGGGAAGGCGCACGACTACTGCGCCTGCTGAAGCCTTTTTCGCTTCCTCGTCAGCCCATTCATTGCCCGCCAATCTACGGTGGCCTGAAATTCCTGAATCGTGAAAACATGGCCTTGCTGAACTGCAAAAGAGCATAGATTGACCACTTCTACAGAGAGTGCATAATAAGTTACTTCCCTCATAACACCATTCAGGGCCCGGGCAGCTGGCTAGCAGAACAGGGTTGAGGCTTGAGGTGGTTCTCAAGAGGCTAAACGAATTGTCTCCCGGATGGCTACCAATTCTGTACAAGTAGAGGTTGTCTTGTGGTCTAGTGTGAAACGTCGGGTTACTCCTAGGCTTAGAATCACCACAGCAGCGGTTGACCTGGGCTCAGTCGCATGACCATCGGTGTAGACATACGTAGTTCTGTGATACGTGCTTGTCCACAACGGTAAAGTCAACTGTTTGAGAGCCACTGAGAGCAAACAAGACTTTTTGATAATTCCGGGAATGGAAAGCGGATTGACGGTCTTGGTAGCACCCACCAAGGATTCGGTGAAACCGCCTCTGGGGCGTAACCAGAGGGAATTATGCATTGATGACGCGAAACTGCTGCCACAAAAACTGCTTCTGGAGCACGTGGTGGGAAGAATCAACAATGGATGGGATGCATGCCTCATCAGACATCGGAGATATACACGGAGTGGTTCGCACGAATGGAGTGCATCCATCGGATACACACGTGCCTCAGCAATCGTACCCGGAGTAGAAGTACATCTCAATAGTCCCAGGCATACCCGTAGGACCTGTGCTAGCACGCTTTCGAAATGGGCAAGTCTGAGATGACTGGCCGGCTATAACGAAGATAACCCAAAAAAGAGTTCGGTATAACTGCAGAAGGGCGCTCTCGAATGGGCCCCATCTCATTCCTGCTACGAAACGTAGAACGTACACACAGCTTGCCAGTTTTGTCTTAAGGATCGTGATATGTTTTCTCCAAGAGAGCCCGCGGTCCACAACAACGCCCAGAAATCTGTGGTGCGTAACGTACGGTACTGGAGTGCCATCAATGGTGATGGGGTATTGGTCCATTGACTTTCTGGTGAAAAAAAAGCAGCGTTTTGCTGGAGACACGCGCAAAAACCGAGGCGTTATCGTTGCAGCTCGCTGTAGACGCGTTCGCAAATGTGGTTGAGTTACACCAGAAGCCCAGATGCACATATCGTCAGCGTACATAGTTACTCTGACAGTTTCAGGCAGTTCGTCCACGAGGCCGATGTGTGCAATGTTGAACAGGGTAGGGCTCAGTACTCCACCCTGCGGAACACCACGACTGATTTGGTGGCACCTGTCTCGCCAGAAGCCATTGACAGGAAGATTGTGGGGCCAGTGAGGTAACTCGAGATCCACGTGTAGAGTCAGCTGCCTACACCCATTGTTTCTAGAGCATCCATAATAGCATCGTGGGCAACATAGTCATATATGCGCCTTTGATGTCGAGATACAGTGCACCCACAATTCGGCGACGGTTTCTTTCTTTCTCAGATGACGTGCACTGTCTATGGAGGATCGGCCTATTCGGAAACCTGTCATAATATCTGGATAAATATAATTTTTCTTCAGAAACCATTTCAGTCGGACCAGCACCATTATCTCCATCACCTATTCAATGCAGCTTGCCAATGCAATTCGCTCTTTTTAGCAGCGCTGGTGATGCCACGCGGAACTAATCTGAAGCCGGGAGACGGCGATCTGCGGACCGCTCGCTGCGACGTCGGCGAACGGTTGGCATCCGTGCGGCCTCGCAGAAGCGAAAGGGACACAGTAATTGGAAATACCGTAATCGACAATGCCGTGTAAATAATCAGAAAATAAAGGCTAAACGAGCATTCATATATTCTCTCAACTTTATTGAAGCTATAGAAGCTGCGGGTAAATGAAAATGTTGTGGACTTCGTCGGTGCCGGCTCTGGGAAAAAAAAAACGCAATTCTTTATGGCCCATCCATGATAAAGTCGCATCATCGGCTTAGCTGATGCCGATGAAGCGACTTAATCCCACGCATGCGGGGTGCTTAAATTATTCTGTGCTGAATTACGGCTACCGCATTTAATTGCTAGTGCTTTGCTGCGAGGGCTCCGCTTTTGTAGGCTTTTTGTACAACCTTGCGATCGTCTTTTTTATTTATTTATTTATTTATTTATTTATTTATTTATTTATTTATTTATTTATTTATTTATTTATTTATTTATTTATTTATTTATTTATTTATTTATTTATTTATTTATTTATTTATTTATTTATTTATTTATTTATTTATTTATTTATTTATTTATTTATTTATTTATTTATTTATTTATTTATTTATTTATTTATTTATTTATTTATTTATTTATTTATTTATTTATTTATTTATTTATTTATTTATTTATTTATTTATTTATTTATTTATTTATTTATTTATTTATTTATTTATTTATTTATTTATTTATTTATTTATTTATTTATTTATTTATTTATTTATTTATTTATTTATTTATTTATTTATTTATTTATTTATTTATTTATTTATTTATTTATTTATTTATTTATTTATTTATTTATTTATTTATTTATTTATTTATTTATTTATTTATTTATTTATTTATTTATTTATTTATTTATTTATTTATTTATTTATTTATTTATTTATTTATTTATTTATTTATTTATTTATTTATTTATTTATTTATTTATTTATTTATTTATTTATTTATTTATTTATTTATTTATTTATTTATTTATTTATTTATTTATTTATTTATTTATTTATTTATTTATTTATTTATTTATTTATTTATTTATTTATTTATTTATTTATTTATTTATTTATTTATTTATTTATTTATTTATTTATTTATTTATTTGTACCTCAAGGGCCCCGGCTTGGGGCATTACATGAGGGGTGGGCGTACACACGGCATAGGGTGACATCGCAAAACATCATGCGCGTGTTTCAATGGTTCGCCTAAAACACTGGGAATCGATGATAAGGGCCGTTTCGGCAGGCAGGTCATTCCAGTCTCGCGCAGTGCGCAGAAAGAAAGATTGCTGAAAAGTAGTGGTGCGGGCATACTCGGGATACACTGCGTTAGGATGGGTGATGCGTAAAATTCGGTGCGCTCTTCTGATGCGCTGATCATCGATGGGCAAAGAATGGAAAAAATTGTGATAAAGACAAAGTCGTGCAATTTTGCGGCGGGATACAAGTGTGGAAAGATTAAAGTTGGGTTTTCAGGGCGGAGATACTTGAACCACTGGAGTACTCGGAAAGTATAAATATTGCTGCGCAATTTTGGACGGATTCCAGAACATTAATGAGGTTAATTTGGTAAGGGTCGAAAATGGCATCAGCATATTCAAGCTTGGGTCGGACAAAAGTTTTGTAGGCAAGAAGTTTAACAGCTGGAGATGTGAGGGCAACATTACGGCGAAGATACCCAAGTAGCCGGTTAGCAGAATCGGCAACGCTGTTGATGTGAGTGGACCAAGTTAAACTAGATGAAATATGCACACCAAGGTATTTTAACGAATCAGAAGTTTGGATACATTGATTGTTAAGGGTATAATTTGATAAGACGTAATTGCGGCGACGCTGAAAGGATATTAGCTTCGTTTTAGAGACGTTTAGAGAGATACGCCAAGTGTTACACCAATGTTGGATGCGATTAAGGTCGTCTTGAAGAGCAGAGTTGTCAGAGCTGTAAGTTATCGGACGATAAATTACACAATCGTCTGCGAAGAGACGAATGCCAGATGAAATATTAGAAGCCAAATCATTGATATATATTAAAAAAAATCGCGCCAATCCACCCCGTGAATGTGGTTGGAAAGCAAAGCTGTAAACGGCACCCATAACGATTACTCATGCGACGTCACTTAAAATCACTCACATCGCTCTACAAATAGTAAAACCAGGGAGAAGTGAAATGCACCTAACCACACCATTTATTACTTCAAAGAGATATTCTTGGTAAGGTTAAATCAATGCATGATGCATGAACGGTGTTTGGTTGAGTTGTATTAGTGTAGCAAGGGTGGAACCTTTTTTTTTTGTAAAATCAAAGTAAGCTCCAACCCGGTGTTAGACGATCTGACTTCTCCATCTCTAACTACTTCTTAAGCGCCAAAAACTACAGGGACATAGAATGAGACAGGGACACGGGATAGCGCGTGACCCTGTCTCATTCTATGTATCTGTATTTTTTGGCGCTTAAGAAGTAGTTATGGAACACCAACTAGCCCGAACACAAGCCCTTATTCTCCGTCTCTGCGCCGCGGACGGAGGCGACGAGAAGGAGGAGGAAGAACTACTTCTGTTCAGATTTCTGAACGGCCCAGAGTGCAGCCTTGGGGAGTGGTTCCTTCTTCTGTGGGGCCCATATGCAGTCCGCGCAGCCTGTGTTCTGTCCACCCGCTGAAGCTGGGTAGGTAGAGAGGGCCTGGACAGCAGCATCTCCCATTGCTCTTGTTGGGTAGATGACGGAAAGAGAGGAGGGTGCTCACTGCTAAAGTCGCACACCCCGATTACGGGGCGGAGTATTCCTACTTCTGAGAAAAATTTACATTCAGCGTCGTAGCGATTCGGATGCATTACGTGAAGACACGTAGGCTGTGGGAAGGAGCCCGGATTGTATGAGCCGTAGGGTAGTTTGTTGTTCTGTGGAAAGGTCAGGGTAAGGTGAAGGTACGGTCTGTCTCAGAAGTCGATAATGCTGGACTATCTCCCTGGACGTAACAAGCGGGTGACTGTCCTCGTGCAGCTCCATAGCACGGGAGGTAAAAACGCAGGCTTGTTGGGTGGGCGTATTTGTTGCCCTCCATTGAAGCGTGAGGCGGTGTCCAGACGAGCTGAATGGAACCGTTTGGGGAGTGGTTTTTTAGCACGCACAGTGCAGGTCAGGACACCCAACCCGACTGGTAATTCCAGTAGGCTTGCTGGGAATCGGTGACTACCCTCCGAACCCCTGGTTGAGTGAGAGCCAAGGTGATGGCTGCCTCTTCTGCTGCCGTCATTTGTTGGGTCCTAAGCGAGGTACACGCAAGGAGGTTGGCTCTGGAGGTAGCCACGATGATGGCGTGTTGCTGCCCTCGATGTTAGGAGAAGTCTGTGTAGATAACTGCATGAGCCCCACCGAGGGTGGTGTTTAGCGCTTGAGCCCGTGCTTTTCGTTGACCCTCGTCATGTGAGGGGTTCATATTTCTAAGCAAAGGGAGCATCTTTAATTTTAGTCGCCAAGAGTCTGGGAGTACGTCAAGCGGAGTGACATTCCGGGCTGCCCAGCCTATCTGGTGAAGCATGCGGTTACCCACCGCAGTTCTGAGTCGGACCTTCTGGTTAGAAAGATGGCCTTCTATCAGCTCTTCCACCGTGTTGTGGAGCCCGTGCTAAGCAGCCTCAGTGTGGACGCACTCATGAGAAGACCAGTGGCCTGCTCAACCGCCTTTCTAAACATTATATAAAGCATCTCTATGTCTACCTCGTCGAGAAGAAGATAGGGGTTTGTCGTAAGTAACTCTCGAGGGAACTTACGCTTCAATTAATCGACAGGTACCGGATTCTTTTAGGCCTCGCTTCTTGGTGGCAACTCGCCTGATCATGTGTATGATTAGATTAATGCTGTTTTTCAGGCGCTGCAAGGAGACGTGACTCTTGGTGTTAGTCTGGAGACGTAGGCCCAGGATCTTGATACTGGGGCTTGGAGAGATGGCCTGACAATCAAGGAGTATTTTAATGTATTTCTTGATTTGGCGTAAGGGCGGACGACAAGGAGCTGTGATTTTTTACGTGAACACTGGAGGCCACAGGCTTTACCACATTGGCGTACTAAAAGTGAGATGCCATGGATTGGTGTGAGCTTCCTTTAATTTTTGTAACTATTAGCACATGAGCAAGGTGCGCACAGGGCCGCTAGACGGGCGTAAGTGGTCGTGTGACGCTTTCGCGTGGCATTCAGCGAGAAGGCAGGGGGTAAACCCGTAGATGTGCTTGGTGAGTACACCATTTGTCGTCCCGTGTTCACGTGGGCTCGTAGCTGAATCGGTAAGACAACGGGCTCTCGGTTTGTTAGTCTATTAGTTCCAGGTTCGATTCGCGGCGGTTCCAGTAAATTCTTTTATTTGTTCGCTGGAGTTTTCTGGTGACACCAACGGTCGCGAAAGAACCCTTGGGGGGTAGAGGTAGAAAGCTTTGCTTTAAAACAGAAGAGGTCCCAGGGCTGTACCTTGTGGTACGCCTGGGAGTACTGGTGTTGATGATGATGAACGAGAATTAACATAGACGAACTGCTGTCGGCATGTTAAAAAACCGCGGATCCAGTTAACAACACACGGGTGAAGGTTTATGGATGACAATCTTAGTAGCAGGCGAGCATGGGGAACTTTATCAAAGGCTTTCTCAAAATCGATAAAAATTGCGTCAGTAGGTATATTGCGATCTAGACTTGAGTGGATATCATGCAGAAAAAGAGCGAGTTGCGTATCACACGAATGAGCTTTACGATATCCGTGCTGGTTTGCGTGAAATAAATCCACAGATGTTAGAAATGTAGCGATGTGTGAGTATAAAACGTGTTCCATTACCTTGCAGCAAACGCTAGTGATAGAAATTGGGCGGTAATTACATGGACATGACCGAGACGACTACCGTTTTTATGGACGGGGATGACCTTACCTGCGCGCCAGTCGCGTGGTACGCAGCCGGTGTTTAAAGATTCTTGAAAACTGAGCGACAGAAAAAGGCTGCAAGTGTATTTAGTGTTTTTTAATACCTTGGCGTTAATGCCGTCTATTCCTGTAGATGGCGAATTTTTTAGCGAACCAATTACTTTTACTATTCCGTGAGGTTCGAAAATGATGTTGTTCATTGGCGGGTGCGCTAAAGCCGGTACATCAGGAAGGTTATTCAAGGGTTCATTCGTAAAATTTTCACTAAAAGTTGCATTCAGGATATCAGGAACTTCGTTGTCGGAACTGGAAAGCCAGAGTCATCGCAAAGGGTATCAAATTAGATTGATCTGGATTTATAGTTTTCCAGAAGCGCTTAGGGTCGGTTTGGAGCATAGAAGGTGGAGCAGCGCCCGTCTACGTCGTTTGTGTCTCTCGTCTTTCGTCCTGTCAGTTCGCGCTGTTGAAGTTTCTAGATTATGAACCAACTAAATCGCACCTGAGTCTTGTTTCTTGTTAAGGTAGAGTAGTTGAATAAAAAATTCAGGCCAATCCACCATGTGAATGTGGTTGGAAAGTAAAGCTGTAAACGGCACCCACAACGATTACCCATGCGGCGTCACTTGAATTCCCTCACACCGCTCTACAAATACTGAAACAAGAGAGAAGTGAAATGCACTTAACCACACCCGTTGTTACTTCAAAGAGAATATTTATTCTTGGTAAGGATTAAATCAATGCATGATGTATGAACGGTGGTTGGTTGAGTTGTGTTAGTGTAGTACATGAGTGGAAACTCTTTTTTTTATATAAAATTAAAGGAAGCTCAAACCCGGCGCTAAACGATCTCATTTCTCCGTTTCTGCCGCCGCGGACGGAGGCGGCGAGATCGGAGGCAGAGACGGCGGCGGCGGCGGCGGCGGCAAAGGAGGAGGATGAGAAGGAAATACTTCTATTCAGATTTCTGAACGGCACACAATGCGGCCCAGGGGAGTTGTTCCTTCATCACTGGATATGCAGTGCACGGCGCCTGTACACAAGCTGAAGCTGGGTAGGTGGAGAGGGTCTGGGCAGCAGCATCTCCCATTGCTCTTGTTTGGTAGTTGACGGAAAGAGAGGACGGTGCTCAGGGCTAAAGTCGCACGCCCCGGTTATGTGGCGGAGTGTTCCTACTTCTGAGCAAAATTTACATTCAGCGTCGTAGCGATTCGGGTGCACCAAGTGAAGATACGTCTGGTGTGGGAAGGAGTGGGATTGTATGAGCCGTAGGGTAGCATTCGTGCTGGCCATCAACGAGTATTTGAATGTGTTCCTTATGTGTCGTTTGGTTTGAGGGTGGACGACAAGGAGCTGTGACTTTTTACGTGAACACTGGGGACCACAGGCTTTAGGACATTTGCGTACTAGAAGTGAGATGCTATGCGTTGGTGTGAGCGCCCTTTAATTTTTGTAATTTTTGTAAGGGCCGTTAGACATGTCGTCGACGGAGCGCACAGTGGCGCGAGAGGTCGCGTGACGCTATCATGTGGCATTCAGTGAGAATGCAGGGGGTAAACCCGTAGATGCGCTCGGAGAGTACACCACTTGCCTTTTCCGTCTCTGCGTGAGCTCGTAGCTAAATCGGTAAGACAACGGACTCTCGCTTTGGTACTCTGTTAGTTCCAGGTTCGATTCCCGGCGGCACCATTAAATTCTTTTATTTGTTCGCGGGAGTTTTCTGGTGACACCAATGGTCGCGAAAGAACCTTTGGGGGTTAGAGGCTTTGGGAAATATGTCAAAATTGGCTACGGACGGCAAGATTTCACTGTCGTTAATTAGTGACGACTTTAGCCACGTTTCGGTTAGTAGAAGAACGTTAGACGAGGTTGAACTTAATAGACTGCACAAAGCATCTCGCTTGGGGACAACGCTGCGGACATTAGCAAGCACGAACGACAAGGTGCATCGATTGGGTGGAACTGTTGCACGCTTCTGTATAACGGAAATGTTAGGAGTTCTGCTCAACTACCTGATTGGTGGAGTGATCAAATACATAAGCTTTGTTATTTGCGACAATTTTTTTTATGCCGTAACTTGAATGTAAGGTTTTGGGCCTTTCCAAACTCAATGAGGCGTTTGTGGGCGAGGCGTGTGCGCGCTGAAAGATCTTGAGCGACGCTGTAGTCCGAGCCTTTAAACTTGCTAGCCACGCTCAAGATCTTATCCTTATCTTTGAAGTACAAAAACTTCACAACAGTGGGCCTACACTTGTTGGGTTGGAAGGACCCAATGCGATGAGCACGCTCAATTTCACGGGGCTGGATGTTTACTTTAAGGAGGTGATTACTAACATCAATTATTGCATTTTCACTCTCCAGCCAGGTTTCATTTTGTTGGTCTTTCACTCCTTAAAAAACGAGGTTGTTTCGCCGCAATTGGTTTTCAGCATCGTTAATCCGGCCAGTCAGCTTTTTAAGCTCATTTGTGCTTGCGTTGGTAGCTGTCTAAATTTTAATAATTTCGGACTTCATAGTTTCGATAGAAGAATAGGCTGTCTCGATCTTGTCTAGCCGAACTTTTATTTCGGTAAAAGTTTTGTCATGATCAGCCAATGTCATTTTAATAGATTTCAGCTGCTCGAGCATGGCTGTCTGACCAGATTGTACTTCTTTTAGCATGTTTATCATTTCGGTTGGGACATTGTGACATTGTTAGGAGGACCGGGGTTGGTTTCAATATCACCGGCTAAGATTAAAAGATCACGTAAAACGCATGCACAGTGATACACATTGGCACAAATGCAGTCTGGTCTCGGCAGCACGAGAAGACAGCGGTTACTGCTTCGTTTTGTAAAAAGGCAGTGAGTGTTCTTTACCTGCACGAAAAAGATGCGGGGAACATTAGCACGGCCCATCTTGGTCGTCCTGCCGAGCCCACTGAAGGCTGCGCTGTTCCGGTCCGGCCTTTTAAGGCGATTCAAAACAGGAGTCTGCGCAGTGGCGGATACTATTTACATTTATTTCCGCATGATGTGTCAACCAATCTCTGCTCATGTGTTGTTAAATTGGCTCAATTGCACTGCTTTCAAACGGAGGCTGTTCAGTCCGCTTGCTTTTATGTTCAATAAAGAAACAAATAAAAGCTTTTTGCACGCGAAGGCGAGAAGCAAATGTGGTGATACGTTTATTGAATAATGACTGAATAGTAAATAAATATGCTGAAGCAAAATGTTTTAGCAATAACTTTGGGTCTGGTATTTAAAGTGCGAGCTCTTGAACGCCTTCGGTGACCCCCGTTTTTGTTTTGGTGATAAGCATCGACGCACTTGAAAATCCGAACGGCAGTCAAATCAACATAATGTAATTTCAGCCAAAAATTTCTCCTAAATTAATGATCACAAGCCAAACGCGCAGCTCTAAAGTAATGTCTGTATTTTCATGTACTTTCCCGGCCGCGGCGGCCGCTTTTCTGATGGAGGCGAAAAGCAAAAACGCCCGTGTGTACGAGATTTCGGCGCACGTTAAAGATCCCCAGGTGGTCAAAATTAATCCGGAGCCCTCCACTACGGCGCGCCTCATCGCCTGCGTTGCGTCGGCGCGTTAAACCCTACAATCAATCAATCAATCATTTTCATGTACAGTGCGGTCCACTGTTAAAGGGAACCGGCGAGCGCGTGGCCGCTGCGCTGCGCCGAGATGTGGCGAGAATCGGAGACAGCCGGCGCATACCACGGCCGGACTGGAGGAGCGGCGAGCGCGCACTTTCGCTCCTCCAGCCCGGCCGTGCGCATGCACACTGACCGCACGAGGCGGGAGGAGCCGCTGTGTCGTCTGCTACGGTGATTTGCCGTGCCGCTCAGCATCCTTCGGGTGAGAAATTCCTCGGCTATCCGCTGCCGCTGCCACCGCTATCTTCTATCAGCTATCTTCTAGTAAACTTACGGTTGAATCTGGCATGCCCTAAAGATATGTTTATTTCGTGTTAGAACTGCGAGTCGTTGGGGCTCGCGCCGGCGTTCACCGTGAACAAGATTCCAGGTCCGTGCGCTCTAGCCGGTGGTTCTTGTCCTTGAACTTGTAGCCGTAGGTGGACTCGGCTCCGTCCCCGAGCAGGTTCATGAAGTCGGCGAAAACGGGACCCTTTGGAGTCAAACCCTTTCCTCTGTGTGCCCACACCCGAACGTTCACTGTCTTGGGCGCAACGTCGGCGCACAACTCCACCACGACGCAACCCAGGGGCTCGGTATTGGCCTCGACGTCGACGACCAACTTTGGGTTGGCCATCGGTGCTCCATGGTGATGCAATTGAGGGTTGGGCTATCAACACCGCAGTACAGTCAAATGAGGAGAGTTAAAAGAAGTATACCCCGGGCTGGGTGGATACCCAGCGTTCAAGAGCAGCGAAGTCTTCCTCACAGCTGGCCGCAGTCGCTGATGACGTTCATATTGGGTGCAGGCGAGCCGAAGTTCTCGACCTTCTTGATGACCTTGACGACGCCGACTAACACCACGGGCTTCCCGTAGAACCAGCTGGTCTTGACTGTAGTGAGGAAACATTGCGAGCCGTTGGGGCTCGCGCCGGCGTTCACCATGGACAGGATTCCAGGTCCACGCGCTCTAGCCGGTGGTTCTTGTCCTCAAACTTGTAACCGTAGGTGGACTTGCCTCCGGCCCCGAGCTGGTTCATGAAGTCGGCGGAAAGGGGACCCTTTGGAGCCAAACCGTCTCCTCTCTGGGCACATACGCCGTGTTGACCGTCTTGGGCGCGACGTCGGAGAGGAACTCCATGGACCACCACACGCCCCAGAGGCTCGGCGTCGACGAACACCTTTCAGTTGGCCATCGGTGCTCCTGGTTTGGTTTGTCACGTCTTCTTCGGGGATGAAATTGAGCGTTGGGCTATCAACACCACGGAACAGTCAAATAAGGAGAGTTTAAAAAAATCAACCCCAGTCTGGGTGGATACTCAGCGTTCAAGAGCGGAGTCTTCCTCACAGCTGGCCGCAGTCGCTGATGACGTTCATCTTGGATGCAGCCGAGCCGAAGTTCTTGACCTTCTTGATGCCCTTGACGACGCCCGCGAACACCGCGGGCTTTCCGTCGAGCCAGCTGGTCTTGGCCGCGGTGAGGAAGAACTGCGAGCCGTTGGGGCTTGCGCCGCCGTTCACCATGGACAAGATGCCAGGTCCGTGCGCTCTAGCCAGTGGTTCTTGACCTCGAACTTGTAGCCGTAGGTGGACTCGGCTCCATCCCCGAGCTGGTTCATGAAGTCGGCGGAAAGGGGACTCCTTGGAGTTAAACCTTTTCTTCTGTGTGTACACACGCGAACGTTCACCGTCTTAATCGCAATGTCGGCACGCAACTCTACCACGACGCCCCCAGCGGCTCCGCATTGGCCTCGACGTCACCGAACGCCTTTGGGTTGGCCATCAGTGCTCCTGCTTTGGTTTGTCACGTCTTTCACGGTGATGCAATTGAGTATTGGGATATTTGAGGCAGCAAGATAAGACGCCGTGGACAACGCGTTGGGCGTTGCAGTTGTTCCTGAGGCCTTCTTCGGTGATGGGTTTAGACTGAGCGTTGGGCTCTTCGAGGTAGCGCGATGAGACGACGTGGACAATGAGGTCGGCGGCTTCTTCTACTACTTGGTTGGTTGGTTGGTTGCCTCAGACCATGGCACATAACCACGTGGGGGATTTGCGAAGAAGCTTTGTACTTAATCAGGATGTGACCTCATTTATTTTAGGTCTCAAAATTTAGAAAAGGAACTACAGAACAATTTTTTTAAATATGTATAATATGAAAGGAAGAAAAATTAAATAAATGTGAACACTTAGCTGGCTAGCAGGAAAACCGGCCTGTCGCCACAACATGAGAGTGAAGGGCGGACACAGCATCCCTGTGGCAGACACCTAGGGCGGAAGCGCCTGGTGGCAGAAACTCGGAAGTAGATAGCGGAAGGTGGAGGCCCCTAAAGGTTGACTCCAGATACTTGCGTCGCATTGGGGAGAAGCTGCGGCAATTAACAGAAAATGTTCTATATTTTCCAGTTCGTCACAAAACGGCATTGCGGAGATAGAGCCATACCAGATTTATAAAGAAAAAAATTTAATGGGGGAATTTTGCACCGCAGTTTAGTGATTGCTACCTCGCATAGCCTTGATTCACAAAACATCGGCTTCCATGCATGACGAAGGTGGCTATAATCTCTAGAAGAGAGAAGGGTGTCATGCCGATAAGTCTGGAGTAGTTGTAAACGTCTAAATCTCGCCCCCAATAGAAAGGTATCATTTGGACATTGCACGACCACAGGGCCACCAAGAGACATACTGGCTAATTGATCAGCCACTTCATTGTATGAGATTCTTGCATGTCCTGGAACCCACACTAGCCTAACCTCACAAATCTGATGAGGAACAAATGATCCGGATGTGCGGACAATTGAAGAATCTTTTAGATGCGAAGCATCTCTTGCTTTCAGCTCCGTCGTCCGTCGTCCGTCCATCCACCGGCCAAGGAAGACACCGGCAACAATGCCGCTCAAGGAGCCCTTTAAAAGGAAGCGTGCTCGTCTCGTGCCGGCCCAGGAAGACACCGCCAACACTGTCGCTACAGCATCTCATGGTCGGGACAATGTCCCTCCCTTGTGGCGCCGTCCACACCCCCACTGCGCATGCTCGGCTCATCTCGGGCCGGCCCAGGAAGACACCGGTAACACCGACGCTCCAGGAGCCATTAAAGGGCAAGACACCACCATGCGTTCAGCAAGCCGAGCATGCGCAGTAGGGGTGTGGACGGCGCAACAACTACAAGGGAGGGACATATCCCCGTCGCATCTAATAAAATTACACCATCTTCCCGTAGGGGAGCCCTGAGTAGTATGCGAAACAGCCATGGGCTCAACGCAATTTCCCGTTTCGTAGTTCCGGTAAGTGAATAGTGTGGTAGTTACCATGGAAACCAAACCGTAAATATAATGGTAGCTACGTACTTCAACGTAACGGAAACGACGAACTGAAAACTAATGGGCACTTGAATCAACCCCATGGCTGCTATGCATACTACTCAGGGTACCCCTACGGGAAGATGGTGTAATTTTTTTTCTGATGTTAATGTGGAACACACAGAGAGGAAGTCAGAAAGAATAACATGTGCAAATCTATGCGGAAGTTTTTGAAGAGCCAAAATCATTGCCAATAATTCCGCATGGAAAATAGGTGTGCAATCAGGTAACCTAATTGAAAAGGACCAATCGAGGGACTGAGAGAATATCCCGACTCCACCCTTCTCATCACTTTGCGAGGCATCGGTAGCAATGACGATATGGGAATTAAGGGTTGACAAGTGATCCTCCAGCAATCCATTGAGGATTCGGGCCGGCAACATCTTTGCATTCGGGGGGGAAAGGGGGAAGATATTGTCAAAGTTTAATTCCACAGAAGACACACTAATACGTACAAGGGGGGTAGCCGAAAAATGACTGCGTGAAGTGGCTGAAGCCATGACTGTTGTTGCGACCGTGTCACCCCGGGCTGACACCAGTTGTTGCGACCGGGTGGGCCGACCCGAGCCGAGCCCCGTCGCCTCCGGCATACGTGTGGTAGCTTGGTGTGACGAGCGGCCAGCCGCTGTTACAGTCGTAAAGAAGTCCAGAAGCCGTAGGCTAACGTAACTGTTTACTTCATAGCGAGAGCTGAGCCGAAGCCAAAGAACAATGCCCCAACGGGCGAGGTAACACTACAGGACTCGAGCAGAGTGACAGCATGGATTCACTGCTCAAACAGGAATGGGTTATAGCGCTTGCGGGGCCTCTATTTATGCCCAAAAGCGCAACGGTCAAAACAGCGTTCCCTCTACATTTGCGCACGCTACGAACGTAACAGACACACACAACGCTCTTTCCAGAGTTCGAGAGTAGTCGGTAGCATCGGCGCTAGTTGAGTCCGAGAGAGAGGGGAGATAGGAGGACTCCGCTGCGATCGCGGGGCCTCTGTGTCCTTGGGCGCGTCTCGACGTGAAAGTATTATTCACGGACAAGAGGGGGCCTGTTTCAAAGGCGCACGCAGTGGCTTCGCCGCACAGCCGAGGAGTGATGCGGGAAAGTACGGCGGCGGGCGATTCGTAACAGCTTCTCCGCCGAGGGTCCGAGATCCCGATGGATAAGGGTCTTCAACCGTTGTCCGGAGGGATGTTTTCGAAGTGAAGTGATGCGGGAAAGTATGCGGGAAAGTATGGGGGAAAGTATGAAAGTGTGGGGGAAAGTATGGGGGAAGTGATGCGGGAAAGTATGGCGGCGGGCCGATTCGTAACACTGTACTAGATCCAGATCCATCTGGGGTCTCTGGAACCCCGGCCACTGAATGCCTTGAAAAAGATCAGGCCTCAGACGGAAAATGAACTGTGCGTCATGCAGTGGGGAGTCAAACAATTTTATAAAGGTTAATACGGTCAATAATTGAAATCTATACTTCAGTGGAGGAAATCGTGCCTCAAGGTGTAAAATAGGGTTAGCGACATATTTTGGTAATCCCTAACATTGTCGCAAAGCCATTCTCTCAACGATAAATAGCGGGTGTAATTTGTACGCCGCCCAACCAGAAAATAGGACGCAGCCAAACTCTTATACCTGGCGAACATAACTCCGATATATCATTAACAGTGTGTCTCTACGCAATCCGAATTTGTTGTTACATAGCCTGCGGTGCACACCTGCAGCTGTTATTTTCTTTATGTGCCTTTTCTTCATCCTTCTCCTTAAAGTAATGGCACATACCCACAAAAGTTGGTTGATCCTGGCTTCGCGTCGGCAATGTATTTAAGAATGCAACATTTCGAATAGGAGTAAAACGGCAGATGGACCAAAGAACTAGATTGTATCCATCGGGGGGCGGGGGAGACATAAAAAGAGGCTGTTTTAACGAAGAAGTCGTCCGGTTATTGATATAAAGCCGTGAAATAGGTATCAGGCGGCGCATGAAACAAGCGCACGCGTTTTGATTGATTGATTGCAGGGGTTAATGCGCCGACGCAACGCAGGCGATGAGGCGCGCCGTAGTGGAGGGCTCCGGATTAATTTTGACCACCTGGGGATCTTCAACGTGCGCCGAAACCTCGTACACACGGGCGTTTTTGCTTTTCGCCTCCATCAGAAAAGCGGCCGCCGCGGCCGGGAATCGAACCCGCGACCTCGTGCTCAGCAGCGCAACGCCTTAGCCACTGAGCCACCGCGGCGGGTTTAGCGCACATGTTTTGAAACGAAGCTTTAGTGTCCTCAGTGACGTGGTTGTACGCCAATGCGTCCTGCAGGAAACCAAACTATCTCTGACGATGATGATGAATGATCATGGAAGAAAAGAAAAAATGGTTCCCGTGGTCGGAATCGAACATGGATCCTTTGCGTTATGAATCCGAAGTCTATCCTATTGCTCCATTCCGACATTTTTTTATTGCCGACTGGGCACAACAAAACAAGTACTACTCAACCCAAAGGGCTGAAAAAGGAAAGGAACATACATAAAACCGCCGCGCTTTTAGCTGGCGGGTACGTTTCTGTGAACTTTCAAAACAGCAAGTTTATTCATAACCGATATCACTTCGTCTTCGTATTCCAGCTTCACAAACACTTCGCGGAGCTTACACACGTGTTCAACAAAGTGGTTTCCCACCGACTTTGCATTGACATCTGCATTGCGTACCTCCATTCTACTCTTTCATATGCTGTGTAGACCCAAACAAAAAACAAGTCGCATGGTAGAACATCTGGTTTAACATCTAGGAAACGAATTCCACGTGGGGTAAGGGGGAGGTCTTTTTTCACGGTACGTTGCAAGACGCCCAAAAAAAAAAAAAATACAGCGTCCCAACATTCTATAAAGACATGTTCAACACTTTCCGGTTTTTTACGTAGTGTACAGTCGGCGCCCCATGGCCAAAATAAACCTTTTTTCTAACATCCAAGTTTTTACGGGTAGCGTATTAGTGTGCAATTTGAAGAAGAAAGTTTTAACAGGTCCTGGCACTAGCATTCTTTTCACTCTCCGTAGAACATCATGTCCGGATCCGCGACTATACAAGGAACGGTACATCGGTTCTGGGAATAGACAATCGATGCGGTCACACGACAATTTCTTTACGGTTTTTTACGGCAATTTCTTACGACAATCACACGACAATTTTTTACATGGTCGAAGCGAACGTCAAGCAGCAGGTACCGATTCGCGTCGTACTCCCCAAACCCAAACGTTAGGCCTACGGAATTCCCACCCGAGAGTTGGTGTACGTATTCTAGAAAAGTGGTGCGTCGCGCTTCAGAGTAGCACATACTCGCAGTGTGGGATTGGCCAACCAAAAAATCCATCACGAGAAAGCTTCCCGTTCAACCGTCGTCGTCGTTAGACGAAGGGGTGCATGATTTTTTATACCCCAATGCAGAAACGGTGGTGAGGCGGCCCATAAAAAAATGGCGGATACCCACCGAGGAAATTGGAAAAGAAAAATTTGTGATAGTCATGCAACCAATCTGATAGTCAAAATTCTGGGAACAGAAGAAAACCTTCATCCAGTACGGTAAAGAGAAAAAAAGACGAGATGAGGGGAGTGGGAGTAGAAAAAAATCAACCTCTTCTGAATAGTTCTAGATCGGCAAAGTTGTCTCGGAAATGAATGAGTGGACAGTGGCCCAGCTTTCTGCCCCGGAAAGATTAAACCACAGGAAAAGACAATAGCAGTCGTATAGGCGTCGCAGGGAAGCTTGGTCCACACATGCTCCACACATATGTGTGGACATCTGTGGACACATATACGTGGGAGAAACCGGGAGGTGCCTGAACACCAGGTGGCCAGAGTACCAGCGTTCACTAAAAGGGAATCCACATAGTCATTTGGCAAAACACTGCCTACTTCATGGCTGCGTACCGGTTTTTGAAGGAACCACTGTGTTATCAAAATATAGAGATAAAACAACAAGGGAAATAATCCAGGCCTTTCAAATATGACGACCTGCCGACCGATGTATCAGTATGCTGTCAGTAGTGCTGCATGACCGGGAACATAGGCGTGTGCACAGGAGGGGGGGGGGGGGGGGCAGCGGGGGCGGCCGCCTCCCCTAATAATCTGGAGGGGGGGCGCCAAATTTGCCCCATGCCTTAACTCAATCGAACCTGTCCCGTAGGGTTATGACCACGCGTGTGTTTTCACGATCATGGCATCCGAAGAACCCTCATGTTACCTTCCAAAAGCCGTTTAATTTCAGCCCCGGAAATGCGGCGACTAAAATCAATTCGCTGTGAGAAACGTTATCATTTAATTTTGATATTTGCAGCTACTGCAGAGCTTGTCCACCTACTTCTCCTCGCAAATAACGTGCCTAGTACTGAGCAAAATTGCCGCGTAAAAAGAGTTTCAGAACAGGCAATATTACCATCTGAAATTCTTACGAATTTCAAAAGCTAGCGTTTGAGCGGTACGCCCTGGAACCATGTTGCAGTTTACATATAAGACAGATGTGCACATGTCATATGTTTCTGTGCTTTAGGGAGAATGGAAGTTCTTTCGGCAGCGCGTTGTGAATTTGATGCCGCATCCGCCCTGGGACTTGCTCCCTTTGCCGATGTTACACATGAAAGTAAAGCTTCTGCCCAGAAATATTTTGTATGCGTTGCGATTCCATTTCATTGAAATAAAAATTTTATAACAATTACTCGTCTTTCCACTGCGTTCTGACCGTTACGCCTTGAGTGGGAGGAGGTCGGGAGTTCCCAAGGGGGGGGGCGCTCAGGTAAGACTTCGCCCCCCTAATCGAGAACCCTGCGCATGCCTATGACCGGGAATACGCTTATCTGAGTGCAATCCTTGCATGGCCACGTAGAGCAATAGATTACACTTGTGCAGACTGATGAGTGATTGTGTTTTTTTTTTTTCTTTTTATTCGTTGAAGTAATCTGCCGTGACGTGGGAGAGTGATGTATGCATATAACCAGTGTTTTCTTCAAAATAAAGTAGTTGTGACTGCAGTGCTGTCCTGTCTACTTCTCGTTCCTTTTTCGTGCAGTGCTTTTTTCCGCGCTGATTTTCAATCAGCAACGGAAAGAGGTCACTCATATTTCGCGCAAGCGAGTCTTACAAAAACTTATTTTCCAACATAACCTGAGGTGTTTAAGCTCAGAAGCCGTGAGCAGTTCTTCGTGATCCCAGGGAGCTTGGGCCGCGAAGGATTGACGATAACAGGCTAAAACCACGCAAGCAAACAGAGGAAGCACCTCTACAACCGGTAACGCCAATTCCGTTTAAGCCAACATACCTGCGGATTCATTAGGTGTTTCTCCACAGTGGCCTGGCAGCCAAACAAGAGGAATTTCCCGCGCACGAGTGGGGATGCAGGAATAAAAGGTTTTAAGGATAGCACTGTATACATGTATCCGAGGAGAGGGCCATGCACTCGTAATGGGAGTGCACTCAAATGCTTCTCTCTCTCTCGCTCTGCCCACTTCTGTCTCTTCTAGTCACAAGCGAAAGCAGTGGGCAGCCGCGCCGAGCACCAAGCAGGGCTCTCTGAGGACGAGAAAGCGGAGACTGGCATGTAGCCCTGTGCTCTCTTTACGGTGGTCACCTAATAAATCATCGTATCACCTACCATGGTTCTCCTCACTTGTTCTCCTTCCACGTAACATTATTAGACTTACTATTCCGTAGTTACATTCGACACGTCATCGAACGCCGTTCGATTCCCGACATGTATTGCAAGGATCTTTGAAAACTTCAAATAAGCTTCAAGTAAGAAAGCTTCAAGTGAAAGCTTTCCTAAGAGTGGAGTAACTGAATTTTTTTCCAACCTTCAATATATTGTATTATGTGCCACCCTCCGCGATTGCACAGTGGCTAATGCGTTAATTCTGATGCAGTGCAAATAGAAGCGGCTCCATGCCGGCTGTGGGGGCCTTTTTTTTTTTTTTAGGGAGGCGAAAAAAACACCAGTGTGTTGAGATTTTGGCGCGCTAAAGATCCCCGGTGCCAGAAATTAGTCCCGAGCGCTCCTTTACGGCGCGCCTCATAGCATAGTTGTAGCTGCGGCACGTAAAACACCCAAGATTTCAATGTTATTAGTGCAAATGTGGATGATTTGCACCTTAAGAATTGCTTAGGAAGAGTTGAAAAAAATATCCAGGAGCACGCTTCACTCTAGCAATGTATTTATGTATAGCGGTTACGCTGACTTTTAAGGGACTCGGTGTATAGAGCTCTATGGGGATACATAAGAATTGAGTGAAATACTGTCCTAAAAAGAGAGGTCATGAGGACCTGGCAGGGAGTAAGCATGGAGAGGGGGGGCGAGGAGAAGCTCACAATTCACACAATGGACCCAGTTCCAGCATTGGGGTCCTATTCACAAAAGACTACTGATTGTGTTTAGCTATTCAGTGACACCAAACATGCACACGTGCACACGTGCCCTAAGATTGTGGTAATGCATAGAGGGGAGGAGGTGTTTGTTCCTTGTTTTTTGAATGAGTGTGTATGAGAGAGAGTGGGCAGTATAAAATTGTGACTTCTTCTTAATAAAGTTTGTTGAAAATGCGCTCTGTATCGTGTCGTTTCTCTCCAGTCTGTTACTTTTGTGCGCAATTGAAGTACAGATGTGTAAGTACCTATTTAACTGGGGTACTCGACAACGTAAGGCTGTAATAATCACTTTTAAGGTGCGTGAAGGGCACCAATAAGTTTCCATGAGAATTTAAGATGATTAAAATCTCTTAATGCGAATAAAACCGATTCTTGCTGTTCTTGGAGTTTCAGCATCCTACGGTACCTAGCAGCGGCTATTAAAGGTGTCGGCTCTACGACGTCTACTACAGGCCCAGACAGTGCAATCCTTGCTAGAGAGTCGGCAGTCTCGTTGAATGGGATCCCCGCATGACCAGGAACGCAAAGAAGGTTCATTTCAGTGAGGTGAGGTGGCAGGAGTGACCAAAACGTCCGCAGAAGGGGAGTGTCTTCAGGGGAAGAAAGGGCTAAGCATACAGAAAAAGAATCTGAAATTATTATTGGAGATGTAATTGATACATCCAGCTTTCGCAGTGCCAGGACAATTGCCAGGAATTCCGCGAAGAACATGGGGATAAAATCAACCAGACGAACCGAAAAGGACCAGTTAAGGGAAAGGGAACACATACCTATACCGGATTTTTCTTCTCGTTAAGAGGCATCTGTATATATTATAGCACCTGGCTGCATGTAGGCCAAATAATAATCGAAAAGACGATTGAGCAGTCGGGTTGGTAAAAGTTTAGCATTTTTGGGAAAATTGTTCCAGAAGTTGATAGAAAGAGGAGAACTCCTGTCAGTATTGTAGCGAGTGTAGCGACCGCAGTATGCTGGTAGCGGGGCCGGTCGCCGTCGTTCCGTCGTGCCAGGACTAGGGGGGAGAGCTTAGAGCAAACTCAACGTATGTATGTATGTATTTATTGTTCTTTAGAAAAATAAGATCCACCAACAGGCGTAAATTGTCTCGCCTAGGGGGCGGACACCGGAACGCCTGCTGGTGTAGGGGGGGAGGGGGAGGATAGGGAGAAAAGAATACATAGGAATAGGAGGATAGGGCAGAAGGTTGACATTATACAATGTATGTAACACGCACAAGGGTAAATATAAAACACAAAAGAGAAAAAAAAGGAAAAAGGGGAATAATGGTGAATATAAAACACAAACGAGAAAAAAAAGGACAAAAGGGAATAAGAGAAAAAAAAGAACGGAGTTGCACATTGAGAAAATTAGCATTACAGAGAAACACTACAGATATAGACACATGAATCTACAAAGGACAAAGCACACATGTAAAAGGGGTCACACACGCACACACACAAGTACAGAAGCTGCTTCAGCAGCAGCACTCCACCACAATCTGGGCAGCTAGGCAGAGTTGTAGTGGAGTGCGCTGTGCAGCCCCGAGGCCCGCAGGTATGTACCCAGGGCCTCGAGCACTTTGTCTCGATCCCTAGCACTGCCCGGGGGCCAAAGCAGATCCTCAAGTGGCCGCGCTCCGCGAAGCACGACCAGCAGCTCTGCCCGCCCTGCCGCAAACTTGGGGCACTCGTATAGTACGTGCGGCAGGGACTGCACGGGCGCTCGGCAGTGGGTGCAGGCGGGGCTGGTCGCCCGCCCCAGACGGTGCTTCCGCTCCGCCGTCGTCGAGGCAGGCGTGAGGCCCGCACAGGCGGCAGGCCCCCTCCGACACGCAGCCGCGGGTCCGGATGCCTGGTCCGAATGTGTCGCTGGATGAGCAGGCGGGCGTCGTCCGCTGCCGCCTGAGCCACCATGTCCGACGGAGGCAGCGCGTGTGCCCCGGCGGCCAGCTCGTCCGCCCGCTCGTTGCCATCCAGACCAATGTGGGCGGGGACCCACTGCAGGCACAGTTGAGTGCCCCGGTCCGCCAGCTGTGCCGCCTTCTCCCGGATGCCACGCACCAACAGGGAGTGCGAGTCTCCGTCCTGAAGACGCATCAGGGCCACTCGGGAGTCGCACAGCAGAGCACAGCGCTCGGGCAAGGGCTCCGTCTCCAGCAGCAGGTCCAGGCCCAGTCCGACCCCCACCAGCTCAGCCGTGGCCGAAGAAGAGGCATAGGACAGCCGCGCTTGTCGGGTGGCCTCTCCCAGCACGGCGGCCGCTGCGGCCGACCCCTGCTGCTGCCGCACCGAGCCATCTGTGTATACTACGGCGTGGCCGTCTAGGTCGCCCCAGACGACACCCCGGGCCGGCTGCAGTTGCCCGCAGTGGGGTGTCCGCCGCTTGCTGTGCAGCCCCGGAAGGTCCAGCCGCACGTCAGCTGCCAGAACTGGAGCGGGGCCACGAGGTCCCGCGTCCACAGGGCTCACCACCTCCTCGTAGAGCATCAGCATGCGCCCCATGCGCGAGTGGTGGTGGCTCTTCAGCCGCCACAGCAGCGGACCGCCCCCCTCAGCTCGTCTCAGCCGGTCAATCTGGCCAAGTGCCCGCAAGTCAGCTGTCATCTCTAGGGTCCACGCCCCCGCCTCGGCCAGCGTCTTCTCGCACGGCGAGCTCTGGGGCAGGCCGAGGCAAGCGCGGACCCCCTTGCGGTGGTCTCCCTCCAGCTGCCGCCAGGTGGGTTTCCGCAGGGTCACCAGTGGGAGCGCGTACATAAGGAGACCCACCGCGAGGCACTGTACAGCCGGAGGGCCGTCCGCTGCGAGCAGCCGCTGTCCCGGGCCACCATCTTGCGCACTGCCGTGGTGGCCAGCTGCGCCCTGGCTCGGAGCTTCTTGGCCGCCTGCCGGAAGTTCAGTCGGTGGTCCAGGGTGAGCCCCAGGTACCGCACCCTGGTCCTCCACTGGAGCTCCTCGCCATCGATGGTCAGGCGCCGGGTCCACCCACGGGCGGCGGCGTCCGGATGCACCAGCATGGCGTCGGTCTTTGTCGCCGACAGCTGTAGGCCGACGCCCGCCAGCTTGGCACGGACTGCGTCCATGGCCGCCTGCAGGTGCTGCACAATGGCTCGGCCCTGACCCTTGGGCCCCAGCACCCACAGGGCGATGTCGTCAGCGTACACCGAAATGTACACTCGGTGGCCCCCTCCTCTGGGCAGGCAGCCTGGCAGGGCTGCCATCACCAGGTTGAAGAGGAAGGGGCTGATGACGGAGCCCTGTGGGGTGCCCACGTTCACCGGCCGGGGAGCCGACAGGGCGTCCCCCACCTGCACCTGCGCTGTGCGGCCCGTCAGGAACGCCTCGACGAAGCCCCGCAGCCTGCCCGCAATGCCAGCCTCCTCCATGGCCAGAGAGATGGCATGACGCTGCAGGTTGTCGAAGGCGCCCTTCACGTCCAGCAGCACCAGGGCCGCCACCTGCTTGGTGGCCCTGGCGTGTTCAAGGGCCGCCATGACGTCGGCGATGGAGTCGGTGGCTGCTCGGTGCCTCCGGAAGCCCGTCACCTGCTCGGGGATGGCCTCTTCCTCCGCAGCAATGGCCTCCATCCTCCGCAGTGCCACCCGTTCGAGCAGCTTGCAGCTGCAGGATGTGAGGGCCACAGGCCGGTACGCCGTGACTGCCACAAGGCCCTTGCCTGGCTTTGGTATGGGCCGCAAGATGGCCAGCAGCCACTCAGGTGGCAGTTGGCCCGTGTCCCATATGACGTTGTAGGCGGCCAGGGGTCGGCCGAACCCCACCCCATCCAGATTGCGCATCATCTGGTAGGTGAGGCCGTCTGCTCCTGGCGCCGACTTATGCTTGCAGCTGCGGAGGGCACTGCGGAGCTCAGTCTCTGTGATGGGGGCGTTGTTGAGGGGGTGGTGCACCTCCCCCGTCCCATCAACAGCAGCAGCGGGCCCTGAATCCGCCTGGTGTGGCGGCAGGAATTGTGCAGCGAAGAGGTCGGCCAACTCCGCAAAGCTGGTCTGCTTGCGGATGGCCATGGCAGCCAGGGGGTTGCGGTTCCTCTGGGGTTTCAGGATGGAGTTGAAGATGCCCCAGAGGCGGCGGCAGCGTGGGTCGGCCTCCGAGCTGACGCAAAGCTCGGCCCAGCGCTGCCGGCTCAGGCGGTTGGCGTGACGGCGGCACGCCGCATCCACTCGCCGGTACGCCGTCCAGTCCGCCCGCTCCCCCGAGCGCTGAGCCTTCCTCTCCGCGCGGTTGCGCTCCGCCCGCAGCTGCAGCAGCTTCAGGTACGGCGTGGTGGCCCCCTCGGCTACTGTGCAGCTCTGTGTGGATTGCCTGGAGCAGCAAACCAGGCCCCGGAACAGCTCGGCTCCTTCCTCCAGGTCCTGCTCGGCGAGGCAGCCCCGGAACCGGTCCCTGTGGGTGACGAGGTGCAGTGCGGCTCGCTTGGCTGTCCTGTCGGGTGGTGCGATGTGCAGTGGGTCGTGGTCGGAGCCCCACGTGCTGGGCTCCTTCCTCCAGGTGGCCTCAACTCCGGCTGACGCTAGGGTGAGATCAATGGCGGTGGCTGCGGAGTTGCAACGGGTTTATTTACATTTTTATAGTGAGTTGTCGAGATGAAGACAGATCTCTTGGCGAGCTGCAACACACCCTTTTTGTTCACCCCCGATCCCTAGTTCCCTAGGTTGGGGATCACCATACAACACAATGCGGACCAATGGTGATGTGTTCCTCGCTGTGAAGCACCGCCCTCGGAAAGGGACACGATTTTCATGTATGTCGATAGATGCATCACACACATACACACACACACACCCTTGCCACTCGTTAGGAGACTGCAGGAGAGGGGACGAACGGAAGACGCGCGGGCGCCTTTTCCCTTTTGGTGCCCGCCGCGCGCTGCGTTCTCACGGTGGGGTTCTGCTGGCATGCCGTTCCCAGGGAGCCTAACCGCACAGATCATCCAGGTTCGTGGAATTACTCCGGGAAGAGTTAATGGCTTGACCATTGCCATTGCCTTCTTCGCTGTGCTCCCGCCGCCACTGGGGTCCCATTGTCCGGTCGTCGCCGTCTGGGCTTTCACGCGCACACGCGTTCAGTTGCTTAGGCAGGGGGAAGAGCGGCGGCTCCTTAATCCCTTTGGGGCACCAACACTCAACACCGCTCAAAAGCCGCTGTCAATCAGTGGCCGCCGCCGCGTCTTGTCGGCCTCCGTTCGTTTCCGTCGACAAGCGGTGGGGTGGTCGACCGGCGGGCGACTGACCCGCGCAAACATGGCGCCAGTGAGTCATAACAGCTCCTCCGCCGACGGGAAGATCTCGGACGTCGTGTAGTATCAGCTGCTCGACGGGAGAGATCACAGTAGCAGCATTCTTCCAGCACCATTGAAACCACAAAGACCAACCTCCCCGAACCAGCAAGCGCGGGCAATGAGTTTTGGGCAACCAGGCTGCTCTCTCAAAGGTGCTACAATGCACCTACGCTTTTCATTTTTGCATATGGCAACCACGCTAATACTTTTGCTCACAGCTAAAAGCTTAGACTGAGTTACTCAAAACACTACTCAAAACCATGACTAAAAAACGTCCCTCAACTGAAAACAAAAGAAAGCGAAAGAAAAGCTACAAGGCTCTGCTTCTGTCAACATTGGCGTTGGCAGAACCCTTCTTATACTTCACAGTGAAGTTAAGTTCCTGAAGCGCAAGGCTCCAGCGTAGTAGTCGCGGATTCTTTCCCGACATTTGCGATAGCCATGTCAGCGGGCAGTGGTCAGTGACGAAGACAAAAGAAGTTCTGTAAAGGTAGCAGGCCAATTTTTGGGTGGCCCACACAATGCAGGCACATTCTTTTTCTGACGCACTGTAGGCCTCCTCGCGAACTGGGAGTTTCCTGCAGGCGTACAGCACAGGGTTCTCGTTCCCGTTCTCATCCTCTTGGCAGAGTATTACTCCTAAGCCTCTGTTGCGGGCATCGCATTGCACAATAAAGGGACGATCATAGTTCGGTGCATGCAGTACGGGCGAGCTAACAAGAGCCGCTTTGAGGCCTTGGAAAGCACCCTCCATTTACGGGCTCCAAACTACCTTTTCTGGGGTCTTCTTGCGCAGTGCATCCGTTAACGAAGCGGCTACTTCCGAGTACTGAGGAATGTAGCGCTGATAATACACCGTCAGTCCCAAAAAGGAGCAGATAGCAGTCTTGGTTTCTGGCTGCGGGAATTCGCTAACCGCCTCTACTTTCAACTCGTCAGGTCGCCTCCTGCCCTGCCCTACCACGAGCACTAGGTACCGTACTTCGGCGCGAGCTAGCTGGCACTTAGCCGGCTTCGCTGTCAGTCCAGCGTGTGTCAAACGTCTAAGGACCTCGCTAAGATGGTACAGGTGGTCTTCCCATGTATTGTAGTACATAGCAAGGTCGACTAAGTAGAGAACAGCGTATTCTTCAGCCCCCTGCAGAACTTGGTTCATCAGCCTTATCCCGCACTTCTCTAGGAAGCCCGCAGTCAGAACGCTGGTGAACACTGAACCCTGGTAGCACTGTATCTCCTGAGGAAAGCCCACTCTTGAAAAAATAGACAGTAGTGCGTTGACTACTTCTACCGAGCTTTGCTCCTTCATTGGGATCGCCTCTGGAAATTTGGTTGCTGGACAAACAGCGGTAAGCAAATACCGGTAGCCTGATTTTTTCGCTGGGAGTGGTCCCACAACGTCTATTACCAGCCGGCGAGAAGGCTCCGAAATGAGCGGAACAAGCTTCAGTGGTGCCTTTCCCTTCTCGTGCGGTTTTCCCACTCTCTGACAGGTGTCACACGCTCTTGCATGATTCTCAACTTCTTTGAAGCATCCTGGCCAGTAAAACTCCGTTAGGAGCCTATCTTTGGTCTTCTGAGTTCGTAAATGCCCCGACCGACCAACTCCGTGACAGAGATCAACAATGTCATGCCGATACTTAGTCGGAACTACAATCTGGTCAAACGTGCGACCTTTTGCATCCCGGTAGTGGCGGTGCAAGATGCCATTTTTGACGGGAAAACTGACATTCTTCCTCGCCACCCCTTCCCTGACGGTGTTCCAAATCTACTTAATGCTGGGATCGCTCTTCTGCTGCTCGATGAGCTCGTCTCATGTCACTTTCCCCTGTACATTGTCTGGTGATTTTGATACAGGCAACACGAGCAGCCCCTCTTCCGATTCCCCTTCAGCTATATCAGCGCTAGTCTCCTCCTCTGACCCCCCCCCCCCCTCTTTTTTTCAGTAGGCGACGGGATAGTAGACTCCGCTGAGCTGACTCCAGCTGGTGTTGCCGTACTTCCGGTGAAACTCGGTTCTTTCCGCTCTAGTTCGGCTGCTAGCGCGCGTGCTTTAGCTCTGTTCAAGGCTTGGACTGTTCCCTCGTGAAAACTTTTCCCTTGCTCTCTAAGCAGACGGTCGGTCTGATTCGAGAACAAGTAGGAGTACTGCGAGGGCAGCTTGTCTGACACCACCGCTTCCGTCTCCACTTCTCCGAACGGCCCAGTGATGCCTACTCGAGCTACCGGGAGACAAATGCTTCCCTCTTGTAAAACCGGTTTAATCCATGCGCACTTACCGTTGTAATCTGCTTGTGTCACGTAGTCCGGGTGCACCAAATCAATGGTTGCCCCACTGTCTCGTAAGACGCGGCATGGCTTTCCGTTCACTGTTAGGTTAAAAAAGTACGGACTAAGTAGCTCCTCGCTAGTAGCGGAGTCACAAGTGTACGAAAGGGCTGGCCTGGGCCTACGACAGCCTATGGCAATGTGACCGACCTCCTTGCATTTGTAGCAGGTAGGTGGTTGCCTAGCGTCAAAAGGACTCTTTTTGGGAGAACTCTCCGAAGCCTTTCCTTCCTGTTTGTTTTGTGATCCTTGACTACTTGCAGCGAAGTCCGCCTTTTTCTGTGCCGTCATACCTGCGCCAGCCCCCTGCTTTCCCGTCCAAGGTTTTCCTCTATCTCCCGCTTTTGCCGGAGGAACCTCGTCCCTTTCTCCCCGGCGTGACGCGTACTCATCAGCCAAGTCGGCAGCTGCCTGCACTGTTACTACTCCGGCCCTATCTTGGATCCAGAGCTTCATTGGCTCGGAAAGCTTAGAAAAGAACTGTTCGAGAGCCACTACTTCAAGAGCCTTTACGAAGTCCCCAAAAGCGCTGGCTCCCTTCATCTATTCTACCAATTTGACCTTCAGCTAGTAGGCAAACTCAGAGTACGTGCTGCCCTGCTTCTTTGTCAGATTCCGAAACCGCTGCCGGAACGCATCTGAAGAAAGTCGGAACCTCTTTAGGAGGCTATCCTTCACTTTGTCAAAATTGTCCGCATCCTCCACCGGAAGCCGCGCGATCACATCCGCTGCTTCACATGGCAGCAAACTTAATGCTCAAGTCTGGCAGTGGATGCACTCATAGGAATTTGTAGTGCAGCTTTGTAGGCCTTTCTGATGATAGAATCAATTTTGTTCATTTCTGCGTTCGAAACTCGAAGGTAGGAGAGACAATATGTTATACGACTAATTATAAATGCTTGGACAAGCCTGATCCTCTCAGTTTCCTTGAGACCATGGTGGCGTCCGGTAATTCGTCGGATGATTCCAATTGTCTGATTAACGTGTGAGTCTAACTGCGAGATACATTTTGTGTTGGTGCGATTATTCTGAATGACAAGACCGAGGACCTTGAGGGTGCGCACCTCTGGGATCAAATGTTCCTTCAAGTAAATCTTGATGTCGGTACAATTTCGAGACGCCGGTTTGGCTGGTAGGATGAGAAGCTCCGATTTTGCGGGACAGCACTCCAGGCCCGCCAACTGTGCTTCCTCATTCACGACACGTGCACCTTGCTGTAGTGTGTTTTCAATTAATGCGTCGCTACCACCAGTGACCCATAGCGTAATATCATCCGCATATAGGCTAAAATGAAGGTGCGGAATTGTTTCAAGTTTCTTCGGGATGTTAATGAGAGCCAAGTTAAATAATAGAGGTGACAGAACAGCCCCTTGTGGAGTTCCTACGGAAGGGAGAGTTAGAACGTCAGAATTAAGGTCCCCTATTTGAACGAACGCTGTACGCACCGTTAGAAAGTTGCTCACGTAGTTGTACGCACGCTCTCCAGGGGATACTGATTCCAAGCCACGCAAGATGGCGCTGTGGGGGACTCGGTCAAATGCTTTGGTGAGATCCAGAGCCAGAAAGGCAGCCGTATCAAGTCGTGCAGTAGGGGTGATTACCTCACGGGAAAGTTGTAGAAGGACGTCCTGAGTAGAGAGTCCAGGGCGGAAGCCAATCATCGAGTGTGGAAGGGCGCTGGTGGAATTAAGGTGGAGCGTTAGGCGGGCTAGTATGATGTGCTCCAGTACCTTACCAACATATGAGGTTAGAGATATGGGTCGGAGATGATCAATAGTGAGGGGCTTTCCAGGTTTCGAGGTTTCGGAATAAGCGTGACCTTGGCATGTTTCCATGCGGCAGGGAGGGCCCCGAGTTCCCAAAAATAATTGAAATATTGCGTTAGAGCTGAGATTGAGGGGTCAACAAGGTTGCGCAGCATTTTATTGGTCACTCCGTCTGGCCCCGGTGCCGAGCCTGGGCGGATAGACCGAAGAGCGCTGCGCACTTCCGCCTCCGTGATGGCGGCATCTAGGTCACTATTGGGTGATCCGTGATATGGGGGAAGTTGCTGAGCGTCTCCCGCGGGAATATATAAGGAGCAAACTTTATCGATTAGTTCCTGATTTGTACCCTGGAATTTCTATATGATGGCTGTGAGCCGATGATTCTGTTCCGTTTTTGTGCTAGTGGATATCTCAAAAGGGACCAAGTTCTCCGCGTGCCAAGGTTTCCTTTCATGTTATTACAGATTTCAGGCTACTGACTTTGAGCAAGTTGGAGATAATAGTTCTCTATTTCGTTATTTATTTATTTATTTACAGTACTGCTAGCCCTTGCGGGCTGTGGCAGGGGTGGGAGGTGAACAAGTGAACAATACACACTATTAGGCAAAAAACAAGTCCAGCCGTCGTTGAAAGTCCTGTGAGGATCTACATCCTGTAAACACCTCGGGAGGAAGCGCATTCCAATCAACAATAGATCGCACTAGAAACGAAAACTTAAATACATCCACCCGCGGTACATACGCCTGCACAACAAATGAGTAATTGGTACGAGCCGACACTCGTCCTGGGGGGCGCAGGTATATTCCGGGATCCAGTTTGTAGTTTTTATGATACAAGTCATAAATAAATTTTAAACGAGCTATTTTCCTACGTGTAGCTAATGGTTGAAGCTCAGCCCTAGCAAGCAAAAGTGATACAGACTGTGTTCTCCTGTAATTTGAATAAATAAACCTCGCTGCCAATCTTTGGACTCGTTCAAGTTTGTTATGTCAGTCTTAGTATGCGGATCCCAGATGATAGCTGCGTACTCCAGCGTTGGTCTAACAATCGTCTTATAGGCCAACAATTTAACAGAGGGTGTTGCATTTCTCAGTTTCCTTCTCAGAAATCCCAGCTTTCGCTTCGCCAGTCCTGTAATGCGGTCAATATGCTTGTCCCACTTTAAATTGCTGGATAGAGTAACGCCTAAGTATTTAAACTCAGTAGAAATCTTAATTTCTCTATTGCTTATTGTGTATTTATAGTTTAGGGGGGATTTTTTATTTGAAATTGTCATGCAAACAGTTTTATCGAAATTAATTTTCATGTCCCATTTTTCACACCAGTTATCAATACATCGAAGAGCATCATTGAGGAGCATTTGATCAGAAACACTTTTCACATGACAAAACAAGAGGCAATCATCTGCATATAACCTTACATCAACAAAAGGAGGAACAACCGTTGCAATGTCATTCACATAAATTAAAAAGAGTAAAGGTCCTAACACAGAGCCTTGTGGCACGCCTGAGGATACGCTTAAAAGAGATGAACGTGCACCGCTTATTTCAACAAACTGCAACCTATTGCGCAAGTAAGCCCCAACCCACCTTACAATTGCGGGATCAATACCAAATTTCAACATTTTTTGAATAAGTTTCTGGTGACATACTCTATCAAAGGCCTTAGAGAAATCAATTGCTATCACGTCGACTTGTTCTTTTGAGTTTATCGCAGTAGCGAAAGCATGAACCGTTTCAAAGAGCTGAGTGACGGTTGAAAGGCCTTTTCTAAAACCGTGTTGCTTATTATAAAACAGATTATTGTTTTCTATATATTGAAATATATATTTTGAAATTATATGTTCTATAACTTTGCACGCCGTGCATGTGATATAAATTGGGCGGTAATTACAAACACTAAGGCGGTCACCAGCTTTGAAAATGGGCCCAACTCTTGCCAATAACCAATCATTCGGGACAGCAGAAGTACACAAAGATAAATTAAAAATTTTAACCAAAAAACTAGAAACCCAATCAGAGTAGCACCTCAGAAATTCGTTGGGAATCATATCCGGACCAGGTGATTTTTTATGATCCAGTTCAAGCAGTAATGCCATTACACCATCTTTAGATACGGTAAGAAGATTGGCACTGGTATCATCGAATGTGCAGCCTTTTTTTGAATTATCCATACTTGCAGAAAAAACAGTACTGAAGTAATGATTGAGTGCTTCAGCAATCTGAATCGGTTCGCTATAGGAGGTCCCGTCTATAGAAAGCCCAGTTATTTCAGACTGAGAACTAGACAGGTACCGCCAAAATTTCTGGGGAGAGTTGGTTATGTATTCCGACAATATATTAGTTAGAAAATTAGTTTTAGCTTGCTTTACTTCCCTTCGTACCTGAGCACTAGTGTGAGCAATAACAGACGAATTTCTTGGTATTTTCTGACGGGCGCGACGTAGCCGTCGTTTTAGGTGAATGATACCTCGGGTAATCCAGGGGTTGGCTTTAGCCGTTCGCTTTTCTCTTTGTGGAACAAAACGTGACAGACAATCGTTTACCACCCTCTTAAAGTATTCCCAGAGGTAATTTACATCATCTGTAGGCGAGATAGCGTCAAAAGCCATTTCTAAGTAATCAAGAATTGATGTATCGTCTGCTGCCTGAAAATTGTACACATTTACTCTAGTTATTTTTTCTAATTTATTATTTGGTTTAAAAGTTGCTGCAACCACCTTATGATCCGAGGTTCCATCCTCGATACTTATTTCATAATCAAACACTTCCTGTGATAAAAATAATAAGTTCAACAATGCCTCGGTTTGTCCTTGAACTCGAGTGAGCTTGTCAACTACCTGAACCAGATCGTACTTGATCATTATGTCAAGCATATTTTCTGCAAGGGACCTGTTTAGCGGCCCAGCAACTCGTGCGTTCCAGTCAACACCTGGTAAATTAAAATCGCCTGTTAATATTACTCTGCTTCGTTTGTTTGCCATTGTTAGCAAGTAGTCATCCAATTTCTCAAAAATATCAACTGAAGTTCCTGGGGGCCTATAGAGAATGCCTATAAGTAACGTGGTATCTCCCATAAATAATTTGCACCACACAATCTCACAGTTTTTAATGGGCGACAATAATTCATACCGAAGCGTTTTCTTAATCAGTAAAGCAACGCCTCCGCCTCTGGTTAGTCTGTCATTACGCAGTACGTGAAATGAAATGGGAAAAACATCCGTATCTGCAATATCTTCTGTCAGCCAAGTTTCTGTTACAGCCACGATGTCAGGGTCATGAATTAGTGTCAACGATTCTAGTTCTTCTGTTTTGTTTAAAACGCTTCGTGCATTCACGTTTATCAGCCTGATGTCGTACTGCTTCTTTTGTCAGTCCGGGCGGCGTGCTTCGCTTTGAGGGTTCTTAACTTTCACGCGTGTATTGGAACGGGAATCCCACGTGTAAGCAACGTCGTCGATGTAAAGCTTATCACGAACAAGCTTCACCTTCGCACCATTATTCTTATCGTCAAGAGCAGAGCGCCAAAGGGAATTTCTTTTTTCTGACGTTTCTTTTAAATAGTCGTCGGAGACACTGATATTAGTACCTTTCAATTTTTTGCAGTTCTGAAATATGGCCATCTTTTCATTGTAGTCATAGAATCTTACAATCACTGGTATGTCCTGTTTGCTTTTCTTCTGGCCAATGCGGTGAATTCTTTCTACTGAGGACACTGTAACACCAAGGCGCGTTGAGAATATGTTTTTTAATACTTTCTCTTCAATGTCCTGTCGTGTTTCCTTATCAGCTTCAGTGACACCAAAAACAAGAAGATTATTTCTTCGAGCCCTGTCTTCCAATTCGATTAACCTTTCTTGCTGTTGTTCAATCGTGCGCTGCAGGCTTTCAACAGCAATGTCAAGGTTATTTATCTTAGCAGCATATTCCGACAAGGGTTCCAATTTTTCTTCTATCTGAGTTAACCTAGCTTCTATTTGAGTTTGTGTCTTTAAAATTGTCTCAAACATTTCCTCAACAGTTGGTCCGGGATTGAGTTCAACGTCCCCGGAAAGCATTAGCACCAATTGTGACCACAACTTGAACAGAATGTCAAAACAATTCGCTGGGAGCGGCAGCACAATCAAAAAGGGATTGCCAGAACGATAATAAGATACAGGAGCATAATAACCAACCTGCAAGATAAGCCACGCATGTTTCAGCGACATTGCTGGTGTAGTGCCGCCGCTCCCACTGAAGTGTTGTTGAAGCGGACGAGGTTTTATATCTTCTTCGCGGGGTGACGTTCCTGAAGTTCTCCAGTTCCATAGGTTGGCTTCGATGACGTCACGGGATGCTGTCGCGGATGAGCTAGGCAAGGCCGGGACTTGGTATGTTTCAGCGACATTGCTGGTGTAGTGCCGCCGCTCCCACATTTATGTGAACCATTTTCATTCTTAATTTTCTGTTGTGCTTATTTCTCCGCCATCTGCGCTGGATGCTTCGGAATGAATTCTGTAGGTGTTGCAGATGGGAGTCTACCGTGTCGGATGGAGTGCCGGGGTCTACGACAGTGCTCGTGGTTTGAGTGTCAGTAAGGATCTGCTTTACCCACTGTTCAAGGCCCGAAGGGGTGATTTCTGGAGGTTCGTGGTCTTGTCGCACCTCGCGAAATTCATTCCAGTCTGGCAGATGTGTCTTCCGCGGACGGGGGCGCAGGGGGTCTTATAAAATTACATCAGTTTGGATAATAAAGTGATCGCTACCTATTGAGTCATTGGTGTTAGACCAGCATGCCCTCGCGACATTGTAAGCGAAGGTGAGGTCTTGGGATGAATCTTTTTGTACGCTGTTGCCAATTCTAGTGGGTGACATTGGATCCGATTCTGTAGTAAGCCGATGTGCTTGGATGTGATTCCAGAGGAGCCTGCCCTTGCGAGTGCAGTGAGGGTATCCCCAGGCAGTGTGTGGCGCATTGAAGTCGCCGACAATAATAAGAGCATGGGGCCCTACTGCTTGCTTAGTGAGAGTAAACAAGTGACTAAATGTGTGTCCTGTTGAACGAGGGCTGCTGTATATGTTTAGAACATATAGGCGCTCAGCATTCCGTTTGCTTGGGTAAAGAACCACTAATGACTAGGTCATGGGGAATAGGTATGCTATCAAATTGTATCCGCTCAGCGGGGATATTGCGGTGGACTAGAACAGCTGTAGCGGGATTATTATTGCTCTGAAAAGCCCGTAGCCTGGGAGCTTGGCCATAGTACCTACTTCTTGCATTGCTAACACATCGGGGGAGATTCGGCTGCCTGTATCAGCAGGTACAAGGTATGCCGTTTAGGACGGAATCCCCTGCAATTCCACGGCGAGACCCGAGCGGACCCCATGTTATTGAGCGGCGGAGTTATTGTTGGGGTTGGGAATCGGAATAGGGGCGGAGAGGGAGTTGATGTTATTGACTAAGTCCCGTGTGGTTCAAAGGTTGTGAGTTGTATGAAACCCAAGCACGCTTTATCAAAGGAATTTTGCCTGTCCAGAACAAGGCATAACTGCAGCAGATCGCCGAATAAAAGGCTATCACACGTTGTGGTAACGTTCCATGCCTTGCGCTGTCTCACGCCCTCTGACTATTCATAAACGCGGAAATAATAGTACTTGAAGAGATAGAAAACAGCAACGTGTTGCGGTAATTTCTGCAAAGACTATTCCAATGTTCGAAAATGCACACGCTAATGCAAGCCCGTCCTTGTGAAAGAAAAATTAACTTTGGTTTTTATTTAACGGACAGGATTCACACTTAACATGTAAGGCACAACACACTGTGGTGGAGTTAGAACCATAGTATCGACCGTGTGTGCGATGTTTCTAAATGTTCTACGCAGCCGATTTTGCTTTTCTCACCCTGTGCATTGGGTCCGCTAGCATCATTTTGTTTACCTTTTGTTTTTTGTTCTACTCGCAACAGGACGAACCAAGATATTTTGCTATATAGTGTGGTCTTTTTGTCTCCGCTCTGCGACACCGCTTTTAACTCGGTTTCTTTTTTTGATAACCAGATGTTCCCTTCGCAATGAATAATGTGGACATGTCTTAGCCGTGCCAGCACTATTAAAAGCTTGGAACGGTCCTCCCTATACGTACTTCGTGTCGAAGAATTCTTTCATTTTCGCTGGCGGATGAATCAACTGACAGAGACACAGAGGGACAGAGGCCAACAAAAAAGCAAGTATTAATGTTTGGAACGACCAAGAGTGTCTTCGAGAAAATTAAACACCCCCCGCGTGGTGCGCTCCAGAGGTGTACACATCAGGTCATCAGGTTGTACTATTGAGCGCATAACGGCGCTACAGCCCATTATGGCGACAACTGCGCTGCACTTCCGACAGCTTTCCTACTGAGTGGAACAGCTTTTTTGTTTTTTTCGGAAGTGCTTATGCGTCTTCGGATTTTTATATAGCTTCTACACAAGCTTCCAATTATACAATAAGCGAAACCACTCTAGAACTTCAAATTATTTGGTCTCCATGCCCCGAATACCCCGAGGGTAAGGTGGCCTACACGCCGCAGCCCGCGCTCATTCGCATCACCTTCCGGCGACTGCAAACGAATTCCTACCCACATTCAGCCCTTGTACATGCCATGTATCGCACCCTATACACCGCCACATGCAAATTCTTCCTCCAACCAGGCACCCTGTACTAGCAATTCCAAACACTCACTCCGAACCCCAACAGTATCTGTGAGCAGTGGGTGGAGCTCCTGACTAGCTCAGGCCTCTCAGACCAGCGACTATTGGTGGAGAGGGCTCGGATGGCTAGCGCGGTCCAAGACATCTGAAAATAAGAAAGCCTCCAACCGGACGGGTACCCTGATAACAGTACCACGACTCAGACCAATGAACTTTATTCATCATCCTCATACTAATAGTAATCGCCTTCGTCATCATCATGAGTATCACCATAATTCCAAATCTTGTCATTGTTTTCATTCGCACGGAGAATTCATATATAAATTACGCAGAGCAAACAAAAACCGCCTTATGGGGTTAATATCAGCGCACTTCAGCAACCATGAACAATTCGTCGTTTTTAACAATTCTTCTAGAGAACTTGCGGCTGAATGCGGCATGCCCAAAAGCTATATTTATTACTTTCGTGTTTGTATTAACAATATATTAGGTATATTCCCAAAAATTCAGCATACTAAAAGAATAATGAGAAGTAAAAAAACTAGCGAAACAGCAAATGAACACAAAATGCTGAACAACTGACTACAAAAAATTAAAAAATATCAACACCGCAGTACAGTCAAACGAGCAGTGTTTTAAAAAAACTCCCACCTCCCCTCGCGGGAACCCCAGTGTAGATGCGACGCGTAGGCGGAGCGGCGAAGGGACCGCGTTTTATAGCGCGCATAACGTTGAGGGGACTGCGTAAGCCGGTCCCAGTCGATCACGACGTTGGCGTACTTGTAAAGCGGCGTGGACTCTAGGTGTTTGAGCCAAGTGTGGATGTTGCTTCGCCGGAGAACGGCACACCGGTTATATGCGCAGCGCGCCCGAAGGAGAGGAAACCGCGGAAGAGAGAGTACTGCACATGCGCCGGCCCCAGCGCGTCTACCGCGGCTATGACGCAACGTGCCGCGGCTATGACGCAGCACAATCCAACACAATTGACTTTAATTCAATCCAATCCAAATCCAAGCCAAGCCAAGCCAATCCAATCCAATCGAATCCAATCCAATGCCCCTCGCGAGAGAGTGTTCGCTATCGGAGAGGAGAGGGGGTGAGCGGCGGAGAGCGCAGCTGGCGCGGCGAGGAGAATGAGGGAGGGGTGGACAACGCCGACGACGACGACGACGACAACGACGACGACGCCGGAGGGATAAGGCATTTTAACCATCCTCTGTTGATTGGCCGATCCCCTGATTGGGTATGTGCCATACCTAAAGGCGCAACAACAACAACAACAAGGCGAGTGAATCAGATGCTCTGCATCTAAAATCAACCCAGGCCTGGTTGATGTCCAGCGTTCTCGAGCGGAGTCGTCCTCAGAGCTGGCCGCACTTGCTGATGACGGCCTTGGATGTGGGCGAGCCGAAGTTCTCGACCTTCTTGATCCCCTTGACGCCGGTGAACGCCACTGCCTTCCCGTAAAGCAAGCTGGTCTTGGCCGTGGTGAGGAAGAACTGCGAGCCGTTGGGGCTCGCGCCGACGTTCGCCGTGGACAGGATTTCAGACTCCGTGTGCCCCAGGCGGAGGTTCTTGTCCATGAACTGGTAGCCCTAGGTAGACTTGCCTCCGGCCAAACGAAGAAAGTTTTAAAAAATCAACCCAGGCTGCGTGGATACCCAGCGTTGTTGACCGGAGTCCTCCTCGCAGCTCACCGCAGTCGCTGATGACAGTCTTCTTGGTTGTGGGGCACCGAAGTTCTCGACCCTCTTGATGGCTGAAGTTCTCGACCTTCTTGATGGTGACGGCGAACACCACGGGCTTCCCGTCCAGCCAGCTGGTCTTGAGCGTGGTGAGGAAAAACTACGAGCCGTTGGGGCTCGGGCCTACGTTCACCGTGGGCAGGATTTCAGGGTCTGTACCCCAGGCTGAGGTCCTCGCCCTCGAACTGGCAGCCATAGATGGACTTGCCTCCAACCCCGAAGAGGTTCGCTTAGTCGGAGGTAGGAGGCCCCTTGTAGCAGAACTCTTTCTTCGCTGTTCACACCGCCCGCAAGTTCTACGTTCTGGGCACTGTGTAGGTGCGCCTCTCCATCCCGACGTGTCTTAGCGCTTCGAAACCGCCCTCGACGTTGAAGAAGACCCTCAAGTTGCCCATCTGTGCACCTTCTTTGGTTTATCAAGCACGTCCTCGGTGGTGGAATTGAGCGTTGGGCTCTTCGAGGCGGCCCGACAAGATGACGTGGGCAATGCGTTCGGCGACTTCTTCTGCCTCTTCTACTCGTCCATCCCCCCCGCTTTAGAGTGGTGGCTCATACCCGCAGTGAAAAGTTGGCCGGGGCTTCACCTCCTCTATCTTTAAAACGCAACGTTAGAAAATTCCCCGCACTTCCCCGAGGGGAAGAATGTGAAAGTGCGAATGCAGGAGTTGAATTTGCGCGGTTCGGTAATGTTCGCGAAAGAGAGATCACACACACACACACAACTACAAAGAAAGAAAGATGCATTTATTCACAGATACCTATTTGTGTTGTCGTTGTACTTGATTGCTAGAGCGGATCTCAGCTTTGAAATTTCGTGTCAGTACTCCTCTAAGCGGGTGCATTAGCCCTTCTCACGCCCGATTCCTGGCCAATCCCCCACGTGGGTATGTGCCATGCACAGACACCTATTTGTGTTGTCGTTGTACTTGATTGCTAGAGTGGATCTCAGCTTTGAAATTTCGTGTCAGTACTCCTTTAAGCGGGTGCATTAGCCCTTCTCACGCCCGATTCCTGGCCAATCCCCCACGTGGGTATGTGCCATGTCAGCGGTCAGGCAGCGCGCGCCCATCTCCCCCCGTTGCCAAGGAAGACGAGGAGATTCCTGGCCAATCTCCCACGTGGGTATGTGCCATCTCCCCCCGTTGCCAAGGAAGACGAGGAGCGCGCGCACCCGCAGCTGTTGCTATGTGGACGGACGGCGGTCAACGGAATTCAGGGTCGCTTATAAAGTGCATTCGCACTTAATAGGAGTAAAACGGCAGCTGGGACAAAGAACTAGTTTGGATCCGTAGGGGGCGGGGGAGAGATAATAGAGAGAGATAGTTTTAACGAAGTCGGCCGTGGGTTATATAAAGCCCTCAGGCAGGTAATCAATTTTCTTTCTTATGTTTACGAGGCTGGTGGCACCGAATGAACGCAGTAGTTTTTATCCCAATGCCGAGGTGGTGATGAGGTGGAATAAAAGAAATAACTAATTCCCACTTATGGTGTATAGAAAAATTGGTTTGTCATAGAAACCAATTATATAGGACAAATTTAGAGGAACTGAGGAAAGGATTTAGCCAGTATGTAAACGGAAAAAAATAAGGAGATGAGAGGAGTGGGAATAGAAAATAAAATGTCAACCTATATGAATAGTAGTCTCTGAAATTAATGAGTCGACATCAGCCCAGCTTCATTCTCCCGAAAGATTAAAGCACAGGACAGGACCTTGGCAGTCCTAAAGGCGTCGCAGGGGAGCTTCCAGAATCCTTTTTTGAGGATTAGAGAGCCAGCAGTAAGAAAGAAGGAAATGATCCAGAGATTCAATTTGTTGGTAAAAATGACATAATGGAGGAGAGGTAGTCAGATTTGCCCCTTGTAGGCATTCATTAATTGGGAGAAGGGGTATACCACGATAAAAAGACGTCAGCGATACTTCGCACAAGCGGGTCTGACAAAAACCTATTTCAATCAGAACCGGAGGTGTTTAACCTCAGGGGACGTGTGCAGTTCGTGATCAGAGGCATCGTCGGGCAACAGCTATTGACGATAACGGGCTAGCAACACGCAAGCAAACAGCGGAAGAATGTGAATAACCGGTAACGCCAATGCCATTTTAGCCAATATAGCTGCGCTTTGTTTTATTTGTTAATCCACAGTGACCAGACAGTCAAACAAGACGAATTTGCCGTGCATGAGTGGGGACACAGCTGTAAATCCGTGCACCAACCCTCCGCGGTGGCTCAGTGGCTAAGGCGTTGCGCTGCTGAGTACCAGGCCGCGGGTTCGATTACCGACCGCGGCGGCCGCTTTTCTGGTGGAGGTGAAAAGCAAAAATGTCCGTGTGTACGAGATTTCGGCGCACGTTAAAGATCCCCAGGTGGTCAAAATTAATCCGGAGCCCTCCACTATGGCGCGCCTCATCGCCTATACGTTGCATCGGCGCGTAAAACCCTACAATCTATCAAATCATGCACCGCTCCGTCTAAGGATGACAATAGTTGAACGCGAAGCTTTCTCGTGATGGATTCTGAGTTTGTCCAATCCCAGCTACTTTGGAGGTGCGCAACACGATTTTAGAATACCGTCCGCAATTCTCGGGTGGGCAATCCGTAGGCCTAACGCTGGGGCTTGGGGTGTACGGGGCGAATCGGTACGTGCTGCTTGGCGCTTTCTTCTGCCACGTTAAAATGGAGCAGTCGGATAGACGCCGGCTTCATATCGCGGGGGTCCGAGGTTCAATTCCGGCCACGGGAAGCGCTTTTTTCCACGACCATTCATCACCATCGTCAAAGAAAGTTGGCTTTCCTGCAGGGCGTATTGGCCTACAACGCCATCAGTGAGGACACTAAAGTTTCGCCTTAAAAAAGGTTTTAAGCGTAGGACTCCAGATGTTTCCGAGGAGGAAGGACAATTCACACGGAAAGGGAGTGCACTCAAATGCTCCTCTCTCTCAGCAAGGCTCTCTCTGAGGACGAGAAAGGGGAGACTGGCGTGTAGCCTTGTGCTCTCGTTATCATGGCCAGCTAATAAATCATCGTATGATCTGTATGGTTCTCCTCACTTGTTCTTCTGCCACGTAACATTATTAGACTTTTTATTCCGTAGTTAAATTCGGCACGTTCCTGTACGCCATTCAATTCACTACGTGTATTCTAATGTAAGTTCAACTAAGGGTAAAATACATTGATCTTCTTCTTGCCTTCAGGCAATTTGTTACATTACGTGTCCCCTCTGTCCTTGCACAGTGGCTGATGCGTTAATTCTGGAACGGTTCGATCCCGGCTGTGGCGGCCGTTTTTATGGTGGAGGCGGGAAAAAAAACGCCAGTGTGTCGAGATTTCGGCGCACGCTGAAGATCCTCCGGTGGTCTAAATTAGTTCGGAGCCTTCCTTAACGACGCGCCTCATCGCGAAGGTGTAGCTGCGGCGCGTAAAACACCCTAGATTTGAATTTTATTAGTGCAAATCTAGATGATTCGCACCTTCAGAGTTGCTTAGGAAGAGAATCCAAGAGCACGTGAGGCTATGCGCTGGCATTCCATTTGTGTATAGCGGTTACGCCTACTTTTAAGGGACTCGGTGCATAGAGCTTATAGGGATACATAAAGATTGAGCGAAAATCTGTATTAAAACGAGAGGTCATGAGGCCCTGGCCGGGAGTAAGCTTAAGGGGGGGGGGGGGGGGGGGGGGGGGGGGAGACGATCACAATTCGCACACCGGACACAGTTCTAGCCTTGGGTTCCTAGTCACAAAAGACACACAGTTTAGCCAGTCAGTGGCATCAAACATGCAGTTTACAGTGCAAACATTAAGGGTGGGTAGATATCGTCAGTCTGGGAAAGCCTTTGAGACAGCTACACCAGTTTGCTAAGACCGTTTTTGAGGGTGTGGGTGATTACTTCTAGAGAAGAGGGATCGCCAAGGACACGAATAATAAGCTCCAGTTCAGTCACGGGTGCAGGGCCTAGAGTTAAAAGCTGATAGCGGTTATGGGCGAATACAGGACAAAGTCAAATTAAGCGGAACTGATCTGGTGTGTGATCACGACTACAGTGGGGGGTCATCGGCGCAATTCGGGGTCCTTGCGGGATTGTCCATATGTGTACAATGTGTGTGGTATGCGCCGCATTAGCATGCACTTTCTTGGATTAATATTTCCCCTGGACACGAGAAGGGTTTGGGAATGGCAAGGATACCAACCGCACTTTCGTCTTGCAAGCGTCTAGTGTTTTCCTTTTTGAGGTGGCGAAGGTGGAGTCTGCAACTTGCTTGGAGAGAGAGGACGGGCCTGGCGAGCACAGGAGGGTGGGGGGGGGGGGGGGGAGAAAATTCTAGCCCCTCTTTGGCAGTGTTGTGTGCCATGCGGTTGCCTTGTGTGCCTAGTGTGTTCCGGAGGCCAAACAATGCGAATTTTAAAGCCATTCATTTTTACGCCTCATTCCATGGTAAGCATATTGGTTGATGTTGGGTGAAAACGGGCGATTCAATTCTCGGACAGCGGCGCATTACTTAGTGATGATGCGAAACTTCTTCGTGGGCGTATGGAGAGATAATCATCAATTCTCCAGGCCTCTTTCAGAATTGCCAAAATTTCTACCCCTTCTAGGAGACCATACGCGACACTCATTGTAGGCGGGCCAGTTGGTACATATTTGAGTGATAAACAGCGTAGTGTTTTTTTTTGTATTTTCATATTTATTTCCTGTTTGCAACAATAAACATCAGTATTTAGTCAGCGCCGTGTTTGTATGATCCTCCTATCGTCCTGTTCCTGCGCTATTTGTAACTCACAAGACCATATGGGCTATAAATACGACCTTGTGCATGGGCAAACTTTCACATGACTGCTTAGATCGTCCCCTGGTAAAAGTACATTTCTAGCAATGCAGTTATGGTTCTGAAGTCTATTTGAAATGGTAGGGCGGCTACAAAGAAAGCCTAGCACTCGGGATTTCTGTACCAAGGTGTATACAAGATGTTTCAAGGAAGACTAAGTCATTTTAAAAAATAGGCTTTCGGAGGTAAAATTGTTTTTCTTGCGCGAACTAATCAGAGGCCGTGGCGGAAGCAATAAAACAAATTCTAATGTCTATTTACGGTAACAATTAATGAGTACTTGTTAATTATTGCAGTTAGGCGTGTGATTGTAATGTGAAACTTCTAGAACGTCATCACTGAAACTGATCATCAGTTTCTGGTGATCACACATAGATACATCTAACTCTGGCAGAGTTAGATGTATGTATGTATGTATGTATGTATGTATGTATGTATGTGTATGTATGAATGTATGTATGTATGTATGTATGTATGTAGTATGTATGTATGTATGTAAGTATGTATGTATGTATGCGTGTGTATGTGTGTATGTATGTGTGTATGTATGTATGTATGTATGTATGTATGTATGTATGTATGTATGTATGTATGTATGTATGTATGTATGTATGTATGTATGTATGTATGTATGTATGTATGTATGTATGTATGTATTGTACCGATAAGGAAGGGTGTCAGACAAGGAGGCACAATCTATCCAATGTTATTCACAGCATGCTTACAAGAAGTATTCAGAACGTTGGATTGGGAACAGGTGGGAGTAAGGGTTAATGGAGAATACCTCAGTAACCTCAGATTTGCTGATGACGTTGCATTGCTAAGTAACTCGGGGGACGAATTGCAAAGCATGCTTTCCGCACTGGGCGAACAGAGTAGAACCGTGGGCCTGAAAATTAATATGCAGAAAACTAAAGTAATGATCAACAACCTCGGGACAGCACAGCAGTTTGAGATAGGTGGCGAGGCAGTGGAACTGGTAAGCGAATATATCTACTTAGGCCAAGTTGTGACCCCAGATCCCAACCATGAGGCAGAGATAATTAGAAGGATCAGAATGGGGTGGGGTGCATATGGCAGACATTCTCAGATAATGAATAGCAGCCTACCATTGTCGCTGAAGAAGAAAGTGTATGACAGCTGCATCTTACCGGTACTCACCTACGGGGCAGAAACTTGGAGGCTCACTAAGAGGGTTCAACTTAAATTGAGAACGACTCAGCGGGCAATGGAGCGGAAAATGATAGGTGTAACATTAAGGGACAAGAAGAGAGCGGAGTGGGTCAGAGAGCAAACTGGTGTTAAAGACATATTAGTAGAAATTAAGAAGAAGAAATGGACGTGGGCAGGGCATGTAATGCGAAGGCAAGATAACCGCTGGTCATTAAGGGTAACAGAGTGGATCCCTAGAGAAGGCAAGCGTTGCAGGGGGCGGCAGAAAGTTAGATGGGCAGATGAGATCAAGAAGTTTGCGGGGATAAATTGGTCACAGTTGGCACAGGACCGAGGTAACTGGAGAATAATGGGAGAGGCCTTTGCCCTGCAGTGGGCGTAGATAGGCTGGTGATGATGATGATGATGATGATGTATGTATTGATAAATGGAAACCCGCCGCGGTGGCTCAGTGGCTAAGGCGTTGCGCTCAAGGTCGCGGGTTCGATTCCCGGCCGCGGTGGCCGCTTTTCTGATGGAGGCGAAAAGCAAAAACGCCCGCCCGTGTGTACGAGATTTCGGCGCACGTTAAAGATCCTCAGGTGGTCAAAATTAATCCGGAGCCCTCCACTACGGCGCGCCCCATCACCTGCGTTGTGTCGGCGTGTTAAACCCTACAATCAATCAATCAATTGATAAATGGAATGGGAAGGTCCACCAAGAGGCGTACATTGTCTTACCTAGGGCCGGTCACCGAAACGCCAACTGATGTAGGGGAGGTGGAATAGGGAGGAAAGGGTACATTAGAATAGAGGGATAGGAGAGAAGGTAGACATTAACCTGTATACAATACCCAGCGAAAGTTAACAAGGATAAATATAAAACCCAAAGAGAAAAAAAAGAGTTGAACATTTTGTGCAAATTGGCAATACAGAGAGAAACACTACATATATAGACTAAACGGGAATGTATAGAAGACAATGGTGTGACATACATGTACAAGGGACACATACATCCGCACTCACGCACCCCCACACAGAAAATCTGCATCAGTAGCAGCACTCCACTACAATCTGCGGGGTTAGTTGGTGTTGTAGTGGAGTGCACTGCGCAGCTACGAGGCACCCAGGTATGCACCCAGGGCCTCATGCACTTGGTCCCGCTCCTTGGCACTGCCCATCGGTCAAAGGAGTTCATCGAATGGCACCACTCCTTGAAGCACAACCAGCAGCTCTGCCCGCGCTGCCGCAAACTTGGGGCACTCGTGCAGTATACGTGCGGCAAGGACTGCACGGCCTGGCCTTGCTCTATTTCCTGCTACCAAACAGAGGCAAGTATTCCGTACACCAAGATTTCTCGGCCATTTGCTTGCTCAAAACAACGTTTGTGTTTCAACGGTGGGTGGGAACCGCGAACAGCGATTTACCGACCCGACCGGGCGTGCTCCGCCACAGCGACGCTATTTCGCTTTTGGCTCGCCTTTTTCGCGTACACGAGCTGGTATATAGGTGTCGGGTTGATATTTGTCTGCTCCCAGTTGATGAAATGAACAAAGAATACCTCCAGAGAACAGAAACGTGCGATACGGATTGAGCATAATTGAATAAAGAGCGCTTCCAAAAAGCAGCGTACGAGCGTACATACTCTCGCAAATTTGCTAGGTTCGAAGCCTTTCCGATTCAGCGCGACGACTCATTCGCGGTGGCACTAAAGGGACGCAAGAAATTTGTGCAGCGAATATACTCCGCACATGCAGACACTTCTTTTGTCGTGGTGCAGTTCGCACGTTTCTTGTATGAGCACTTTGCGCTCACGCTGATTGTTGGTGCTGCCAACAACGGTGTGATGACGCCCGGACGAGTAGCTTCAGCCTATTGCAAGTAAAGGAAATGACGGCAACCTCCCCCGAATTAAGAAAATAAACATCAATTGGTGATAAGAAGTCGTGCGTCGTGCTGGTGCGGCGAAACGTAGCCTCACAGGCAACCCTCGTCAGGACAAAGCACGTGTCGGGTGGAACACCGCCTTCGCGGGTTGGAAACGGAATTTACGGGCAAACCTGACAGCTATCGGGCGCTTTGAACGTTCGCTTTAAAGGAGCCATGAAGAGAAAATGCAAGTTGGTTTTATTCGAAAGATTTCGTGTTTTATAGTGCCCCCAGCGCTTGTCCGGATACAAACGGTGCTTTATTCACCGAGAAATTAAACAATTTAGGTTAAAATTTTGATTTTCCCGCTCAATCGTGCGTTTTCGTGGTCCCAAGTGACATCGCGGCCATGCATCACGGGAACCGACCGCTCTGCAGCCTAGGGTACCTTCATTCACGCATCCGCCGTACAGGGTAGAGACACGTAACGCTGGCGCCGCCATGTTCGGTTGCTTGCTCGCCGCCGAAGCAAGTCATTGTGTCAAAACCGCGCTAAAATTATCGCCGCAACGCGGTTTACTGAAGAAGTTTGAATCATATTGTCTGTTTCGCGTTGCTAGGTCTCGTGGGAAACGAAAAGAATAACGCGTTGAGCCCGTTGGCCCAATTGCGGCGGCACGGGACCGTTCAAAGGTTGTCTCCACCCTGTAGCGGTGTTGGTTTGTTCCCGCGTTTCTTTACGTTCCGTAACCTAGATGGCGCCACCATACCGCGGCAAGCGTTTGGTTTGTTTTTGCCCGCATTTAAACCTGGCTTGTTTTTATTCTGGGAGAAAATATTCGTTCCCTGAAACAGTGCTCGCTCGACAAATGGGGTCACGTAAGACACCGTTGCTTGCGTCAATCGGCCAGTGCCGTCTGAGACAACCCCAAGCCCCGTAGTGCTGTGCAGCTAAACTAAAGCATGCTGTGCGCAGTACGAACAGCAGAACGCATCAGTACTTCTATGTTTACATGTGCTTTCGTAACTTCCACTGTTTGTCCCATCATTCTTATTGCTTTGTAAAGAATGTGCCCTAAATTTAAGCGCAAATCGCTCGTTCGTCTAGTTTGTAAGCTCTACCTAATTTGCGTCTGCTTCTGCCAGCCTCCGCCAATCGCAGAGCTTAGCCCATGTGACATCACAGGTTCTGTTGCGGGAAATGAGCTGGTGGGTCGCATGACCATTCCCGTTTTTCCTAATTATGTAGCTTATTTGAGCGAAGTTTACGTTAAAAGTGGTGTCAGTATGATTCTAACGAGACAATCTTTTGAATGAACCAAACTTGTGTTTTCTCTTCATGGCTCCTTTAAAGCACTGTTAAACCTGTCGCTGCTGACATGCCGAATAAATGACGCTTACCGATTATCGATTCCGCTGAGGTGTCCGATACCCACGCACGGCATGGAGCAACCACGTGTGACTGCGGCGTCGTCTGCTCGCCCTGCAGTCGCCAAAAAATGCCCGCAAGATGGCGCATCAATCGTTAAAAAATGGCGGCGCCCAGGGGGCGGTGGAAATTCTTGTGTTTAGGCTTGGACAATGTGGCGGACTAGTGGGGATAAAACATGGAAGAATATTGCATTTTGATCGGCTGTCTTGATACCTGGCTTTAGCGATTTCTCTGGCATGCGGTCTTGCTTCCTTTTAGATGCGGAGCACCTCATGCTCGGGGCTGTGTCCCTCCCTCCCTTGTTGTTGTCGTTGTTGTCCGCTGTCCGCACCCCCACTGCGCATGCCTGGCCAGGCACCGCTGATGATGATTGTGGCAGGATGCCCCTAGGGATTGGCGTACCAAAGAATCCATCACGAGATAGCTGCGCGTTCAACCACCGTCGTCATCTTCCCGTAGGGGAACACTGAGTACCACACCCCCACTGCACATGCCTGGCCAGGCACCGCTGATGAAGATTGTGGCAGGATGACCCTAGGGATTGGCCAACCAAAGAATCCATCACGAGATAGCTTCGCGTTCATCCACCGTCGTCATCTTAGCGTAGGGGAACCGCTGAAGAAGAAGAAGGAGAAGAAGACAAAGCTGCGAAGAGGAGGGCGTGTCCGTTGCTCTCAGCCGGTGCACCAACGTCAACAACGTTTACCTCACCAACGCTGACGGAGACTACCGATTCTACCACAGAGACGACAACATCGACAAGAACATGATGGACGAGTTTCAGCGCCTCGAGAGCCACCGCCTACTCACCGTCACACAACAGTATACTTGCGTGCCTTTGACACCGGTGTGGACCCGGACGCGGAATTCACTCTGGCGCTACTAAACACCAGATCACTCAACATAACGGCAACACAATGGAACCACACGGAACCCCCATGATGCTTCGCATCCTCATCAGGGTTCCCCACGGGAAGACGGTGTAATTTTTTCTTATTTTGCGCCACCGCCCATGATATTCACAGGGCGACTTTATAGTTTCTCACTCGCTGGCCCAGAGTAAAACCGCGAAAAAGAGTCCTGTACCCGGTTGGCACTTGCCATCTAAGTTTCTATGTGCATCTATGTGCATCCTATGTTATTGCTATTGCAGTTGCGTATAATTCCAAATGCGTTAACCTTGTAATCAACTTGTTGTCAGTAATCTGTAAATGATGCGTGGCGCCGTGTGAAATATTTAAACGCGAAAAGTTTCCAGGATTGTGCCTCCTGCGATTGTAAGAGAATTGACCTTCTTTTTTCTTCCTGGGTGCTTATCGGTGTTAGCGGGCGAAAACATGTTAGAGGCGTAAGAAATCATGGCATGGAACGCCAACAGTCAAGGACTGCAATGGGGGCAGGGTACAATTTGTGGGTGTCTTTTTGACGTGAGCACAGAAATTTGCTTGGGGAAAAAATAACAAATGCGCTCCATTGGGATTCGGACAAATGAACCCCACAATTGGCTCAATGCTCTCAATTGATGGAGTTCGCACGCGTGGTCCAAAGGTGGCGAGTTGTATGAAACCCAAGCACGCTTTATGAAAGGAACTTTGCCTGTCCCGAACAAGGCATAATTGCAGCAGATCGCCGGATAAAAGGCTATCACACGTTGCGGTAACGTTCCATGCCTTGCGCGGTCTCACGCCCTCTCACTATCCATAAACGCGGAAATGATATTACTTGAAGAGATAGAAAACAGCAACCTGTTGCGTAATTCCTGCACACACTATTTCAATGTTCGAAAATGTACACGCTAAGGCAAGCCTGTCCCTGTGAAAAAAAAATTAACTTTAGTTTTGGTTTAACGGACAGGATCCACACTTCACATGTAAGGCACAACACACTGGGGTGGAGTTAGAACCATAGTATCTACCGTGTGTGCGATGTTTCTAAATGTTCTACGGAGCCGTTTCTACGCAGAGGGACAGAGACCAACAGAAAAGCAAATTTTAATGTTTAGGAAGCTCAAAAGTGTCTTCAAGAAAATTAAACACCACTCGCGCACTGCACTCCAGAGGTGTACGCATCAGGTCATGTTTTAACGTGAAGGCCTATACCTTCGAAATCAATGCCTGACTGGTCAAGTTAACTCGTGTAATCATAACCCACAGTGGTGGCTAAGTGGCTAAGACCTGGTGATGCTGAGCCCAAGCTCTCAGTTCCTTCCTGGCCGCGGCGGCCGCTTTCCTGATTGGTTCGAAAAACGAAAACGCCTGGGTGTTGAGATTGCGGCGCACTATAAAGATTCACAGGGGATCATATTTATTCCGAATCTTATGACTAGAGACTGGAACTCGAGGCAAAATGCCTATTTTTTCCTTGAGTCCGTATGAAGCCTATTTAACGTATATAAGCGTGAACTAAGGGGAGGTTAGCATTTTAAGCACTAGTTTATTGTGCCTCTAAGTGCCTATTTTGAATATATCGGCCTATATGGGATTTTTAGCGCCTAAAATGCCTTTTTGTGTCGTATATGCCTTGTTTTGGTTTTTCGACTTGATGTTCTGCAAGGACTGTTATCGCTTTAGAAGCCCGTGACTGGCCGCTTTCGCAAGCCGTTTTTAATATTAGTCCCCGCGCTATGCCGAACACGCCGGGAAGCGCGAACCGCGCTCAAGCTGCCGCCGCCTCGACCTTGCCACCTCGGCTCAACCTCCAGAGGCCCGTGCGCAGTGACACCACGGCCAAGTTCACCGACATCACCCTTGTCCGCACGAGCTCTTTTGTTCTACGTCATACTGATGCGCCGTGTCCGCGGACCAAGGACGAAAACTTTTGTATCGATTACTACACTCTTAGGCAAAAAGGACTAAAATAGGGCCTAAAATACAGCTGTTATTCTTCGCGGGCAACAGTTCATCTTCAAGGGGAGTATCTGTAGCAAAGTGTGTGCCGTGTGTAGAAATGCGGACTAACTGTTCGTCCACGCCGATCTGTAAGGAGTAACGGGAAGACGAAACGCATGCATTTAGTGTCGTTGCTGCGTCGTTAATCCCCTGTAATGGCGTCGTCGTTACTATTTCGCGCATATGTCTGTGGACAGTTTCAGATTTCCAAAACACAAGTAATTGCAGTCAGTGGGTCCTTTACAAGGTGCCACGGCAGAAATTATCGATGTTAATTATAGGAAAAGCGCTTAGCGTCAATCGAGCAGCGGGTAATGTCAAGGAGCGCCGAAGCGCGATCGACAGACGCTTCTCGGTGAGGTTATGATGATACGCTGTGTTGCATACGATTCGGGCGAGGTAATTACGGCCAATGAAAGATTTTAAGCCCGTCAACAATAACACAAATATTAGTGACAATAGCAAACGTTGATTTCCAAGCGTAATGACTATGTATATGTTTAACAGACGAGAAAAAACGCATTAATTGCTGATGACAACTGCTCGCTACAGGTAAGCAGCTTGAAGTTATCTTTTACACTCGGTACATAATTGCTTTGTGCACCAAAGCTATGACAATGCCGCAACTGCTGTAAAACCCGGTTGCATTTCCCAGTCCCGATCGTCTAGCGACGCTAACTTGAAGAATTCAGGCTAAGCAACACCGAATTTGATTTCGCCGATGCAGGGAAATATGGTGCGTTTTCCAATTCTGACACTCACACAGACGACCGCTATCGCACACGATACCTAGAGCAATTAAAATATGTATCTAACTCTAAGAATACACTTAGTTTGCGCTAATTTGTGCGGAAACGAATGAGTCGTCCGATCACCCAGCCGTGTATCTCAACTAGGTGACGAGTTTATTGTTCTTTACGAGAAAAAACTATGATTGTGAGGCTGTATTGACAATCCAACTGAGCAATAGTCCCTAAAGTTAGCGAAGCGCTAAGGGCAAAGCGCAGATCGCGCTCAGGGTCGCTTGTACGGAAAGAAATTCCGGCACAGGTTGCAATGATTCCATCACCTGGCACAGCACTACAGTAAAAGCGCGTTAATTCGACTCTCGTTAATTCGGAAAATTGGTTAATACGGACACGTCATCTGGTCCCTGTAAATATACGCATCACTTTATGAGACAGGGCGCTCCTTATTTCGGACAGATTTCACCGCAAATCGGATAATTCGGCGACTTTCAGGCCGCTGGCGAGGCTCAAAAACGAAAAAAGAACAATTCGGAACAAAAGTGAAGCTCAAACGCAGCATCGCCATGGACATCAATTATCGACTTGGCTTGACTTGAGACTGGTTGAACGTCTTTTCTTCGCGTGTAGTCAGTATATTATCTCTATGGTTTGGCGGTGCCATCGGTGCATGGAGGAAAAAAAAGCTTAGGAGATGCCCTGACGTCACACCCAGCGCAGCCGGAAACGCCATTTCTGTAAGTCGAATGGCGGACTCTTTTTCCCTTTCTCTCGGTGCACCTTCTCCGCCTCCTCCGTCCTGTATCGCCTCTCTTGTCGTCTGCATCTGCGCCGAGCCGGCGGAAATCAGCTGATAGGCAGGTAGAAGGCGTTTTTGCAGCGCGTGACCGTGAATCTAAACGCGCGGTTACACGGCCTTCAGTGTGGCCGCAGCAGTTTTGTGAAGCGGCTCGCTCTAACAATGCCGCAATGCTCGGTGCCAGGCTGCAAGTCGCGATCGGTACCCAAGGAATTGGGCGTCACTTTCCACCGGTGAATGCATCTTTCCACTGACTAGTATTGCTGTACATTGGTGTGCATTCATCCTTTGTTTGCAATCGCCGATAGGTTCCCAAGCGATGGAGAATGCCGCAAACAGTGGGCGAACGCCGTGCGGCTACCGCACTGGAGAGTGCCCAAGTTTGCGTTGCAGTTTCACTGGCAATACCAGAGATGACTATTCAATTAAACGGCCGTGCTATGTATATAGGTAAGCAGCACTTCGTGCAGATTTCAAGCTAAAAAATTGTGGAATGTTTTTACCGTTGTTCGCGTGCCTTCGGTAGACTTTTTGCGAAGGAGGGGGAGGAGCAGGAGGAGGAGGCAAAACGTTTTATCGAGCAAAAAAAAAAAAAAAAAAAAAAGAAGAGGGTGGGTGGCGTCAATAAACATTTTTCGCCAAGTTTCAACTTGTCTCAGTGTCAATAAATTCAAGGTGATATAAGCTGAAAACGTTCATACACTAACCTCGCAGTCTGAAGCGTTGAAAAGCGAAATCCAGAGCGAGACCACAAAAAACATACAGATTCCAGATCCAGCACTGTTCCAGTCAACAGACGGACACCTACCAAGGTAATAGGACGATGGAATTATATCAACCGGGAATCTAACTTGTAACAATTGCAAAGGCACTGCCGCGCATCGCCGGCCTAGCGAATTACATGCACCGGCGATAACCAAAAAATTCAGTTGCGAATCGTTCGGTTGCAAGTCGCCTACGCACTGCACACCGTGTATCACTTCCCGAAAATCTACTTGACGGATGTCCGCGCATACGACGGGACGGCGCGTTCACGATATCTGCACTTCAATAGGCGCGTCGTGATCGCGACCGGAGCAAAAGCTTGACCCGGACGCGGTACAAGGTGCACTTGCAAGTAGAAATTAAATGACATATTCACATCGGCGCAGCTGTCGCAACTCGCAGCATCCTTTTAGAGTTCCGCAAGACCACAGCGCAGCAAAGCGAAGCAGACATCTTCGCAATCGGACGACAAGGCAGGCGCTGCCTTTCCTCCATGACTGGCGGACGGCGGGCGGGCCGTTGCTAGGACGCCGTTGCTAACGCGACTTCCAATGGCCGCCGAAAACACGTGACTTCCTCCACACTTTTGCCAATGAGCGGGGATAGCTGGGGGCCTCTCCTAAGCTTTTTTTTCCTCCATGCATCGGTGTCATTTTGTGGCTTTAAGAACATGAACAATCTTCCCGTGGATTACCGCGCCAACCGAAAAGCGTGGATGACGGGTGAAATTTTTTTAACTTGGATCCAAAAGCTGGATCGACAGTTCTGTGCGAAGAACCGCAAAGTGTTGATGGTGCTGGACAACTGCAGTGCACACAGTGTCACCAAACGGAGCAACATTGAAGTTGCTTTTTTGCCGCCGAATACAACATCAGCGCTTCAGCCCATGGACCAAGGCATAATCCAATTCGTGAAAACGAAGTACCGAAGGTGCGTGTTGGAACGGATGCTCCTGTGCCATGACGTCGGCAAACAATACGACATGAATCTTCTGAGCGCAGTTAGCATACTTGCGTATGTGTGGAAGAACACGCCTGCCCACGTCATATCCAACTGTTTTAGGCACAGTGGCTTTGTTGTACCCGACTCCAGCGATGACGCAGTGTCCGTAGTGTCGCCGGACGACGGTGCCGATGACGGGCAGGATTTCGGAAGTGTGATGCCTGATGAAGTGACGCTCGACGATTATGTCGGCATTGATAGTGGCGTTGCCACTGCCGGCTCTCTGACTGATGAACAAGTCGTCAAGGAAGTGATGCATGGCTGGCGACGAATCTGATACCGAAGAGCTCGAAGAGGAGCAGCCGCACCATGAGCCACACAGGCCCTCTCGTACTGTGAAGGAAGCCGCGGAGGCCCTCGTCGTCCTCGAAGAATTTTGTTTTAACACTGAAGATAGCATGCGAGCTGCTGAGCACCTTGAAGGGCTCAGAAAAATTGTGTCCGCGCGAATTTCTGCTCGAAAGCAGACAAGCATACGCGATTACTTCGTAAAATAAAGGTATGTAGAAAAAAAACTTGCATTTATTGTGTTTATTTCGACCATTCGATAATACGGACATTCGGTTAATTCGGACATTTTTTTCGGTCCCTAGAAATCCGAATTAACGAGCTTTTACTGTATACATGCTGTACACTTGAATATTATCTACCGGAACATCCGCCCGGCGGTGTGGTGTAGTTTTTTTTTGTTGCCTGCTTCGACATTTCTACAGTACATCGTGGTAGCGCGACGGGTTCCTTGTGTATAATTGCGGGCGTCGGTGGGTCGATCCCTGCTGGTGCAGACAATTTTTTTCTGCCACTCTCAGCAGTTTGTCCTTAGGGAATATCAGAGCGGACCAACCGGGTGGCGGACTAACCGTTCGTCCCCTCGCATTTAGTCCCCAAAGACAGTAATGATTGTGGCAGAGGCCGTTAGTCCCCCAAATGACGAACTTTTAGTCCTTTTTGCCTAAGAGTGTAGCGCTATTAAAAAACAAGCAAAAAAGAAATCAACGTCACACAGCCGCTCATATGCTGCTCAAGGTCAAATACGCTTCTGGTGCAAATCTGACGCACCAAAGTCTTAAGGTGACGCCATGAACACATGCAAACCACCGATCACGGGTACACCGCTGGCCGGCAAGGTGCAGCACGCGTAGCACGAAGAAGGAACGAGAAAAGCAGCTTATAGGAATGAGCATTTCGGCACTTTACAAGCAGTCTAGTCGTGACAGCCGCCATCTGCCGTGCCGGACATCTAAGGGAATTCGGAAACCTTGCATCTAGGGAATTAGTTCCAAAGAACCTTGCGTGCTGTCTAACGCTGATAATCTGTATATATAGTGCATGTTACGGAATGGTGTCATTGCCGCAGCTTTTCAAGTCATCTGCTTCTGACCTCACCAGTTCACGTTCAAGAGCCCTCTCTCACTCACTCTGCTTCTGCGGAACCGAATGGCTCAGTAATTTGTGCGAATTATTGCACTTCACTGTACGGACTCATCGTTGTTGTGAAGTGTTGAAAAGGTCGTTCTGCTCTGTCAACGAATAATATGGTGCAGTTAAGTTCTTTCTTCCAGTATCAGTTGGACTTCAAGGAGCAGTTATCAATTGTGCCTCTTCCACCATAGCCCGTTGTTACACCTTAAAGAACTAAGTTATGGACGGAAAGCTACTACAAAAACACTGCGGTGGTATTACCAGCTTTGCAGTCGACAAAAGCGTCGCAGCCCAGATTATTCTATACCAGGTTACACTTGAATGGGACATGGCACATTCGCGTGCTCATTTCACACTCTCAGCAGAAAGCATTTGAGCAGCTAAGAGCTTGGGCACCACTCTGACTAAGAATGCTGAGCTCATTTGCGAGGTCTAGATCCGCCGCCATCCCCGAAGGACCGGTTGCTTAAATCTGTCTGACATGACATTCCTCGATTCCATGCGCTAAAAGTACTGCCGAAGGTTCTGAGCAGCAAACACTTTGATACTGAAGACAGAATTAGATCATAGAGACTCCCAAAGTACAAGCGCGCTCCCCCAACTTCAGTGGACGTTGAGAGTTCTTTTATTCGCACACAATTATCGACTGAAAGGAGGTGCAACTTCAAACAGCAAATCATTGAGATGGGTTTGGCTTGCATTGGCTTTCAAGCCTCTCTTTTGGTGTCGAATAACATTGCACTTCACGTGAATCCTAAAAGATCAACTATGACGCGGCCTATTTTCGCGAAAGAAATAAAATTACTTTCCAACAGCACACCATGGTGCACTGTTTTCACAGTAAGTCAAAAAAAATTCCTAAAATACGCTGCCGAAGTATATACGAATTGAGCCTATTGATGCCTAAGCCAGAGTATTTGGTGCTTATGCCTAAGTGGAACTTTTCAGTGCCTATTACAGGTATCTAAAACCAGAGTGCTAAAACGTTGATTTTTCGTGCCTAAAGTTCCGGTCTCGCCGGACCTCATAGCCCAAGGGTAATATTCGGTGCGTGAATTACCTTTTTTTTTTTTAAGTGCAGAGCACTTTAGGGCGCACCTTTTCGTCGTAGCCAAGTAGAGCCGGCGTTCCGTCGTAGCCGCTGTCGTCGTGGCGTAACCCAGAGGCTTCGAAAGCGAAGAGGTTTATATTGTCCTAAGCATTCGAAATACGTGAACCGCGGGCGCTTGTCATACATCTCCCCGTTGTTTAGCGCAAAGAAAACTGCAGGTATCTTTGAGGCAAAATATACGTAATTTGATTTGATTTGATTTGATTTTTTATTTCTTGGCAGAAACCAAGGGGAGGCTGAGACTAAAGGCGAACGTGGCCTGACAGAGGACTCAGCCACCCGATTTACAGCGTACATAACAACACGTCTGTTCACAAATTTAAGCATGATAGCACAATCGTAATAGAGAAATAGCACAAAGCAAAGTCATTACTACATTTCTTATGTATTATACAAAGCATAGGTCTCAAATTCACAAAAGGATTACAATGTACACATAAACGCAGTAATTCGTACGCATGAACTTTCATCAGTTACACTACTATCTCACAATTACGTATTAATATATTTTTGTTTGTAATTGTTTTTAATTTCTACCTTTAGGGGAACATGTAGACATATACTTCGAACCCTTAATTATACATCAGTATTGCGAGTAACACTTCTTTGACCTGTTTTTTAAACGTAAGTTCACTGGCGTCGAAGTTGAATTTTTCTCCTAATTTATTTAATATTTCAGTTGACTGGTACAGGAAAGATTGCTCACCATAGTTCGTTCTTACTTTTGGAGTGTGCCGTATTGTATGCCTGAGATGGTAGCCAGAAGATTTATTGTTAACTTGATTTTGGGTTTTTTGCTTATAAATGGTGTGCAGAACCTTCATGTAATAGATTTGGTCAGCTCGAAGCATTGAATATTCAGAAAATAAAGGACTTGTCCTCAAATCTGCGTAACAGCCGCGATAACCTAAATATATGCGCAAAATTCTTTTTTGCAATACAATGAGCCTGTTATAATTAGTTTTAGTTGTGGTCCCCCACACCAAAATCCCGTAGCATAGTTTCGAATAAATGAGAGCATTGTATAAGTTTTGTTTCAACCATAGTGGTATCGAATGGCCGATTCTATATATGAGACCTATACTTTTAGAGAGTTCGGAAAACAGGTGAGCAATATGCGTATTCGACGAAAGTTGTTCTTGAAACCAAACACCTACGAACTTCTGTTCTGTCACTCGGTTTAACTTGGTTCGTACCGTTGAATATAACGGGGATTTCTTTCTCGACATTTTTATTGTACGGCCTAAATATCATGTAAGTTGTCTTTGTAGCGTTAAGTTGCAATTTATTATCTAATAACCAATTTGATAATTGTTCCAAGTGAACATTTACCGTTGAGTGAAGTTTAATTATATTATCAGATGTGAAGAAAACGTTAGTGTCATCCGCATACATTACAAGTTCTTGCGGACCTTCTATATTTACGATGTCATTTACATAAACTATAAACAGTAACGGGCCTAACTTGGAGCTTTGCGGGACACCTTCTTTTAGCTCTAATATGTCTGATGCAATGGAGTTTAGTTGAACAAACTGCTTTCTTTGAGTCAAATAGCTTTTTAAAAGGTTACCTGCCACACCACGTATTCCATACCTCTCCAAGTTGTTTAGCAAAATATTATGATCTATCGAATCAAATGCTTTTTAATGTCTAAAAACAGTCCAATTGTGAACTGCCTGTTTTTAATGTTTGCAATTATTTTATCTTTAATGTACAGTAATGCTTGCTCTGTTGATTTAGATTTTTGGAAACCATATTTATACTTGGAAATTACACTGTGTTTAAGAAAGAAAGTCGATAGTCTATTATCGATTACTCCCTCAATTACCTTGGAAAAAACTGTCAGGACAGATATTGGTCTGTTATTTGATACATTGTCGTGTGCTCCCCCTTTATGAATCGGCGTCACTCTAGCAACTTTAAGTTCCTCAGGGAAAACACCGGTGAACAGACTTAGATTAATAATGTACGCTAACACGTCACTTAGTTCTAGTGCCACGCGCTTATTCACACTCGATAAAAACCCGGCAACTCCTGCCGCTACATAATAATTTATTTTTCCGATAAGTTAGGAACGCTCGTTGGGTTAGTTTTTACGATATATAGTAAGCGAAAAAAATGGCCATGTATCTGCTCCTTTCGTTACAAATGTCGCCGAAAGACCATAGTCGAGTGGCGGCCTAGGAAAGTAAATGCCTCCCTTGTATTTCCCGCTCCCTTATCATGCTGATCCTCACCCGTCTCGTTCCTCCCACGATAACACGATAGAGGTTTGGTCATGTCAAGTTAAATTTACCGCGTTCCACTGCTCCAAATCGGGTGCTTCGATGCAAGCGCTGCCCTACGGCGGAGACGTGCGTGAATCGAGGCACCCTACTACAACGTTTATAAAACCCTACTCCACAAGATTTCCAAGCGGAACGTGGAACCTATCTAGCCGGACCTTTCAATGCTGTTGCCGTTTGATTTTTTAAATGCCGTCAGGTAGCGCGGGCAACAGCAGGCGATGGCTTTCTGCGGGTGATGTAGTATTCATTTGCTGTCGCAAAAACCAAGCACCCGTGAATTTTTTAATAAAGAAACACTGCAAATATTAATCTTGTATTGATTTTCTGCCTTATATTTGCGTAATGTCTTGTTCTTGTTCAACAATATTGACAAGTATGAACATTACACTGGACTTAGACGTTTGGGTGTGGCTGTGAGTACATACGACTATTGCGCAGTTTTTGTTTCACTTTGGCCGGGTGGCTGAGTCGAGTCACAGACAGACAGACTGGAATTTCTGCTTCGAAGTAGCCCAAGAAAGACTATCGTCTTTAAAATATTGGCACTGCAACCCGGGCACTTGCGACAGGAAAAGCAAACACAAAAAGAACAGCACTCCCGCTGGCGCAGTTTCAGGCAGGGGGCTCGCGAGCACTGCGAAGGCGGGAAATCTGATTCGCATTGGGTGGTAGCAGTGAGGGGATAACGGCGCAACAGCCCATTATGGCGACAACAGCGCTGCACTTCCGACAGCTTTCACACTGAGGGGAACAGCTTTTTGTTTTGTTTTTTTGGAAGTGCTTATGCGTCTCAGATTTTTATAGATTTTCCAAAGCTTCTACACAAGCTTTCAATTCTACAAAAAGCGAAACCACTCCCAGTCTTTTAAATCACTTGGTCTCCAGGCCCCGAATACCCCGAGGGTAAGGTGGCGGCACACGCCGCTGCCCGCGCTCATTCTTATCACCTTCCGGCGATTAAAACTAATTCCTACCACATTACACCCTTCTACATGCCATGTATCCCACCCTATACACCGCCACATGCAAATTCTGCCCCCAGCCAGGCACCCTGTACCAGCAATCCCAAACCCTCTCCCCAAACCTCAACAGTACCTATGAGCAGTGGGTGGAGCTCCTGACTAGCTCACGCCTCTCAGACCAGCGACTATTGGTGGAAAGGGCTCGGATGGCCAGCGCGGTCCAAGGCATCTCGAATTAACCAAGCCTCCCACAGGGCGGGTACCCTGATACCAGTATCTCGACTCATACCAATGAAGTTTACACATCATCATCATAATAATAATAATCGCCATCGTCATCATCATCACCATCATTCCAAAGCTTGTCATTGCTTTCATTCGCATGGAGAATTCATATATAAATTACGCAGAGCAAACAAAAACCGCCTTATGGGGTTAATATCGGCGCACTTCAGCAACCATAAACAATTAGTCATTTTCAACTATTCTTCAAGGCTGAATGTGGCATTCCCAAACAATATTTTTATTGATTTCGTGTTTGTATTAACAATATATTAAGTATATTCTTAAGAATTTTACAGATAAAACAATTGCTGAATAGGAATATATCTAGCAAAACAGCAAATGAACACAAAATTCTGAACAACTGATTACAACAAACTAAAAAATATCAACACCACAGTACAGTCAAACGAGAAGAGTATTAAAAAATTCTCTCCATCTTCCCGCGAGGGGAACCCTGGGGTGATGCAAGGCATCTCACGGGGTTCAATTCGCGTTTCCATTATGTCGGTTACCCAAATGTGGTTGAAGTGTAGCGAACCTTAAATAATGCTCAATCACACGTAGATTCGCTGGCTTCGCTGGTACTAGCATTTCTGTTATCACATTGGCTGGAACTGGTTACGGTTGCGTCAGTCAACGCGGTAGCAGGCATGTTAGTGTCCAGTTCAACTCATCGGAGCAGCAGGTGGAGCAGCAGTCGGAGCAGTAGCAGCGAGGGCGACTGACGGAGCGACTGAGGAGCGCACCGCAGATACCGCGGTTATATAGCCGTTCCGCGCGAGAGAGAGTTATCAGAGAGAGACGCGCATGCGCGCTAACGCATATCTGGCATGGCGAGGAGAATGAGAGAGAGTGTAGCATACGCGCGCTAACGGCGCGCTGACGCACAGCTAGCATGGCGAGGGGAACGCGCTAACACAGCTGGCAGGCGAGGGGAAAGGAGGTGGGTTGCGGACGCATGCACGCCGAATGGAAGGACAGGCCGAGTGTAAGAGATGCCTTGCATCTAAAAACCAACCCAGGCTGGGTGGATATGCAGCGTTCTCTAGCGGAGTTATCCTCATAGCTGGCCGCAGTTGCTGATGATGGTCTTCTTCGATGTGCGCGAGCCAAAGTTCTCGACCTTCTTGATGCCCTTGAAGCCGGCGAACGCCACTGCTTCCCGTCCAACCAGCTGGTCTTGGCCGTGGTGAGGAAGAACTGCGAGCCGTTGGGGCTCGCGCTGACGATCGCCGTGGACAGGATTTCAGAGTCCGTGTGCCCCAGGCGGAGGTTCTTGTCCATGAACTTGTAGCCGTAGGTAGACTTGGTTCCGGTAAAACGAGGAAAGTTTTAAAAAATCAACCCAGGCTGGATGGATACCCAGCGTTTTTGTGCAGAGTCCTCCTCACAGCTGGATGCAGTTGCTGATGACGGTCTTCTTGGATGCGGGCGAGCCGAAGTTCTCGACCTTCTTGATGCCCTTGACGCCGGCGAACGCCACTGCCTTCCCGTCCAACCAGCTGGCCTTGGCCGTGGTGAGGAAGAACTACGAGCCGTTGGGGCTCGCGCTGACGATCGCCGTGGATAGGATTCCAGAGTCCGTGTGCCCCAGGCGGAGGTTCTTGTCCATGAACTTGTAGCCGTAGGTAGACTTGGTTCCGGTCAAACGAGGAAAGTTTTAAAAAATCAACCCAGGCTGGATGGATACCCAGCGTTTTTGTGCAGAGTCCTCCTCACAGCTGGATGCAGTTGCTGATGACGGTCTTCTTGGATGTGGGCGAGCCGAAGTTCTCGACCTTCTTGATTCCCTTGTTCAACGCCACTGCCTTCCCGCCCAGCGAGCTGTTCTTGGCTGTGGTGAGGAAGAACTGCGAGCCGTTGGGGCTCGGGCCGACGTTCGCCGTGGGTAAGATTTCGGGCCCGTGTGCCCCAGGCGGAGGTCCTCTTCCACGAACGTGTAGCTGTAGATAGCCTTGCCTCCGGTCCAACATGGAGAGCTTGAAAAAATCAACTCAGGCTGAATGGATACCCAGCGTTTTTTGGCGGAGTCCTCCTCACAGCTGGCCGCAGTCGCTGAGGATGGTCTTCTTGGATGTGGGCGAGCCGAAGTTCTCTACCTTCTTGATGCCCTTGACGCAGGCGAACGCCACTGCCTTCCCGTCCAGCCAGCTGGTCTTGGACGTGGTGAGGAAGAACTGCGAGCCGTTGGGGCTCGCCCGATGATCGCCGTGGACAGGATTTCAGGGTGCGTGGGCCCAGGTGGAGGTACTCGTCCTCGAACTATCAGCTGCAAATGGAATTTCCTCCGACCCCGAGGTCGTTCGTGAAGTCGGTGGTAGGTTTCACCTCTCAGAGCAGAACCCTTTCTTCGTCGTGCACAGCGCCCGCAAGTTCTCCTCCGTTCTGGGCATCGCAGTAGGCCCGCACCTCCATCAAAGCGGGTCCCAGTGGTTAGAGGGTATTCTTCTTCCTCGACGTCGAAGAAGACCCTCAGGTTGCCCATCGGTGCGCCTGGTTTGGTTTATCAAGCCCGTCCTCGGTGGTGGAATGGAGCGTTGGGCTATTCGAGGCGGCCCGACAAGACGACGTGGGCAATGTTGTTGTTGTTGTTGTCGATCCTGATAATTAATGGCGCATACCCAATCAGGGGATCGGCCAAACAACAGAGGATTGTAAAAATGAATGGTACTCTTATCAATTCATGACACGCCTAGGAAGGATAATTTAGATCAGTTGGTTTTGAGCAAGGATAGCACTTTCTGGTCCTGTAGTAGACGTCGTAGAGCCGACACCTTTAATAACAGCAGCTAGGTACCGTAGGATGCTGAAACTCCGAGAACAGCAAGAATCGGTTTTGCTGTCATTAAGTGAATTTAATCATCTTAAATTCTCATGGAAACCTGAATGGTGCCCTTCACGCAACTTAGAGGTGGTTATCACAGCCTTACGTTGTCGAGTACCCCAGTTAAATAGGTACTTGCACACAGGTCTCGTCTGGCGCCAACAGCTCTGTGCAGCTATTGCAACGAAGACGAGTCTGTCGAACACTACCTGTTGACATGCCGACGTTTTTCCCGACTGAGACGTCAGTCCCTGGAGGTGCCGCTTTGCAGTTTGGGTATACCACTAACAGGGCCGGCTATACTATCGTTCGGGGCATCCGAAACGGGGTTTTGCCGCCGGGATGTATGCTCTGCTCTCCTGCGCTACATTGAAAATTCTAAACGATTCTCTTTATGATTGAGATTGGTCATCCTCGCTTTAATTTTCCAGTTTTTTTTTTCTTCTCAAAACGTGGGCAATGCGTTCGGCGACTTCTTCTTCTGCCTCTTCTACTCCTCTATCTCCTCCGCCTTACAGTGTTGGCTCGTACCCGGAGTGGGACGTTGGCCAGGGCTTCACCTGGTTCATTTACTTTTAAAATGCACCTATAGAATAGGAGTTAAACGCAAGCTGGGAAAAAGAACTAAATTGAATCCGTCGGGGACGGGGGAGACATAATAGAGAGAGACAATTTTAACGAAGTCGGCCGGTGGTTTATGCAAAGCCATGAAGCAGGTATTAAATTTTCTTTTTTTACGTTGCCGTGGCTGCTGGCGCCGAATGAACAAGCACAGTAGTTTTTACCCCAATACTGAGGTGGTGGTGAGGTGGCCCATAAAAAAATGGCGTATACCCATTTTAGGGGGATAGAAAAACTTGTCATAGAAACGAACTATATAGGCCAAAGTTAGAGGAACAGAGGAAAGGATTACTCAGTATGGTAAACAGAAAAAAATGAGGACAGGAGAGGACTGGGAATACAAAATAAAAAGTCAACCAATTCTGAATAGTTCTTGCTCCGAAGACCAGTTGTCTCTGAATTTAACGAGTGGACAGTGGCCCAGCTTTGTGTCCCCAAAAAATTAAAGCCCAGGAAAGGACAATGGTGGTCCTGTAGGGGTCGCAGGGGAGCTTCCAGAAACCTTTTTGGGGATCGAGAACCCGCGCCGAGAAATAAGGAATTCTTCCAGAGATTCAATTTCTTGGCAAAAACGGCATAATGGGTGAGAAGTCATCAAATTTGCCCCTTGTAGGCATTGATTAAGGAGGGGGGGTGGGGAAAAACAATGAAAAAACGCCAGGGATACTTCGCAAAAGCGAGTATGAGGAGGAGGAATAAACATTTAATTGAGCAGTCAATGTTGTTGGGTTGACCGCCAGGTGGGGGACCTCCTTAGTCCAAGAAGCCCTGGACTATGCCATTGGCAAAAATGGCATAATGGAGGAGAGGTCATCGAATTTGCCCCTTGTAATCATCATCATCGTCATCACCAGCCTCTCTACGCCCACTGAAGGGCAAAGACCTCTTCCATCATCCTCAATTTATCCCGCTCCTGTGCTAACTGCGACCGATGTATCACCGCAAACTTCTTGATCTCATCTGCCCATCTAACTTTCTGCCGCCCCCTTCAACGCTTGCCTTCTCTAGGGATCCACACTGTTACCCTTAATGACCAACGGTTATCTTGCCTTCGCATTAAATGCCCTGCCCACGTACATTTCTTATTCTTAATTTCTACTAATATGCCCTCTACACGCGTTTGTTCCCTGACCCACTCTGCTCTCGTCTTGGCCTTTAATGTTACACCTATCATCTTCCGTTCTGTTGCTCGCTGAGTCATCCTCAATTTAATTTGAACCCTCTTAGGGAGCCTCCATGTTTCTGCCCCGTGGGTGAGTAGCGGTAAGATGCAGCTGTCATACACTCTCTTCGTCAGGGACAATGGTAGGCTGCCATTCATTATCTGAGAATGCCTTCCGAATGCACTCCGCCCCATTCCTATCCTTCTAATTATTTCTGCCTCATGATTGGGATCCGGGGTCCCAACTTGGCCTAAGTAGATATATTCGCTCATCACTTTTACGGCCTCGCCACCTATCTCAAACCGCTTTGCTCTCCCGAAAGTATTGATGATTACTTTAGTTGTCTGCATATTAATTTTCAGGCTCACGGTTCTACTCTGCTTGTCCAGTGCGGTAATCATGCTTTGAAATTCGTCCCCCGAGTTACTTAGCCAGGCAACGTCATCAGCAAATCTGGAGATACTAAGGTATTCTCCATTAACCCTTACTCCTACCTCTTCCCAATCCAATGTTCTGAATACTTCTTGTAAACATGCTGTGAATAACATTGGAGAGATTTTGTCTCCTTGTCTGACGCCACTGCTCTGCTTATGGAGGATGATGGTAGCTGTCAACCCACTGTAAATATCCTCTAGTATTGTTACATAATGCTCGTCTACACCCTGGTTGGATAATGCCTGACTCACTGCTGAGGTTTCGACCGAATCAAATGCTTTCTCATAATCTATGAAGGCTATATATAGGGGTTCAGTATACTCAGCGCTATTCCCTATCCCCTGATTGATCGGGTGAATATTTTCCATTGTTGTATAGCCTTTACGAAACCTTGCGTGTTCTTTAGGTTGACTGAAATCTAACGTGGCAGAAATTCTGTTAGCGATTACCTTAGGGAGTACCTTGTAGACAACTGACAGTAAGCTGATCAGCCTGTAAATTTTCAAGTCCTTCATGACAACTTTCTTATGGATTAGTATGATGTTCGCGTTCTTCCAAGATTCCGGTACACTCGCGATCATTAGGCATTGCGTGTACAGGTTTGCCAGTTTTACTAGTACAATTTGCCCGCCAATCTTCAAGAGGTCTGCTGTTATCTGATCTTCACCAGGTGCTTTGCCCCCTTTCATTTCCTTCAAAGCCTTCCTAACTTCTTCGGTCGCTACTGGTGGGATGTCTATTTCTTCTGAACTACATTCTCGTTCCGTATTGCGCTGGCGCCTTGTAGGCATTCATGAATTGGGATAGGGGGTATACCACAATAAAAAGACGCCAGCGATACTTCGTGCAAAAGGGTCTGACAAAAAACTTCTTTTAAACAGAACAGGAGGTGTTCAACTTCAGGAGAAATGGACAGTTCGTGATCAGAGGCATCATCGGGAGCAGGTATTCACTATAACGCGCCAGCAGCACGCTAGCAAACAGGTTAAGAATCTGTATAACTGGTAACGCCAATGCCATTTTGGCCAGCATATCTGCGGTTTCATCAAGTGTTAATCCTCAGTGGCCAGGCAGCCAAACAAGAAGAATTTCCCTTGCATGAGTGGGGACACAGCTATAAAACCGTGCAACCCTCCGTCTAACGACGACGATAGGTGAACGCGAAGCTTTCTCGGGATGGATTTTTGTTGCCAAATCGTACACTACAAGTGTGTTAGTACTTCGGAGATACGCACAGCTTTTCTAGATTACCCTCAGCAACTCTCGGGTGGGCAATCCGTAGGCCTAACGCTGGGGCTTGGGGTGTACGGGGCGAAGTTAATATGGAGCAATCGGATAAACGCCGGCTTCATATCGCGGGGGTCCCAGGTTCAGTTCCGGCCACGGGAAGCGCTTTTTTCTTTCACATCGCCCACGACCATTCATCATCATCGTCAGAGAAAGTTGGCTTTCCTGCAAGGCGAATTGGCTTACAACGCCATCAGTGAGGACACTGAAGTTTCGCTTTAAAAAAGGTTTTAAGCGTAGGACTTTAGATGTTTCCGAGGAGAAAGGGCAATTCACACGGAAAGGGAGTGCACTCAAATGCTTCTCCCTCTCTCGCTCTGCCCACTTCTGTCTCTTGTAGTCGCATGCGAAAGCAGTGGGCAGAGGCGCCCTGCGCCAAGCAGGTCTCCCCAAGGGAGAGAAAGCGGAGACTGGCATGTAGCCCTGTGCTCACGTTATCATGGCCACCTAATAAATCATCGTATGGTTCTCCTACATCATACCATGGTTCTCCTCACTTGTTCTTGTGCCACGTAACATTATTAGACTTTTTATTCCGAAGTTAAATTCGGCACGTTGCTGTACGCCGTTCAATTCGCTACGTGTATTCTAAGGTAAGTCAAGTAACGGCGAAGTAGATTAATCTTCTTCCTGCCTTCAGGCAATTTATTATATTATGTGTCCCCTTCCGTGGTTGCACAGTGGCTGATTCGTTAATTCTGCAACGGAAGCAAAGAAAGCGATTCGATGCCCCGGCTGTGGCGGCCGTTTTTCTGGTGGAGGCGGGAAAAAAAACGCCAGTGTGTTGAGATTTTGCGCACGCTGAAGATCTCCCGGTGGTATAAATTAGTTCCGAGCCCTCCTTTACGGCACGCCTCATAGCACAGGTGTAGCTGCGGCGCGTAAAACACCCTAGATTTAAATTTTATTAGTGCAGATGTAGATGACTCGCACCTTGAGAGTTGCTTAGGAAAAGTTGAAAAATCCAAGGCAAGAGCCCGTGACGCATTGATCTAGCAATGCATTTGTGTGTGGCGGTTACGCCGACTTTTAAGGGACTCGGTGAATAGAGCTTATAAGGATACATAAGGATTGAGCGAAATACTGCATTAAAAGGAGGGGTCATGAGGCCCTGGGAGGGAGTGAGCATGGGGGGGGGGGGGGGAGGGAAGGGCACAATTCCCACAATGGACTATTCACACAAGGGTACTATTCACAAAAGACACACAGTTTAGCTAGTCAGTAGCACCAAACCAAGCACAGTTTATACTGCAGATATTGAGGGCGGATAGATATGGTCAGTCCGGGAAAGTCGGCTTGACCGCTACACCAGTTTGCTAAGACCGTTCTCAAGGGTCTGGGTGATTACTTCTATTAGAGGGATCGTCAAGGACTTGACTGATATGCTCCAGTTCAATCGCGCGTGGGGGACCTAGAGGTCAAAGCTGATAGCCGTTATGGGCGAATACAGGACGATGTGAGATTAAGTGGAACATATTTGGTATGTCATCACGACTACAGTTGGGGATACATCGGCGCGATTCGGGGCCTTGCGGGGTTGTCCATTTATGTACAGTGTGTGGGGTATACGCCGCATTAGCACACACTTTATGGGAGAAATACTTCCCTGGACACGAGAAGGGTTTGAGAATGGCAAGGATACCAACCGCACGTTCGTCTTGCAAAGCGTCTAGTGCTTCTCTTTTTGAGGTGGTGAAGGTGGAGTCTGCAATTTGCTTGCAGAGAGAGCATGGACCTGGTGAGCACAGGAGGGGGGGGGGGGGGGGGGGTATTTCTAGCCTCTCTCTGGCAGCGTCGTGTCCCATGCGGTGGCCGTCTGCGCCTAGTGTGTTCCGGAGGAGGCCAAACAATGCCAGTTTTAAAGCCATCCATTTTTACGCCTCGTACCATGGTAAGCATATTGGTTGATGTTCGATGAAAACGGGCGATTCAATTCTCGGACAGCGGCGCATTAATTCGTGATGATGCGAAACTTCTTCGTGGCGGTGAGGAGTTTCGTCCACACCGCCACAAACTCCCGGGTGTCTCCCAGAATTCCCAGAATTTCTAACCCTCCTACGAGGCCATATGGGGTATAAATTGTGCCTCGTGCATGGGCATACTTTGACATGACTGCTGACATTGCCCCCAGCGAAATATATATTTCTAGTAATG